>NW_020230602.1:197500-712500 GCF_003227715.2 Harpegnathos saltator | reverse complement strand
GAGAGAGAGAGAGAGAGAGAGAGACATTCTCGCGACGCTTTTTCCCGAAAAATGAGAAGACAGAGAGTGGACAGTAGAGATGAAAAAAAAAGAAAAATAATAAATAGATCATGAAAGAACGGCCGAGTCAGCTTCGTGTCACGAATTGGTACACAGTTTTACAATCGTAAATGGCGTGTGGAAAGTAAAGTGCGAGGTATGCGAAATTTACATATGCATATACGTAAACGTAAGTGACATCGTACGCCATCTTATATCCGAAAAAATAAGGGAGGACATTAATATATGTTTATATATAATATATATCGCCTTATATACGTGTTACGAACCTACTCGATGTGTCATGTACGAGTACAGTCAATAAAAATGTTTGTTCTCTTATATGTAAATATAAATATCTCTTTGCTACTATTTTCTCGAGCGTGGTGCATATGTCGACAATGTGCACGTGGAATACACAGGTGATCAGTTACCTGCGCTTCGCAGTATACGATAGGTCTCTTTAATCGACTTGTTCGGTCCTATGAGATATCGGACGTGTACGGCTCGGTAACAGCTGGTGATTAATTGGCCTTCTGGGTTAATGGACTGTATACCGAACGGTGGACTCCGCCGGACGCGACGAGGGGAGGATCTCTCGACAACGAGGCGAGGACACGCTCCTGCTCGTGTCGCGCTTTTCCGAATCTGAATAGGATTTATCGCTTTGAAATTCACGTGAAGTCTTTGGAAACGAGTCTCCTTTCCTTGAGATTTTACAATTTCCCTGAGATTTAAGGAACTCGTGACATCCATGAAGCTTATTTTATTCGAGTTACCTAAAGAAATCTCCGGAATGAGGAAAGAATACAATAAATAATTCGAAGCGTCGCGATACACGTAGAATTAAATTTCCCCGACGAGAAAAGTTATCGCGCAATGAAATATGTATATTATTATAATTTACGGAGTAATCAATTAATTTTTCGTTTTTTCAAAGGTAATACACACAAGCGCGAATTGCACGACCCTCCACATAGTTCAGATTAAAATCTGCCTCCTGTCGTCGCAACCCGCGGAATCCGTACCAGGATATCTCGGCATATATGAGTTAGTATCTGAAGATACTTGGTCGCTGCTGAATCGAGGACGAGAGTGTGACATTGAAACAAAAGTAAGAGAAACGACCAAAGAGAACACAAAGAACAACCGAAAGGGGAACGAAGACACTCGGAGCAAGTGAAATGTTCGAAATGGAAAGGTGTTGCGACTTGACGGGAGGATCGACGGGGGGTTAATGACGAGACATCATTTCTCGGAAAGAGTGTTCAGACATCTCTGCAATTTTCCGAAAAGGCGGAAAGAGAGGGAGAGGGAAGTGGGGATGGAGCGTCAAACGTGCGATCGCCTCGTGCAGAGTGTGTTTTCTGTCGCTAAAAAACACACACACACACATTCAGTGAACGTCTAATGTTGCCTCGCTCAACTTCTATATTGATTGATCTGTTCGGTGACAGCCAACATGCGACACGCAATTTTGTACGTGTGTGTATGTGTATGTGTGTGTGTGTGTGTGTGTGTGTGTGTGTGTGTGTGTGTGTGTGTGTGTGTGTGTGTGTGTGTGTGTGTGTATGTGTGTGTGTGAGAAAGAGAGAGAGGTGCGGGGCACTCTGTACGTGAGTGCATGTGTATATATGTATGTATTACATGTGTGTGTATAAACACATACACATACACCGTATCGGCCGCCGCTGTCGAACGGAGGGAACACGGGCTGATCAATTAGCGTTATGTAATACAACAAATATTTACGTTATTAATTGACTAATTAATGTCTAGAAGCGGAATAATCAATCCTGCGGCTCATGGATAAAACAAAGTATCTTACAATAAGGGGATTTCCTCTCATCCTTGAGCCAGGTGTGACTATTCCAGTCGCAATGTCGCGAAACATGCACCACCGAAATTATCCCGGCATATCACCTACTTAATTTTCTCATTTAACTCAAATTTCACAATAATTGGCTAATCGATTCCCGCCGATATCTCCGTCGATCAAAGCCATTATTTTCATGCTAATCGCTAATCAATAAAATTTCAAATAGCAAGACGCCGTCTCTCCGTTCGCATGCAGCGAATGTATCCGGCAACGTAAGCATCGTGTCACTCATTTGAATATGTGCTCTCAAGACCTGGTGCAGTGCGTGTGCAAATGAACCGAACATTCCGTGTTCCTTTTTCTTTTTTTTTTCAGGCAACAAGTCCGACCACATGATGTCATAATTGGGCGGTGTATGAATTCGAATCAGGCGCGTGCGTGTACGCACGCTTATGTACATGTGTGTATGCGTGTGTTTGCTTGGTGTCTACCTCTAATTCAGCGAGTCTGGACAAGGGCTGGTCTCGTTCGACACAGGCGGAGGTGGAAATCTATCTCGTGCGTTTAAACTGTACAGATCGGGGATCGAGAGGTAAACGAAGGGACCGAGATTCGGAGAGACCTTCAACTTTTCAAGACGCAAGCGTGCGCGAATATGGCTAAAATTCTCTGTCATCGATTCGCCACTATTCCAGCAACGCCGGCTGAACTTTGGACTCGGAGGGTGAATCGAATTGCAGATCCCGTGCCGTGGAGAGAGTGATACTAATTCTCAGACCTCATTCAAGACATAAACGTCGAAATTCTATTCTCCTTAAAGAACTAATGAGGCAAGTCGAGAAGAGCAAGGAAGTGAGTCTGCAAGCAAATCTCTGATTCAGAACCCGACTCAACGTCCAAATCCATTCATCCGTCGTTATCAGTCGAGTTAGATAATTGGATGGAAAAATGGAAAAACGGAAGAATGTGACGAATTTTCTACGATGAAATCAGCTGTTATCGCAAAATCGAGAAGAAATGCCGCACTTAATGCTCATGTAAAATTGTTTGGAAAAATTACGATAAGCGTTAAGCGAAGATGCAAAGATTTTTCTACAGTTTCACGACAGTTGCAGCAAATTTGATCATTGTAAACTCATTTCACATTGTTTCATTTGTTCTCGGTGTTTAGGTCTCAACCACTCTACTTGATTTCATATAGATGAAACGCAAAATTATCCACAAAGATGACTTTCGCGTTTTAAAACAGATGTCGAGAGAAAGAGGGAAAGAAAGAAAGAAAGAGAGAGAGAGAGAGAGAGAGAGAGAGAGAAAGAGAGAGAGAAAAAAAGAAAGAAAAAGTGTAAACGTCAATTTTAAAGAGAGGTGCTTTTCAAAACAACACTGTGGGCTCGCGTGCAGGACTCGTAGACGCCGAAAAGTCGCAATCTTCCGGCATCCTCTCCTCTAAAATCTCGGTTCGTATTAAGCGGATGAAAGAGGTGCTAGGCGCCTTCGTCCTGCTACCAGTTAAAACATGGTATTAGCAAGACGCAAGAGTCGAACGCACGTCGTGTATATGTGTATTATGTGTGTGTCTGTGGAGGTCACATCGATGTTCGAACGTTCCCTTCACACGTTCTCGAGTATGTCTACTTCGAAAACGAGGACACAGTGGCAGCCATGCAATTAGTCGAACGAGGGATCAGATAGAAATCGGTTTTAGGGTAAGAAAAATAAACATGAGAGGGACAGGAATACACATCCAAAAATAGACGGTAAAATTAAAGCGAATTGGAACTGAACGAAAAAACGGTCTCCCCATTACGTAATCGACACAGCACATACGCTCTCTCATAAATCAGCGAAATGAAAAAGAATTCACGTTATGGAAATTCCTACGTTAACCGACACGTATCGTGCAAAAATTGCCGAAAAGCTGCTACTTTTTTACTCTCTCAAGTTCCGGTCTTCGACATTTTTCTGGTCATTTATCGTAGTTAGAATTAAATGATTCATTTCATCGGAAAACACAAAACGCTAAGCTTTGCAGACATTTGACCGATATAATACTATTTACAAAATAAATTCATCGATAATAAGATATAAAAATCATCAGGACATGAACTCAGCTGAATTCTCGCAAAGGTAGCTTAAACACTGAACCAAGATCATGGAATATAAAAGTCGTTGAGAGACGAAAATGAAAAAGATAATTGTTAGAAAGTAGGAAACGAAGAAACAAACATCATACGGTAAGTCGCCAAAGAGACAGGAGATTTTGCGGGAGAATGTTCGGAGAGCAGGGCAAGATAATTCGACATAGCTGTGTACACGTATTGGTAAGTACAAGGATGACAGTTATACAGAGAAAACGATCAAAAAAGATCAGCAGGCAAGAACAACAATGTCCTCGTATAATAACGTGATATATATATGGTACAGTAATTCGGCATTACGTACGCTATTTGGACGCGACATATTCTCGTTTATGACCTCGCGTATTCGTTACGCTAACAAGAGACGAGACTGTTCGTCGATTGGTTAAAGTTGCCCAAACAGGTCTAATGGGTCTCACGTTAAAAAATTACGCGACCATCAAAAAGACCGGGAATCGCAAAACGCAAAAATAAACGGGTAGGACACGGCAGCTCCAAAAATGAAACATAAACACTAAGTTTCTGTTCTTAAAAATTCAAGCCCAAAATCTTGCAAAAAATATCTTGCTCATTATCATAGTTTTCTTTGTCATGTACTTTCCTCAAAGTACGATAATTCGCATTTATGTGCTTTTTAGAACTGCGATGTGAGGAATCAAAAGCAGTCGATGGCAACTCGAAGATTTGCAAAAATTTTCCCGAATCGAAATTTGAATTCTATAATAAACATATAAATTCCTAACAATTCGATCTCGAAAGATAAATGAAGAATCCTAAGATAAAACTATACAAGCTATTATCCTGTCATTGATACTTGATGCTGCTAACCGTCGTCCTCTTCACGTTGGAGCTTAAAGAAAAATCTACTTAAGAATTATTTAATATTTTTCTTTCCGATTATTTCGATACTTCTCCTTCATCTGATCTTCATTCTTAATTTCAATAAGAAATCTATTAATTATGTAGTTTACTTAACTATAAATACAGTATAGACGCGGTAAGTAAATATTAAATAATTAATAAATCGATAAATAGTAGGATCAATGGATAAATTAAACAACAAACTTCCTTTCTGCGTAATCTGTTTGTCGTTACTTGTCTTTTCATCGACGATGGAAATTTTAATAGGATTTGAAGTTTTAAAGAACGTGAGGAAAGTTATAAAAGCAAAGACAGCAGTCGTGTGTCCAATTTGAATTTGTTACAATAATAATGATAAAACGAAGAAAGACGTTGACAGATTCGAGACAGGACTTGGGATCCAAGGAACATTCTTAAACTCACAAATCAGACTTAGACCAGACTTTAAATTTCGATTTGGGTATTCCCTTATTTTCAATAAATACGTTAACGATTGTTCGTTAGGCTCAAAAATAACCCCTATAATAAGTGATTTGACACACCTGGAACTATATGATGTACCACTGTTCATGACCTCCATCCTGGCTTGCCAACTCAGCATCCTGCTTCCGGTTGCTCCGAATACTCCATCATAGCACTGACACTAGCGTTCACACTAACACTCACGTAGATGTGATCCGGTCGGAAAAACGTGTTAATTGACGCGATGTTCACGAGAACTAAATTAAATATGTCTAAAGTCATCGTCATTGTCCATCGACCAATAACACACAGATGATCTCGTCGAGAGATAATAACAGTCAACATTTTCAAAACATTCCACAAGTCCCACCTTGAATTTGCCATTACCTTTCTTTCACTTCTGTTTAAAGAATTACTGTTATTACACCTATTCTCCAAATTTGGATCTATTGGTTTACGATATTATTGGACACACAACCGTTATCTTTATCTTTACAACTCCAAATGGATCATGAAAAAGAAGTTTGTTATTTTATCACATTTATCCATTGATTATTATTAGATTAGTTAATATTTACTTATTGTAAATATATTCTATCTTTAGTTGAATTAGTTATATAATTTATACGACGTTTAATAAATCCAGAATAATGCAGATAGAAAGAGAATATTGAAATATAATTGTATATTAAATATTTTCGAATATTTTCGAATATCTATTTCTTAAATCGCAGGACCTGGAGCCATTTTCAGCAGGTCAACTTGAACATGAAGAAAACTTTAATAAGTTTGCAGCACCAAAGAACAACAGCTTGTATAATGTTTTATCTTGAGATTCTTCATTGACCCTTCAAGTTCGAAGGAACTCGCGAGATCAATGTAAAATCAAATTTTCGATTCTATTTGTTTCGAATCGATTTTGAAATTTAGATTTGCAAAGGATCTTTTGCAAACCTCGATTTGTACGATTCTCGCTTTAGACCAAAACACTCTTCCTTCGTCATTCGCGTTTGCTAGATCGGAGCGAATCGGGGGGAAAAACATTGGCATTCTGATTAGTAAATCTCTATCTGAAAAACTAAAGTGCACACGAAGGAGAGAAACCGACGATCATGACACTTACCTTCATCATAAGGAGTAACGTGTTCAAGACGATGAGAATCATGATAAAATACTCGAATGGCGTGGATACAACTATCTTCCAGATTTTGTACTTTATGCTATTCCGCTCCTTCGGCATGTACCTCTCGAGCGGCCGAGCTTGTATTGTAAAGTCTATACAAGATTTCTGAAAAAAAAAATACGAGGACACGTAGCATTAATTGCAAATAAATAAAAAATTACCACCATAGATACCTCTTTTTACATATCTTCGGAAAAAGTGTGCGATTCTTACGTTTTAAAAAAGTGCGCGAGACACTTGGGATGTACTTTCGACAAAATTGGGATTCTAATGGATAGCATAAAACACAATCGACCTAAATCTCTAGGAAATTTACCTAATTTTCACAGAACGTCTGCGAAACGTAAAGTTTATAATTTAAACACGAGCGAAGGGACAATTCATACGAAGTATCACCTGATTCTTATCGATTTCACCGTCCTGTAGTTCAGCCTCTCCCTGCTCCTGGAACGTGATAATGATCAAGGCCACGAAGATGTTGACGAAGAAGAACGGAAAGACGATGAAGTAAACGATGTAGAAAATGGACATCTCGATGCGAAAATTCTGGATGGGGCCCTTGTTCTCGTACGTGGCCGCCATCGAGTTCTGTAGGACCTGCGGCCAGCCCTCGCCGGTCTGTACGGCGAACAACGTCAGCATGGCCACCATTACGTTGTCGTAGTGAAAAGACTGCGATTGCCATTTCCGTGGCTGAAGTTCCGGTAGCATGGAATCTTCCTCGAAAACGAAGAATTGACCACTGTCGGGGAAACCAAATTAATTTCTATTCGCACCGTCCGTGAGATACGCTATTCTAACCCGATAATCGACAGATTGCTCTTAAACCAGTCGACAGCCTTAATTAATAACTTTTTATCCCACTTAATTGGCGCACGCTTTCACGTCTGAGCAACAATACATCTGACTTTTAATATTAAACGCATTCCACAAAATCTCTATTTATATTTCTTACAGAACTTTCGTCGATAAATAAGATTGCGCGAAAACGTACGCTTGAAACTAACCAACATAAGTTAAACAGACGTTACTCACTTGCAATCCTCCTTCGTATACTTGCTCTCGTCGGTGCAGTAGAAGAACTTGCCGTTGAACAGCTGCACCGCGATCACAGCGAATATGAATTGGAACAATATATACACTATGAGAATGTTAATGACGTTCTTGAGACTGTTCACCACACAGTCGAACACCGCCTTGAGCTTCGGTACGCGCTTTATCGTCTTTAGCGGCCTAAGCACCCGCAGCACCCTGAGCGACTTGATGGTCGAGAGGTTCTGGCCGGCCGAGCTGCCGGACATGTCGAACGCGAACGACACCATCGCGCATATCACGACCACCGCGTCCATAACGTTCCAAAACTCGCGCAGGTACGAACCCGGGTGCAGTATGATGCCGAGATCGATGATCTTCAGCACCATTTCGATGGTGAAGACGCCGGTGAACGCGTAATCGAAGTAGTTGAGGATCGTGTTCCTCGGCGCGAGCTCCCAGACGGGGTCCTCGGCGGCTAGCGCGATACTCGACAGCGATATCACTATCATTATGAAGAAGTCGAAGTACCGAAGGTTAACGACCCAGTGGGCGGCTTTTCTTATGCTGCAAAGAACGTCTACAATGAGATATCAGAGCTTCCGCGCACTCGCGGTGGAAAGCGCGGAAAGAAAGAGAGAGAGAGAGAGAGAGAGAGAGAGAGAGAGAGAGAGAGAGAGAGAAATTCCAGCAAACTTACGGATTCGTAGGGGACAGTATAAACATGGAGGAGTATGGCAGCATTGGTTTTGGTCCCGTGTCGTCGTCTTCATCCTGCTTCTTCTCTTTGGACTTCTTTTCACCTTTTCCATTTTTGCTGGAAAAGACGAGACATGTTCTTTTCATTTTGCATCGTACACCGTGTCTACTTTCTCTCCTCCACACTTTTCCATTCAACTATTATATTTTTTATGTGGCTCGATTAGTTATTATATATTTAATCGATTGATATGAAATGATAATTTCATTAACTTGTAATCGCATTTCAAAGTTTCAAGCTCGATTAAGAAAACGTCGAAAAGCGTAGACGCGTAAGCTTTGCACAAAGTTCAGTAAAATTCAGACAGTGATTTCATAATGATAATTACACGGAGAAATTCGCAGAGAAGATAATTTCGACAAGATAAAAGGGAAACTTACAAATTCTTTTCTTCAGAGGAGATTCCTATCTTCGACGCACTACCGCTCCCGGGCTTTTGCAGCGACTCGATCTCCTTCCCGAGCTCCTGCATCTGCTTCTCCTTGTCCTCCTCCTTCTTCTCATCCTCGGCGGCACTCAGCTCCTGCGCGTTCGCGAGATTGTCAACGGCGATAGCCAAGAAGACGTTCAGCAGGGTGTAGTTGCCGAAGAGCACCAGCACGATGAAGTAGAGCGAGTAGGCCATGCCCTGCGACTCGACACCCTGGTACATCACTTCGTTCCAGTCTTCTCCAGTCAGGACCTGCGCGATTAATTGCGAGTTAGACATTATTGAGTCTACGTTCGTCTCATTGAAGCTTTGCGAGTTAAGATTTCATACTATTCCGATATTGTGGATATTGTAAAGGCTGGCGAGACTACAGAATGGATACCTTCTCTCGCCAACCAAATCTTCCTACATGTTAAAGTAATCAGCAAACCACGCGTGGTGCAAAGTAGAATGACGTTTTCGTTATAAGAATTCCAACGTATCGCTCGGTGATAATAAATTTAAACCTTCCGACGTGATTTACTGATATAAAGTTTCGTATCGATCAATCAATAGGACTTACTTGGAAGACAGTGAGTAGTGCGATGGGAAAGGTGTTGAAGTTAGTGGGCGGCGTGCCGCTGTCAAAGTTGAACTGGCCGCCGAAGAGCTGCATACCGAGCAGCGCGAATATGAGGATGAAAAGGAAGAGCAAGAAGAGAAGAGAGATGATGCTGCGCATCGAGCTGAGCAGCGATATCACGAGATTCCTCAGGCTCTTCCAGTATTTGGTGACCTTAAAAATTCTCAGGAGTCTAAGGGCACGTAGGACGGAGAGGCCGAAAGAGCCGGACTTCAACGCGGACCAGATCACCTCGAAGATCGAGCCCAAGATGACAATGCAGTCGAAGCGATTGAAGCTCGATTCGAAGTATGTGCGAGGACCGAGCGCGTACATCTTGATAAACATCTCCAACATGAAGAGGGCCAGGAACACAAACTCTGCGTAGACTGCAGACAGAATGAACAAAAATCGTGGATCTTTTCAGAAACATATATTTATGTGTTTAGATACACCAGATTTTCCTTATTTAATTCAAACTTTGTCAAAAAAGATTATTAACAAACGAACATTACTGTAAATAAAGATTCACCACAAAATGTCACAGCAACAAAAAAATCTCGTCGTATGACTGACAGACGTCGTGTTTTTATTGCCAAAAAGTTAAATCAGTCTCTTCTGATTTTAATAAAATCATCAACAGATTAATCGTTAAAACACTTAAAGTTGAGTTTTACGTTGCTCATTATTATTATTTTATTTTATTAGAGTCCGATACATGTAAAAAGTTTGCAGAGTACTCACAGAGAAAATCGGTGAGCCACTTCGGCTGATCGTAATGCTCAACAGCCACGCAGACGGTGTTGAAGAACACAAGGACGATGACGAACCAGTAGAACTGCTGCGACTTGACGGAGTTCCGTATCCAGAACCTGAATTGCTTCTCGGCCCGCCAGAACTGCAGACAGGTGCCTTGCTTCTTCACCTTCGACTTGAAGTAGGAAGTTCTCGAGAACCCTACAAAGCAGAAACGTGCGTCGTCAGAGAAGCGAGACACAAATCGGTCGGCCTGGAGAACACGACGCGGACCAGTCGATCGATTAATTGCGAACGGCGTCGTCGTCACTCTCACATCAACGTGAATCGTCCAACGCGTCTTTCCTTGGGAACTTGACAATTTCTTTCAATACTACATATTCTTCTCGGTTCACTTTCTCAAGCTAAGCTACTTTCGCGGCTACAAACTCTAAGATCTAGACTCGCGCGAAATTTCCCAAGATTTACGCCGGTCTACGTTCTCAGTTTAAGAAACTCCCGAATCCGAATAATGTCTAACGATGTACTTTCGGAAATCCGTCGAGAAGAAATGAATATCGCGCGATCGGAAATTGAACGGTCCCAGATATCGACACTTCGAATCGTTTTATGCGCCGACCGGAAGAGTCGGAAAATCATTTTCCCCTTTCCGCTCGGACGGGAGGGACGTAAGAGATAGAGATATAGATATAAAGAAATACCAAAATTCTATTCTAAGTTATTCTACGTTCTAAGCGGATACAGCTATGTATGTGTATGGCGAGATACGTATGTATATATCATGGCTACTCGGTTACGCTATGTATGTTACCACATCGACAGACCGATAACCGGTCTGCCTCGTAAACTCTATGGGATAGGATTCACAGTACACTACTTGAGGGCGGGGCGGGGGCGGAGGGGCTAAATCCTCGATCGACAATACTAAGTGTACTCTACTGTTCGATCAGTTTGTTTCCACTAACTAAGATCAAATCCATAAAAAACATTAATCAATATCCCACCACCATATGGTATGCCTAAGTCATATAGACATACTTTAGTCGGGAACACTCGCGCTCGAACACGACGAAAGAGAGAAGAATAAAATTAGAAGGCCCACGATTGTTACTTCGTGGAAAATGGAGAAAGTGCATAAAAAATCTGGGACGTTTTGGAATGTATTACTTGTACTATAAAAGTTCAGAAATTTCACAGGAAATTCTAGACTTCTAAGAAACGAAGAAAGTATGATCGCGCGAGCGTTCTCGGCTGCAAAGAAAATATAATATTCATATATCGTCACACCAGCCACAATACATATATATATATATATATACATATACATATATATATATATATATATATATATATATATATATATATAGAAAGCAATGCCTAGAAAACGAAAAAGGAATTAGCACTCGAGCACTCCCCGATCTGTCCGTCTCTCGACGATGCCCGCGCGTGATACTCGAGTGATACATGTCTCAGCCACAAGTCAGCGCAGCAAGTCGTTTCTGAGTAATAAGTTGCAGACAGACAGTGCATAATAGTCACATCCTCTACCACGCACGAGTAATCACAACACGTATTCCACCGGCCCTTACTTTACCGTCAGTTCTTATCATCGCACAGTCGACTCTCTATCATGCTTTCTGCGCGCCCGCAATCCGCGACTTTGATGCTCATACTGCGATAAATAATAATCTAGCTACATGAAGACGATTACACTTCGTGTGTAAAGTGTAACAGACTTCGCGAGCGGGCGACAGTATGCGTGTCTGTGCGTGTATATGTGTGCACACACGTGTATTAAACGCGCGTAAGGTCATCATATTAACGTTGCATTAACGACGAAAAAGCGCTTCAACTCGACAGATCTAATCTCGTGCGAGAGAGCATCGCATGAATGCGTTTTTCTTTATTATCAATTTCTTGTCTTCCTTTGATCCGTGCACCGGCACGGATTTGTCAACGTGATAAAGGACGAAAATTGGAGTATATCGTAGAGTTAATTATCGAAAGCGTTCTTTTTTCTGGCAACAAGACTAGCGATGAGCGAAAATCTAGCGTACCGGAACTACGCTTCATCGCGAGATTGCGAATTCTTCACGCGTCTCAAACCAAGCTCAACGAGCTAATTGATGGCACAGCCTGTACTGTGTACGCGGGGAATATGCGTGAAATCACTGATTTACCAAGCGACAGCTCACGTTTCTCTAATCATATAGACGTGGCACGCACGATGTTACTTGTATACGTGTGTATTACCAACCAAAGAGTGGAAAATCTGTCACACAAATTAAATGAAGTACAAAAAAGAAAAGAAAAACGAACGGAAAGAAATGATTATACAAAATTACGAGTACAGCCTTGTGAGATTACGTTGCTCATTGCGATAAGTCGTGTGGCATTCACGGTCGTAGTTACCTTTGAGCTTTTTCTTAGGCACTGAAACAAGAGGAGCATCTGATAGCGTGTGTTTAGAATGTTCATCGTCAGATTTTCGGGGGGAGGGAGGACTCTCTGAAGAGCGCGTTGTTTTTTTCTTTTATTTTGTTTTGTTTTTTTCTTTTTTTCGTTCTTCTTTCGACGCAAGGGGGAAGAATTCATCAGGCATGAATCGATGTCGAGTGTCAACAATACGTCAGCGAAACGTGAATAAACGCTAACACGTGCCAATAAATATAGAGAGAAATTTCGGAACGAGAGAAAGGGCGAGCCAAAGTCTCGCGCCAACGATTTCCTGCGCGACGTGAACCAATTCTTCAGGATACGTAACGTGCGACTTTCGTGCACCTCGACGGATACGCGATACAAGCTCGCTTCCGCTTGTTTCCTCGCGGCTCGCAGAAATTTTGCGTTTCGTCATGCGTTTTCGGTGATGGATCCGTCATTAGGAAATTGTTGGCTGCTACCACAGGTTTCTGACTACTGAGAATCATGAAATTCCTCACTACTTGAACTTCGTCTCGACTTTACAACATGAATTCGTTCGAACATTTTGAGAAGAGAAAGAAAGATAGAGAGAAAGAGAGAGAAAGAGAAAGTGGGAAAGAGAGAAAAAGATATATATATATATAGAGAGAGAGAGAGACAGAGAGAGAGAGAGAGAGAGAGAGAGAGAGAGAGAGAAGAGAAAAAAGTCGTTAACTTTGAATATAAAGAAAAAACGAGAAGAAAGAGAGTATAAAATATACACTGAGTAGGCAAAATACAACTCACCATCGTCCTGATCATCCTCGCCCTCCTCCTCCTCTGTATCAGTGCTTTTACTCTTGCCGAGATTCTTCAGCTTCTTCTTCTTGGCAGCCGCTCTTCTTCTTGCTACGTAACATAGACACACATACACGTACATATATGTAAACGCACATATACACAGCGTGAGAGGGAGAGAGAGTCGGATCAAGTCGTGCCAAAGTTTCTGCATCTGATTAATTAAAAGATTACGAGACGAGAACGTTTTCCGAATACCACGACGGCGTACGACGGCGTACGATGGCGTCTCTCGCGATAAGAAAAAGAAGGAGGGAAAGAAGGAGAGAAGAAAAAAACAAGGAAGGATACTCGAAAATCGCACGAACGCGTCAAAAAGAGGCACGAGCGCGCGCAATGCTTGGGACACTCGGTATAAATATGCACGAGAGTGTTTCGGAGAGAAGCGACTCCTCTCTTCCTCTCTCGCGAAACTCTTTTTAACTTTATAGAAATGAATATTCATGCCACGACGATACACGTTTCGTTATATGGACCTTCTAATATGTGCATTTTCTCCTCTTCCGTGGTCCTCTCTTCGGCGAGTATCACCTCCTCTGCAAAAAAGTAAACGGATGTGCGTTAATGGCAATAATTAAACGCGAGAGCCGGCGACTTGCGGGTCTAGCTTACGCAACAAGCTGCAACTCGTGCAAGCGCGCGCTCTTTTCTTTCCTTTTCTTTTCTTTTCTCTTCGCTTGTGCGAAACAGACCAATTAAAACTGACCGGACAGGGATCCGCGTGTATTCGCGAGTCTTTGAGACTCGGCGGAGTCTCACAGAGTAAGGAAAACACGCGAGACAGGTCTCCTTTTTTGTTTTTCTTATGTGAAATGCGTCTTCCCCGCGAGAAAAGTCAGTGATTCCGCAAAACGACAGAACCTTTGCGTTTTCCTTTTCCTTTCTCACGGGGACAAATCCCCGTCACGATCCCTTTTTAATTCGCATATTTCCTCGCTAGGTCGACAGCGAGTCCTACGACGATCGGTCTAACCTGCTTTGCAGATCCAATTGAGGTAACAATTCAGTTCGCGCTCGAGCTGCTGCTGTCTTCGCAACTTCAGGAAGGTCTGCCGGTTCTCCACTTTCTCTCTCTCCTTCGCAAACTCTCTACACAAGCGTGATACAGGTGACATGGAAGCTTACTCGGGAGTACTTTCATAAGGGCTAAGTTTAGCGCGGGACTTTCTGGCGTTATTAGATATCCTGGCAATACCGGCGTGCTTAATAAGCTTGCCGTACTTATGTGCTTAACGAGAATAGCATTGGGAGACTTCTTCGAAAAGTCGATCCCTCCCGCGCGTAATATTCGTCTCGTGAGTTTCTTCAACCTAGCTCGCATTAGAATTAAGCAGCTAACTACAGTGCGAGATTACGATCGGTTTTTAATTATAATCGTTAACTACTCCCCGGTGCTCTCTCCCGATCAAGGATTTAACCCTCCGTGTATCGTCACGATCCGATGGATCGAATATGCATTTTTGACTTTCGAGTAGTTCCGGTTGTTCGCAAGTAAGACTGGCATTTCATGAAACTCTCAGTCCTCCTCACAAATTTCGCGACGGATAATGGCCAAATGTACGCGTATAAATCTCGATAAAATAAAACGTATTCTTGCGATCGACACGTCACACCGAGGGTCAAAGTAAATTTGCAACGATATTCATCGCGCTCGAGGATCAAGAAACGCGGTTCAGCTCGACTTATTTTCGCTCTAGCTTCAGCCAAGAGAGGAGCAATGCTAAACGCGTCGAAAGGGCGCAACTGATTACACGCTAGCATTAGAAGCAACGTCTACTAATGAGAGACCTGCTTGAGTGATCCACTTTAAGTAGGAACTGAACGCAGTCGTGAAGAGTCGCTTGCTCTTCGCTTTCCGATAAGCCGCCCGGCGTTCGACGCGCGTTCTTTCGTTCGAAAACTCCCTGACGAGGAAAGAAAGCGATTCTGTCAAGTGGTCGGTACACGCTCTCCTCTCGATCGATCTTCTCGCGCGGATTCGCGCGATATCGTGACGGGGCAGGGAATCGTGTGTCGGGCCACGCGGACGCCCCGGACGCGCAGCGTGTATTATCGGGCACATGTGTGTGTGTTTGTCATACTCACCCGCTCAAGACACCGAGAACTAAGTTCAGCATGAAGAATGATCCAAGGACGATCAATGGTATAAAGTAAATCCAGTTGTACGTGCTGCCAAGAGCGTCGTTCGTCTGCAAATTCGACCAAAACCAGAATCAAGCGCGCGTGCCGCGTGTACGCACGTACGCGCGTATCACGCCAGGTTTACACACAGCTGAGCGTAATATCAATCAATTAACGGCAAGAGGGCGATTATGCGACACAGAGAAACACTGGGTCTTGCGTCTCGCTGACGCAAAATGCGCGGCGCCGAGTGCGGTCCTCCGATACCGGCCGAAACGCCAGAGAGCGCGCGAGCGCGCTCGCGAATTTCTTCATTCGTTACTCGATCGTTTAAAATCGCTTCTCCCTCCTGGGACGGGAAAGCACGAATCGTCATCACAAACAGGGTGGATCAACGACCGCACTTGCGCACCGCGTGATAATATCAGCGTTTGTAAATTGTACGTTCGTACTTCGAAACCATCTAAAGTAACCTGAGAGAAAAAGCCAGTCGGGGGGAAATATGCCATTTTTCGAATTGGTTCGAAACTGCGTTTTCGCGAGAGTCAGTCCGACACGTGGCTATCTCGGATATCCGAAATATCGGCTTCGATTCCATTGGAAATCGGGCTCGGATCAGCCAAACGAGAGATCGCCGAGAGTTGCAATTTTCGAAGCATGGCTCTTCTCGCCCCGACCTTTCTTTTAGGTTGCCTAACTACGAAAATCGATAAGGAGGCGATCCAAAAGTCGCCTCGAGGTCTCAATAAACAGTTAACAATAAGTGATTTCGTTACAGCCGGCGGAGCGACGATCGCGGGGCTTCGACAAGTTTCACCGCTCTCTCGAAGGGGGTGACTCGTTCGCGGCGCGACGCTATCAGCGAGCCCTTCGCGATCCACCGGCTGAACATTAACCCTTTCGTGATCAGCGAGCCTAAAATATTTCTGAGCACTGCACTGAACGCGGATCTCGTTTCTAGAAGTTCAAAGAGTTCGCGATAAAACGTGATTCGAATTCGATCACAAAAGGGTTAAGCACAATGAAAGGTATACAATTAACATCGATATTGAAACATTGAAAAAAGAGGGCTGGTACTGACAGTGTTATACTGAGCAAGGTGAACATATACGTCAGTGTTAGCTGTTTCCGCAGGCATTCCTTCATCTAAAGCCGATTCACGCCGGCGTACAAAGAGAGGGAAGGTCGGAATGGTACGAAACACACAAAGATCGCGCGGCAATGTAATTGCGTAAGGAATAAACGTTTAGGCCGGGAAGATATATATATATATATGGACTCACGATACAAGCAAATAGAAGGGAGTCCCCGTACCGAGTCAGATGAAGCGATAATGTCTTCTGAGACGGCTAAATTGATGAGGAAAGTTCGAAGGAAGAGGAATCGATTTATCATCATATTTTACGGCGCGTCAGTGTGACAATTATTACAAACGTATTCGCGCCGATTATTACCTCCTGCACCAGACAGTTCCCATTTTTCGTAAAATTCGATTCAATTCGCGTCTCGTCTTACACGAGAGCGACTCACTCGACGGTACATTTATTACAACACATAAGCCCAAAAAAAGCAAATTTAATACAAACAAAATTAATAAAATTAATTTTCTCATAAGGATTTCGACCAACGATTTTGATGACGCTCTACTTTGCCAAATTTCTCAAGGCGCACAACAGATAGGCAGGGAAGATAGTGAACGAGGGAGGATGATGAGATGTATAAAAATATGATACAAAAGCGCGAAGCGCTGGCGATCGATGAAGAGCTGCGGCTCAATGGTGCTACGGGGGAGAATTTTGACTATCGGCCTTTCGTACGAAACGACGAAAGAGGAAGCCTCGGCTTTCGCGCCGTGTAGGCGCAAATCGTGCGCGCGACAACGACAGAGGTCCAAATTGCCAGAGCAGAGAAAGAGACAGAGAAGAGAAAATGAGCGAGAAAGAGAACAGGTGGAATACAGCGAGAGAAAGAGTAAAAAGAAATTTCAACACTGAAGAACATATTTCTTGCTTTACCCAGTACAATATGGCAGTCCAGCCCTCCATAGTGATACACTGGAAGACAGTGAGCATGGCGAATCCGATGTTATCGAAGCTGGTGATGCCCGAGTTTGGTCCCTCCCAGTGATCCATGCACGTCGAGACGTTCGCGTCGCACACGTGGGCCCCCGGCGGGGCGTCATTCTTGATATCCGTGTTGCACGGGCTCGGAAACTCGCCCTCCTTTATGATTACACCTGCAATATCAACGTCATGAGAGACGACGCTCACCCTTGGGCGCTTGGGACCCTCAACAGCCGAATGACTTATATCTCTCTATACTGAGTCAATCAAAAAGTTCCGCCCGATCGTTGAGTGGAAATTAATTTTGTTGCATTCGACGGAAATTATTCATCAACAGTCACAGTTGATATGTGTGACATTGTTTATTTGAAATCAAATCAAACTTTTTGACTGATCTAATAAACGTGAACTATCTACTTTTACCATGTTCTCGGGTTCTCTTAGAATCGTTCATATAGCGAGTAAAAAACATATATATGAATATACAATATATATAATAATAATAATAATATCATAAGAGAGAGAGATCTACTTTACGATCTCTGATACGAAATCTATTCGTATGTGATGTGACAGGATTAGTTTGTACAATAGTGATATAACGGCAACCAGCATCGTGTCTGAATGTCTCCGAATAATGATTCAAGTCATGTCCAGTACTCACTGGTATCCCTTATACTGTAGCACGTTTTATGCAGAGTTCCCGAATAAAACTCGAGGCCGATGATAGCGAATATCACGATGGCGAAGAGTACCAGCAGACCGATCTGCAGGAGCGGCGCCATTGCCTTGATGATAGACTTGAGCACCACCTGAAGACCTGTGCGCAAAAAATCGCCGAGGAGTAATTAGGCCCAACCACCGTTCCCACGGGATCAATGCGGAATTCTACGCTCAACGGAATAGCTTTCGCCTCTCTCTCTCTCTCATTCTCTCTCTCTCTCTCTCTCTCTCTCTCTCTCTCTCTCTCTCTCTCTCTCTCTCTCTCTCTCTCTCTCTCTCTCTCTCTCTCTATTCGTGCATGGTCAACATCCGTTGCTCGAGGAGTCGCGAGTGAATGAATTTTTGCAATGCGACATCAACGATATCTCGAAATAATTGAAAGGTACAAAACCCAATCGCGCAAGTACAAAGTTGATCAGTCGCCCGATATCTCCAATATGACGGAAAAGTCAGACTTTACAATCATCCGCGACTGAGAGTCACTCACAAACAGACTCTCGAAGAATAGTACACATTCGATATGTTACACGAAACTTTACGCGACGTTGAATCTTTGTCGAGATGACTCCGCGTCGAAGAATTAGGACACCTCCGCCGCATCTAAACACAACACATCCAGCTCTCAATGATATCTATTTGGGCGGTACTACCAACATAAAACAAACGATCGATCTAAAGTCTGGCAAGGCATCTACGGTCTGACTACGGTGGCAAGGCATCTGTAATAGATAGATAGATAAATAGATGGATAGATAGATAGATATATACTTGCAATTAGATCTTATACTACTCTGAGATCTACTGACTTGACCTCCAAGATAAATTCGTTAATTCGCTCGCCATTTAAATCTATGTGTAGCCACTATATTCAAGAAATAGTAAATATCTTCGACGGCGGATCGCGCTGGATCTTCGAGGTGTCCGAGTCCCAGACACGGAGAATTGGTTCCGAGCCAAGCTCTCTCCTTGTCTCTCTCCCTCTCTCTCTCTCTCTCTCTCTCTCTCTCTCATCCTCGAGCAACAAGATCGCCCGCATTTTTGCCGTACGTCTAGCGCCAAATGCGACCGTCCGATATCGACTTCTCCTCTTACACGTTCTCTCTTACAAGTGCCTCTGAAACTGACGCTACTCAAGAACGTAGAAGGCAGAAGGTACAAACCAGAACGATATTCAGCGCTAAATGTACAATCAAGCCACGCGCCTTCGGCCCATACTCACACCTCTGTCCAGCACCACCACCACTACCACCACCACATTTAACCGTACCGTTCAACTCCGATAAGAGAGCACAACAACGTGAGAACGCATAAAGCATAAATACATAAAAAGGACCCCACACGCACACACACACACACATATACACATATAGTACGTCGTTAGAGAGGAAGAACATTAAATTAGAGGCACTTTTAGCGCTGGAGGTGCGTTCGAGGGTATGAATGCGGGCGGAGAGACTGTTCGCAGGGCCTCGCGACCACGCCGGGACTTTCGCCCGACGACGTGTGTCTGAGTGTATCAACGGCTCCGTTTAACAGGGCCGTCGCGTTAACGCTTTTTCAGACTTTCTCTCATAGTCTGTTTCTCGAGAAAGCCACGTTCAGCGAGCTCTAAACGCGAAATCGCTTCGGAGGAACACGTCCGTTTTCATTTCCTTTCTCTTTTTTTGTTTTTCGTTCAGCAGTCTATTACTGATGCGCTACTCACTCGGTATGCCGGAGACAAGTTTGAGCGGTCGCAACACGCGTATCGCACGCAACGTGCGCAGATCCATATCCAGGTGTATGCCTTGCGAGAACGCCGTGATGATCCTGCCCCAAAACACACACACCCCGCCACACTTTACTACTTACTACTCTATTACACTAATACTCACTACTTAAATACTTAGACTACGCCACTAGGTGGTAACTAGCGTTCACTAGCCTAGCCCGGGTCATGGGAGATAACGCTATCGGGACGATCGGATGGAATCCCCAAACGTGGTCGGGCCAGACTTTCTGGCGAATTCAAATCGGACACCGCGGGCGACTCTTGCGCGACGAGAAACGAATCTATATACTCCTCTCACCGTTCGACCATGTCTGCATATATAAATCTCAATTAACAGTGACATCAATCGCCTCTCGAATGTACGGCTGTATTTGTCCTCACTCAAAATTATGCTATTATACGAAAGCTATTGATTAAAAGTGAAACAAGAAAGAACAAGTATCGCGAATAACGATAAGTGATTCGTGAGTTTCAAATAGTTTCAAAGAGTTCAAATAGTTATTTATCACGGTATCGATAGTTTCATCAATTTCCTTTTAAAACGATATTACGAGACGCTTCGCGCAATGCGTCGTTACACGCGGACATCACGATTGGTAATTGTAATAAAAGAAAACAAATATCGATCGACCAACGATCGACCGTCTCGTTCTTTAGATCGCGAGCTTATTTTGAAGATGTATCCGCGAAGGAAAAAAGGACCGTTTCCCGATTAATGGATTTTTCGATATGAAGATGGCCGAAAATCGAAAGGTGAAGTACGGCCATCGGTCTGACGAGGTGAAGAAATGATCTACTGAAAAGGGCGCTGGGAAGGAGGCGAAGGGTCGATGTATAAGGCGTGTGGATGTATCTATGTATACGCACTCACTCTCACTAGACTATCGATGTAAGATACTGTATATAGATCTATATATCTAGATCTAGGAGAATGTAACGCAGGAACGAGCTAACGATAGCGACTATAATCACGGTGATAGTTTCCCAACGACGGCTCTAGTTTCCCAAGGATATCAGTTCGCCCGGCCGCGGTCGTCGACCGCCTCCGGTCTATCCCCGGCTATCACGCGTTTGGCGTCGTGGGGACGTTTCAAAAAGGGATCTCTTCTAATTCGAGAAATGCGTGCGAAATGCGAAGAGGTGATACATTTTCTCCGACCCAATTAATACGCAGGATATATTCGAACTTTGACATGATTTTGCACCTCCTTAATATGTCCTCGTAGTATCCTGATGTAACGGACGCGCAAATTTCAGTTTTTTCATTCCAACAAGTCGATCGTAAACATTCTTAAAACTATCTTCTTTCTTTCACTTGATATGACACTCGGAGAAGCTGGCGGCAATTATTTTTAGCACTGCGGGAAAACAACCGATAGCAGACGGCGATAGCAGCGACAGCTTCATCGCCGGAACAACGATTGAGCTGGAAGTGATTCAGCAGCTTTCTCCTCCGCGGACTAATTCTGCAGACCGGAGGCCGAGGAATGGCGTTACCATGACTCTAACGAACCTCTTCGGGAACGAGTTCTTTCTTAAGCGGTATACATTATATAAAATAAAATAGGGCTCTCCCTGTGTGTAACGGCGCGCTACGTTCTATATATCCTAGACTCTTAATCGCGACTTCCTAAGGGCGAGGATCCTAAAGGCGGTAATTGAATCCTTCGTCGTGGTAATGGTAATGGGAATCCTTCGTTATTAAAGACGCTAATGACGGAGGACTAGCGGCGGGTGAAAAAAACTGGATCTGGCTAGCTAGCGAAGAATCCGGTGGAAGCGGAAAGCGAGTTCCTAATTAACGGCAGGCACCTCGGGAGGTGATTATCCTCGAGAATTACGGGGAACAGGGAGGAGGGAAAGAGACTCGACGAAGCAACACGATTTGGCGACTGTCGTGAACGCCTAGTCTGTCTAATAGTGAAACGGTTCTCTCTCTCTCTCTCTCTCTCTCTCTCTCTCTCTCTCTCTCTCTCTCTCTCTCTCTCTCTCTCTCTCTCTCTCTCTTTCTCTCTCTCTCTCTCTCTCTCTCTTTCTAAGCAAAGTACGAGTATTCGCCGGAAACACTGCTCTAGAACACGTATCCGTTTAACAATGTATAGTCGACTCTATTATTTAGCAACTGCGGCTAAAGATAGCTAACCGCTAAATATAGGCACCGCGCGACGGGTATCACATCATCCGTGTGCGTATGTGTGTGTGTTTTCCTTTCCTGTCTGGCCGCTCATGAGTGCGCATCTTCAGGGACCATTTGTCTGAACCGTTATCACTCTTTCGTAGGAAATGCTATTTCTCTCCCATTCTCTCTCTCTCATTCTCTCTCTCTCTCTCTCTCTCTCTCTCTCTCTCTCTCTCTCTCTCTCTCTTTCTCTCTCTCTCTCTCTCTCCCTCTCTCTCCCTCTCTCTCTCTCTCTCTCTCTCTCTCTCGAAATACGAACTATTACGACGAAAAGAAGTTTCTCAGCCGTGGGTCTAAATTACGTCCTGACGTTTAAGTAAGTGCAACGATTAAGTTTCAACGCCTGAGACACGGCGATTGCCCGGCGCTCAAACTGCTCGCCACGCGCTCATTTGCCTACGCATACACAACGAGTCCGAGAGCCATTCGGTCTCGGAATTGTAGATAAAAATGGCCAGGATTATTCCGCGTCGATGGAAGAAACAGCAGTCATGAGATACAATAATGATAAAAAAAAAATAAAGATAAAAATACGTCGTATTTCCAATTGAGGCAATGGAGAAATTCTCGTGCGACGTGCGCGTTATCGGAGAAATTTACGGGAGAAGCGTTTGAGAAAAAGAAAAAAAAAAACACTATGGCATTATGAAGTTTCAAGTATCGCGAAAATTTGGCGCCGTCCTGAAGTTGTTTACTCAAAGATGCAAACGGTGCATCTGCACGTGACTGCCGTCTCCCGAGACTCTCGAGAACGTGTGCGTAGGGTGAGAGCACGATCGTAGATTCCAAACTGATCCTAATTCTAGTCGCTAATTCACACAAGTCCTCTATAAAGTAATTAAAATATATAGATATCTAGACGAAATACTCAGAAACAACCTAGACACACAGAGAAAGAGAATTCATATGTATATATAATGTGTATATATGTATAGATATATATATATAAATTATTGTCCAACAATTATCGACCAGCAACTGAACTAACTTTACCCATCACCAACTCTTTATCTAGTGTTGTCAACAGATCTAAGACACCCATAGCCTCTAAGCGAAGGTTAGTAAAAACGTACGGCGTGTGTGATTATACGCAATTAGAAGACTAACGCAGGAGACTAGAAGGACGGGAACTAATAATATATAAATATGTATGTGTGTGTGTGTGTGTGTGCGTGTGTGTATGTGTGTATGTGTTTAGGTGTGTGGGTGTAGATGTGTGGGTGTGTTTATACGTGTGCTTGTATAGACAAAAGTTCAAGTCGATGCTTCTCTCACTTGCCAGAACTAGACGTCGCACCAGGTATAACTAAAGCGTGGAGAAACCGGCCGAAACTGAAAGGTCGAACTAAGTTTCGGCGACGAGACATTAAAACTATGTTCGTAACTATGAGAACGCACACAAATTGCCAGGAAACACAACGTGGAGAACAAAGGGGGGCGGTTCGAGAGAAAGGAATCTCGGAGGGGTTATAGTCGTCTGCTGTTCGACTGTTAGCTCGACTGTTACTGGCTTTTGATATCGGGGGTGCTTGTTAGTCGCTGCTTTTCTTTCGCAGAACTCTGTCTGACTCACTTGGAATTTTCGAAACCAGCTTTAGCGGTCTGAGGACCCTGAAGGAACGTAGCATACGCAGGTCGACGTCCACGTTTGTTTCGGCGAACACGGTCATCGACCTAATCCAAGGATTACTCTAGAATCTATCTGTCCAACCGGCATGATAGTCGGTGTGTTTTCCTTAAATCCTATGACCGGAGAAGTCAGTTCGAATGCCGCACAAATGCCATGTATATACGTTATCGAGAACCGTAAATTATACCGTAAATTCCAAAGACTTTACTATTCGATTCGACAGTATATAGATTTTCAAGAAAAAGAGAATAGCTTCCCGCGTGTAGTTTTCCATCGACTCAACTGTGTCTGGCGACAACCGAACGTTCTGTCTGGCGGAACTGATTTCTCCAGCGACTTGTTTCCTCGCAAAGGTGTAAGCAGGATAGGAATCGTTTCGTCACTCGCTCTAACCGCGATTTAATTAGAGTACGAAATGATGCGGCGATTATTTCCTCTTTCTCTCTTCAACAATCAATGTAAACGATCTACCCTACTTATACGCATGAATAAAAAATGCGAATGCACAGAGGAAAACACTGTGACCAAGATTGTTTATATGATGGCACGGTGTGATACCGTATATGTCATGTTCGCGAATGAGGGAAGAATTTTTTCACATAAAGATGATGAGAGAACGGCACGCGATTTCACTCACAGGATAATTAATAATCATCAAAAGATTAAATCAACCGAAGGAGACTTTCTTTCTTCAAAGGCGCGCGAGTGTGACTAACATCATACGGGGGATCGAAAGGAAACTGGAAGAAAGAAGGACGAGAGACCGATGTGAGAGGAGAAAGAAGGCTCGGAGAGGAGCACTCGGCTGAAAAGACAAAGAAGGAAAGATGGAGGAGCTGGAAGAGGACGAGGAGCAGAAGAAGAAGTAGAAGTAGAAGAAGAAGAAGAAGAAGAAGAAGAAGAAGAAGAAGATGATGAAGAAGAAGAAGAAGCGTTTCGTTCTCACCCGGTCACCACAACGAAGAAGTCCATGATGTTCCAGATGTTGCGCAGATAGGAGCCGCGGTGGAGGACGAAGCCGAGGGCGACGATCTTGAGGCTCGCCTCGACGCAGAAAATCCCGAGGAAGTAGATCTCCGTAGCCTCGAGCTTCTGTGCGAGTATAGTCTTGTCTTGCTTCGGCAGATGCTCCTCGAGGGCGAGGACCACGCAATTGGCGATGATGGTGAGCAGGACGGCGTACTCGAAGGGCGGCCACTCGATGATGAAGCGGGTGTGCTTCCGTATGCAGTTATCATGCGCCAGGATAAACAATGACGTGTTGTGCTTGCCGGCTGCCCCACCGCCACCCGCCCCACCGCCCTGATCCCGGCCTAGTGCCATATCCACCAGACCAGGTACCTGCAGACGAAAGATCGTTTTAAATCGCCGACGAGCCGACGTGCGTTATGGTGGACGTGAATACGGAAAAGGAAGCTTGGTACGTTTCTTTCTCTGTAATTCTCATTCTCTTCAAACGGCCGCCGGAATCGAACGCTCCGCGCGCTGTTGGACTCTTGCAGACATTACGAGAGAGAGAGAGAGAAAGAGAGAGACGAGCATCCCCGAGAGAAAAAGTATATTATCAATGGGGTTATTAAAAGAGTCGTTCAGGGACGACACCGTTTGGATTTTAACCGCGCGACACAATTGAATTGTACCCGACCGACCCGACCGACCTGCCGTTCCGATCGAGCAATGGCGAAATAGTTGAAACTCGAATAAATATCGAAGGTTACATAACTCGGCAAAATATCGAGGGTAATTGTTTTCCAGGCGAGAATCCGCGACAAGAGATCGTTCGTTTCGGCGGAGGAAGCCGGGGCAAGCTAGAAACCGAGAATCTAGCGCGAGATCGATTCAAGTGCGACAACGCTTCTAGAAGGGAGGGAGGGAGAGAAGGAGATCGCGGTGGATCCGAGCGACTAACGACCGCGCGACTGCGGCGGCGTTTGACACTGAATTAATACGGCGGAGCGTGGACGTAACAGTTACAAGGGCAGAAACAATCAACAACGACAATCATCATCAGCTCACCTCCCCTCCGAAGCTAGTCCAGTCACCGAGACCACTCAGTCCGGCCAACCTCGGCCTTCTCCTGTACTGACTCGCGTATCCAGGGTCCCTTTGTGCCGCCTCTTGCGCTGCTGCCAACCTGCAACCGACAGGAAATGAAAGGGGTTAGTGACTGGCCCGATGGTTCAGGTCCGATCGGGGTTATTCGTGTGACGTACGTCATCAAATAACAACACCACGACCGTCGCGGCGGCTATCAGCGGTAACGAGCTGCGAGACAGCCGTCCGCAGATCGATCCCACTTCGTGGCATTTGCAAGAATCGCGACGGCGGCGGGAAGGTACACCCGGTGAGGCTCCGAGGCGGACAGAAAGCTGGCACGCCGCAATCCGTCGGTCTTATTAATGGTCCGACTGTTAATGGCGCCACTTATTAATGGCTCGATTATCGGCTATTAATGGACGAACCGTTAACCGTGTCATTAGGCGAGCGTGTCGGTGAACTCGGTTCACCGTCCATTTGCGGCCGAGTCGTCTCGCGGCTCCGCCGCGATGCGGTATCTGATTTTAAACCATCCGAGCGGACGTGACGGTAATGCCCGCGTCGAGCGAGCGAGCGTTAATTGAAAGCATCGCCTCTTGGCGGAACACATTAATCGTCGAACAAGACGACCGAAGCAACAGCGCATGGAAGATCCTGAGCTAAAAGCGAGCGCTATTTGTTCGAGTCGTTTGATCGAGAGGATAGAGAGAGAGAGAGAGAGAGAGAGAGAGAGAGAAAGAGAGAGAGAGAGTCCGGTAGAAGTCCGGTAGAAGTCCGGCAGAGATCATATTCAGACTGCGCGTTTCTCGCTAAAAGTCGACCACGCTCGCGTGGCCGTCGGTCCGCATTAGGCAGATACCTCGAGCACCTGGACTCGCTCGAGTTTAACGCTGAATATGCAAGCGCGCTAATCAAGAGTCGGCCAGCCTTAATCGGAAAGAGACTTTCGCGTATTTCAACGAGATCACCGTCAAAGTTTCCACGCTCGCGGCGCGCGACGACGAGGACGAGGACGAGGACGCACGTCCGTGCTGAGCACGTACTCGGTGTGTGGAAAATTTCGAGCTGCGGAATTATTCACGCGCCGTGCGGCTACTCGCTCGGCCGATGGCTCAGAGGGATCGCATCATCATGAAAGAGCTCGTTAATGGCGAACGGAGGTGCGCGTAACGCGGCTCCGGCTTCAATTAAGTGCATTAGCCGAGACTTTTGCGACAGACAAGCCCGTAGTGCGTGGCTCCTCTCGCCCTGCAGATAGAGCGAAGCGCACGGGCGAGCGAGCGGACGGGCGAGTGCAATCAAGGCACACGATAATGCAATAATTCACGACAAGGATCTCCCGCGCTGCCGCGCGTAATGCGCCGACTGCGCGATGCACGCATTAACGCCGATGACGAAATTGCTGCGCTCGTAAAATCGGATCCGATACGAAAGACGCGAGAGCCCGATCCGGTACATTATCTTTGTAATAAACGTTTCCCTCGTACGTATATATATATGTATATATAGAAGCGGGCGTGCGTGAGCGTGTGCGCATGCGTGTGTGCGTGCGCGCACATGTGTATGTGTGTGTGTGTGTGTGTCCTAATTTTAACGTAACAAGCACTTTACCGTAAGACCAATCGAATTACCGCTTAAAGTTAGTTATGTGTGTTATTAATATTTCGTTCCGTGCTTGATTCCGAATATGTCAAACGGGGCACTTTGCCCGCGAGCTAATCGATATTTGAAAAATCGAGAAGCCGCGGAATAATACGCGGTCGTCCTGGTTCCTCGATTAAAATATTCCGCGCGAGATGCCCGATCTCGCGAGAGAGAATCCAAGGGAAATAGGAATCCGAGCAGGAAAGGAACAAGTTTTTAAATAATTTCTGGCGCAGTCGTTCGCTCTCTCAAAGGCAGAGATCATTTTCTAATCTGACTGAGCGCACTAACGCGACTGAATCGAGCGCCTTAGATTCACTCGTGCCGTTCTAAAAAAAGCTCACTGCTGAATTTGCACAACGTGGGGAGGGGTCTATTCCCGATCGATCGTAGCTGAAATTGAGATGTCCCTCGAAAATCCGTAAAGAGCACTCGAGATCCTTTCGAGAACGTCGATACGTGCTCTATTTTTCCGCAACGCACACAAACGACTAACGTTACAACGTTAGTACAACGAGTGACGAGCAGATTTCTTGACAACACGCGTGAGGTGAGTACTGCCGGATAAACAAAGAGCGAACGATATCCCTACCAGTTATCCTCAAATCATTTCCAATTTCAACAAAAAGAGTCAGATATTAATATCGTGAACGACGGAATCGGTCGAAAGCCAAAAGCTCCAAGAGTTTTCATCGGTGTCTCGAAATTTTGACTGAGCAAAAAGCGAGAAACCAATCGAAGTTAATCGAGGCAGGGAGGTAAGATCTCGCCTCGGAAACAAGCCGCGCATAATATACGATAACAGATAAAGTTTCGCGATTTGTCGCGTGGCTCTTAGCTAGCGACTAGCGGGAGAGGAAAAAGTTCGCGCCGAGATTCGCCGCTCGCCTTTACGTATCCGCAGAATCGAATAACACGGGACGCGGAATAGCTCCAATTTTATCGGCTACTTCCACGGTGTTCCCTCGTTCTGGTTTTACGAGCCCCTTCCTCCCTTCTATCGCCGGCTAGAAATGGCCGGCGACCGACGAAACGGCGCCAGCGGGATAGAAGTATTCGTAAGAAATAATTAATATGCAAGAATACACGCGGAGATCGAGAATAACAGGACCCAGAGCTCAAGCTTGTCGTTTTTCTCCCGCCTCTTCTTCTCCCCCTTCCTTTCCCCCCGTCGCGCTTCAAAAATATCTTTCGATTCGAAAAACTCAAACGTTGCTGCGTCGGCGGCTTTTCGCGATTTGTCACTTGTTGCTTTGCGCGTCCGGCAACTCGTGCTTTCGCGATCGGAATTGTCAATTTGCTTCTTTTAGACATTGATTTTTTCATTTTTCATTCGTTATCCTCGAACATTACGGATCTTGGTTTAATTCTCGTCTCGTCGGTCGATTGGGCACCATAAAAATTACATTACGCTGGATATATCAACCAAACATTGAGAAGAATTAATTTTTCGTAACAGTTATCGAAATTATTGTTCATACTTATTCGTGTTTCAGCCTAACGTCGCTGAATTATTGAGAACAGGACAGGAATAATTGATCTAGTTTGTTCTGTGCTGGCGGGATCAATACTACTCTCGAAAATGAACCGGTCGGCTAGTCCGATGTGTCCGTTTTGCAAGGACGCCGCGAAACAGAGCAATACCACATAGTGGAAAGGATTCAATTGCGATCGTGGAGATTGTTGCAACAGCAACAGGTGTAATTCTTCGGTGATTAGGCGGCCTTAAATTAATCGTTATTAAAATTAATCATTATTAAAGAAAGCAAGATTCCAGGATCACCAGGACGATATTATTATTAGACTGACTTGTCGCTCGCCGTGATCGTTCAATTTTATTTGCGAAATTTGCGCGACGCGGCTAAAACTGCACAATTCGTTCGTCATGTACATATTTCATACTTATCACGTCATATTTTTCCCCGCGAATCCTTGACAAAGAGGAGCCTCCGATAACCCTCTCTCGTGTTTTTACCTTCTCTTTTATTTACAAAATATATCTTTTATATTTCTACACTTCTCGCGCGATCTATAATCTCACGGGGCAAAATTCCCGATTTTGCCGGTGAAATTGTGCTCGCGATTGCGATTATTAGACGCGCTACGAGCGCGTCGCGTCGCGTCGCGTCGCGTCGCGCTCGTAAAACAGGAGCAGAGGGGATGTCTTGCGCTTGCAACGGATTGCCGCATGCGGACGAGAGCCCTCGGCACGAAGGTTAATCACGATTTATGCAACAACGCTGTGTTGCAGCACGCGCGCGCGCACTCTCTCCGAGCCGGCACGGAGCACGGTTTTTACCGGTTAGCAAATAACGGCGAGACGCGAGCCGTGCCAAATGGCCGTGTTACCGGACGCCTCTCTGTTTTTCATCGATAGTAATTAATACGTGCCGGGCAGAAGCTCTCTCGGTCGAATTTTTCCTCCCCCCCTCCCCTGTAAAGCCCTTCGACCGAGCGTCGCTTCATAAATATTCAGCCGTCGTTGAATATTTCGACTACCTCCGGAGGAAGGAACGGCGCCGTCACACGTGCAGGCAAGCGGACATTCGAGCCACTTACACCAAAAAGCCCGGTTATTTTGAACTTTGAGCCGCGTTATATGGATTTTACGAGGTCGATTTCAATGTCTTCAATAATAAAAAGAGTCCGCTCTATGTAAGGCATAGCGTCGTCCCTAAACAGCGAGGGACGGTTTCGCGGGACAGATCTTCAAAATAAAATCGTACAAAACATGAAATTTTTCACGGGGACGGTTGAAAGGAGCTTCGAGGCCCGCCTTGAAGGAGGAATCTCAGAGTCTTCGAGAAGACGCGATGAAACATTTTCCCAATTAACTGCTATTAACTGATATTAACTTGCCTGATTAATTAATTAATTGCCGACGACTGAGAGATCTCAGGCATATAGCCGCGGGTGAAGAGAGGAAAAAGAAAAAGGCTTACTCGACGAATCGACGCGAATCCGGACGTCCCAGTTTCAATGGTTAAACATCGTGTCTGAAGTAGAATGCGTCGGATAAGAAACGGCGCGAGGGTCGTAGCCGCGGCCGCGTAAAAACTGCTGGTGGCGCGTTGAAGTTCGCGGTAAAGGAAGATCCTGATTCCCCGCTAATTGAAGTAACGAGAACACGAGCGAGTGGCCGATACGAAAAGAGAGGAGGGTATTTGCTCCGCGAAAATAGAGCGCGCGGCATGATATACGCCATCTTATTCGCAAAGGGTCTCGAGGGTTTGATTGAAGAGAGAATACTAATTCTCTATCTCGAGGGCCCGTTAACCGGGCTGCGAAGCGGAGAAAGAACCGATCGATTTATTATTCGCACTGGTAATTCGCCTCGTTAATTATGTACATTTCTGATAGGGAGGCCGGATATCGTTAGCGTACTGGCTGTTGATACCGCTCTCGCGACACGGATAAGTGTGCGAGAGACAAGAGCCACGTTAAAATCGAGATCGGACGAAAGACAAAGCTCTCCTCGTGTGTTTTACGAAATAATGTACAGTGCGGTTTTCGCGATGCAAACTCACGTGCAAAAAGTATCGACGCGTGAAGCAGACCCGTCGAAAAATATCGTTTCCAATTCTCGCGACGTATGTCGAACAAGGTGCATTTTGTGACGACTCTCCTCTCTTCTCAATGCGGAATTTTCCTCGTAAAAACAAAGGAGGTAAATTTCTCTGTCTCCCTTTCTTCCTCTCTCCCTCTCTCTCTCTCTCTCTCTCTCTCTTGCATTTTTTCGATAATTATAACCCGTCTCGATAGAAAGAAGCAAAACGGTGAAATACAGGAAGCTCAAATCGCGTGGCGCACATCGAGTGATCACGATGGCCACCGGCGAACGGCGTATAATCAGCATTATAATATACTATCGCATCTCATTAGCCTACGCATAAGATTCGATTAATTACGTCTGAAACATTAGTCGGACGATCGATAAGGAGCCACGTGAGACGTTATAAAAGACCCACGCATTTCAAATTAAATTTCTTCGCCGATCTCCGATAATTCGATCATCAATTCCATTCAATCAAATTTTCGCGCGATCAATGGGAATTAGCGCGACGGAGGCGTCGGCGTGTCAATTAACGAAGCCGTTCGGTTTGTACGCAGTCACGGTCGCGTCGTGATGACGAGATTATTAATCAGCGTCAAAAATCCGCCTTATCCGCAAATTCATCTTGAAGGATGCGCGCATAGACGGCCAACTGACCAGACGTTGAATCGAGTCTGCTTACGTGTAGGTAGCTAGCGCGGCAGGCGCCAACGAAAGGGAGGCTAAGGAACATTAAAAATAATTGACCTTCGATTCCGGATCGACGGGCAGGCAACGCGACGCGGCCATCGCGTCGCAAGGCCGCGCCATTATTTTCCCTTTTCGCGATACAAACTCTTTCGAATGTTATCGGGCTGCACGAGAGGCGCTCTCGTCACGCACAGATCCGCCGGCCGCGTTTCGCGATGAGAAGTCGTTCGGTCCGGTCGAGGCGATTCGATTCCGCCGTCCAATACGACGGAGAAAAGTGTCAGGCTCTTCCGGCCGTTTTAAACGCGCGCTCCGCGTGACATAATCGCTCAGCGCGATCGATTTAACTCCGGAACGCACGCGCTCGTCCTTCCGTGTATCCTTGTTATTTCGTACCACACGTTGCCGCTGCAACGTTTCTCGAAATAGATTTTGATGAATTTCGCGCGTGCGCGCACGTTGCCGAGAGAGAGAGAGAGAGAGAGAGAGAGAGGGAGAGAGAGAGAGAGAGAGGGAGAGAGAGAGGGAGAGAGAGAGTTTATACGAAACAAACGTAATTCCTCATATCAAGCGAAAAAGTGGATGTGGCTCTTTAGGGTTAGGTATTTTGTTTTTCTTCGAGTTTTTGTTCTCAAACATGATTTTAATTATGCAACAGTACGTCGAGGCGACGCGATTGACCAGATGACTCGCGCGGACGGGAACGCAATATCGCGAACGTGTAAAATCCTTTCGCATAATCGCATTGGCCCGGCAATCGTCGCGGCGAAACTCCGGTGAAACTCAGCCCGCTCAATTGGCGGCGTCGTAATCAATCGTCGCTTCTGCGTAATTTATATCGCCTAATACAGCGGATCGTCATTAATAATGCACAGTTTGTATGGATTAGGCTCCGCGTCGTTCATTATTCAGGCGCAGCCGAACGAATAAAAGGAATTATGTCTTCGGGAGAGAGTTCGCATGGATTGCTAAATCCGCCGCGGCTCCTTAGTAACCGTTTCTCACTCCCCGCGTCTATTCATAGGCACGTGTAAGCCATCTCGAATTATCGGATGCCATCGGTGGTAACCGCTAATGGTGGTATTCAATAACGCGCGAAACACTCGGACGACAGACTCAGCCTCCGCGACTCGGCGGCCGATCGATCGATCGCGGGAGCGTGCCAGGAAAACAACAGCGCGCGCGCTGCGAAATCACGATCATCAGGAGAACCGCGCGCACACAACGCAACGAAGACGCGAGGGGTGCAACCTCCTTGCCCGATCGGGCTTCCCCGGGATTAATCGATCGATCCAAACGAACGACGCAACGCGACTCAACGAGGTACTTACAAGTTACCGGTATCTGAGAAGCGCGTCGCAGGTCACATCCCTCTTCGAACTCTACAAACGAAGCCGCCTATGACCGCGCGCGAGTCGTCATCCCCCGAAAACACGTCGCGTTCTTCGTAAAGGGGGTTGAGTCGGACGAGACATCACCGTCGATCTGTGCGTAAAAAGATTAAGACGGCGACGACGACGACGACGACGGCTGCGTGTGTTTCTCGCAACAAAACAATTTCTATGTATATGCCCTAGGGCGTCTCCCTACGCCACGATCGTTACTCGAAAACCGGCGTCGCCCTCCTAAACGGCAGCAGCCAAAAATCCTAGCTATGAACCCCATGACGACCGTCGTGGCGCCCAGCCGGCGTCGTCGTAGCCGCCGCCACCACCGCCGCCGCCGCCGCCGCCGCCGTCGCCCCCACCTAACCCACCCCAGCGAGACCCGGGCATCTCCCCACGCGGGGGAGGGTGGCGTCAGAATGTTGCGGAGTGAACGTCGAGGAGAGAACAGCGTCAAAGGGGCTTGCGGAGGGTGGCGGGCGCCCCCGGTGACGTCACGTCAGCGCCATTTCGTCCAGTGACGTCAGCCTCGCGACGACGACGGCAGCGACGACGACGACAATGACTGCCGGCTGCGTAGCTACTCTCCAGTCTGGCCTCCCTTACCTTGTACTTGTATGCCGCACGTGTGACCAACGGTATGTGTATCGTGCCGCGTGTAGGTAGGTAGGTATGTACGTGTCACGTGTGTAGGTGTACGTGTGCGTGTGTTTGTTGTGTGTGTGTGTGTGTGTGTGTGTGTGCGTGTTTGGGAAGGTACATTACCATCCGCATCGCCAACGCCAGCCACCGCATACCGCGTCGCCAACGTGGATAAATTAACCCTTCACCCTTCCCGAGTCTCGACGCGCGACTTCGACAGTGAGACGCTGCGTGGCTTTCGCGTCAATCTCGAAGATTAGGCCGCTCCGGCGCCAGTTGCGACCTATTTTTCAGAGTGAGGAGGGGAGCTACGGGAGGGGGTGTATCGGGGGGGAGAAAAGGCATTCGCGATTCAGTGAGATTGCTGTCGGTGAACTGCTGCGAATTTTTGTCCTCGCGAAGCTGCAGGCAGAATCATCGGAGCAAACCGCGAAAAAGCGATTCCGCGCTTTAACGAACTAGCATTTCCTAACGAATGCAAAGCGATAGGCAAAGCCTAGCAGGCGAATCAATGCCCTAATGAGTTAATTGTGTCCGATTTAACTTCGGACCGCTTCGCAGTTCCAGACTCCCCGTTTGGACACGCGGTTCTCTCGCACTTGCCTTGAATCGCTCAAACTTGCCTCGAATCTGATCGCAAGTAGTTCACCTCAAGACCCGATCGCAATCGGGCTGAATACTGTTAGCTGAAGGTGCGAGCGGACGCGATTGCGTTAAGGTGAAGGCTAACCTGGCGGATTTTGACGAATCGACTGTAATTTGCCCTTGACAAATTTAATTTAAGAAAAAATCCTGGCAAAGCTAAGAGCTTTCTCTAGAGGCAATAAGCATCGAATATGTCTGTATTCCGCGACGAAATAAATAAATAAATATATATATATATGTATCTATCTGATTGTGCTATATTCTCTAGATTTCTCAGATTCGAATTCGCTCGAGTGAGCGAATTGGCTCGGGAGTCTTTCGGATATAAAAAGTATCGCTACAGCTATTTACAGAAAATAAACCTTACGAGAGAATAAAACTCGTTGGTCTTCAGCCACTCGTAAAGGCGGATCTCTAACGATCGATCGATTTCCGCCAGAGATAATACGCCATCGCGCCATCGGGCACAAAAGCGACGCGCGGACATGAACGACTCTGTAGATACGCGCTCTCGAGCATGCGGCACGAGGTATGTCGACAGAATGCTTCTCTGGGCTCGAATGCGTCTCGATCATGGCCGCGATCGAATGGCACGCCGCGCTCGATTTGACGTCTGATGATTAATACAACTCGGAAGGGATGAATCCGATAGACGGGATATTGGAAAAGGGTGGGACGAAAGAAAGGATCACGGACACTAATCGTTACATCGCGATAACGAGCGAGATTGTGCCCTCCCCCCCCATTAGTTCTCCCATTAGTCCCCCCATACCGTTATTTATTTCATCATAGACACGGAAAGAAATTTTTGACTCAATCGGAAGCGAAGATGCACCCGTTCGCATTTCCGCGGCCAATTCCATTCCGATGGAAGGAAAAAAGTTGGAAAAGAGACGCGTCCGATTTTAATTGGATATCTCCCGTAGCTTTGGGCCGCGTTAAGTGTTGTCGCGCGGCCGGCGAGGCGGGAGTGCCGGCGCGAATAGCGGCTGCAAATAGACGGTAATTGACGGAATCAAGCCGGAAGACGGGCGACTTCCACACAGAACGCGGCCGAAAGTTCTACTCGGCGGAATCCCCGAAAGGCCCGTCGAGAATATCCGTCCCGTGAGCGCGCGGAATCGTAAGTGGGACAGGAACGACGTAGTCGAGAGTGCAGCGTGACATCCTCGACGGGGTCGCAAGCTGAGCGATAAATTATCTATCGAGGGTGAAACGGCGGGACGTCACGTCGCGAGAAATTTACTCGCTCGTCTCGCTCGCTCGCGCGCCTTATCTTCGGCACGGAGAGGACACCTCGCCGCGGAATATTTTATCTCCCGCGAGAATACAAGTACGCGCGCGCGCGAGCGTTCCTCCGCTGGCTCTTCAGCCCGGCGCTGAGGTTCGCGCGTAGTTTCAAAAAATGGAATCTGTGTATCCTCGCGGATGAATTTATTAAGCCGGGACAGAAAAAAGAGCTACACGGCAATACAGTTTTCGCTTGTGCGCTCGCTCGCTCGCTCGCTCGCGCGCCGCAGCGTGACAGGCGAAACCGGCTCGCTGAGCCATGAGAGCTCCGCGAATTTTACCGGGGACCAAAACGCGACTAAATTAAATTGCGCCAACCCAATTTCGTCGTAAGTGAAATAAGGAGCTGCAGATACCGCCTTGTCTGCCTAATATATTGAATTACCGCCGGAACGCTGCGTGTATAATTTGCGCCTGAGTGCACGCGCGCGCAGCCGCACGCAGCCGCACGCACCGACCCGCCGCCGTCGTTTCTCCAGCAGCATTTATTCCAGCCGTACGATGGATCCGATGAATTTTGCAACGCCGGCATATTTCGCGAAGCCGCGCCGGCTGGCCGGTGCGGCGTCCGAAAAAAAAGTACGAAGAGGGAGACGAAGAGAGACAGAGCGATGTACACGCACACAGATACGTTGTAAAATTTATAGTCAAATAGTTCTGGTTCGGGAATATAAAACTTTCAACCGAGCATGAAACCGTCGCTACCTCGGCGCTGCTTTGTTTTTTTTCCCCCCCGTTCCTTTCCCATTCTTTTTTTATCTTCTCCCTTCCTCCCCTCCCGTTTTTTAATTCTCGGCTTTGACGAGTCTCGCGCGCGGCTGCGCTCGTCCGTGCATCGTTTGCGGGATCTACCTATCGATCGCGAGCGCGACTAAAAACGCGCCTGCTAATAACGAGGTGAGCGTCATCGGGTGTCCTACCGACGGCGCGTCCTACTGACGTAACCGGACGCTTTTTGGAGGCAAATAGATCGAAAGGTAATTTCACTGGAGCATGTAGGCGGCTATTACGGCTGGATACCTGTCGTCTGTTGGTCTTCCCCGCCTCCAGCGCCTTCCTTCGTACACACACACTTGCCACCACCTCCCCCTACTCCTCACCCCTTCCTCCTACCCGTCCTACGTTTACGCGGCTTTAACGCGGACAATGCTGTTAGAGCTATTTATGAGCCGGAGGGTTCGGATTAGGCTCGATCCAGACGACCCCTTCTAATTGCACGACAGTTGCGCTGCCGTTGTTCCACGCGATAACTATACCCTCCGCAGCCGTCTCTAAGCCACGAGTATTTTATGCTCGCAGCTTCAGCAACTAATGAATCTTAAGGATTCATTAAGGTTGCCACTTAATCATCGTCGTCTCGATACGCGATTCGAATTCCTATCGAGGAGTTACGCGTCGATAAATCCGCCCGAGTCTCGGAGATGAATTCTAAGATGATTCTTTCAGCTATGTGAATCTCGTTGTCGACGGTGATCCTTTGATTTCGTGGAGTATTTGACTGATCCATCTGCCGGATTTGCATCGATAGCAACGCTACGATTTCGTCATTCTCTCGTCGAATAATGAATCCCCAGGCGATCCTGCCAAAACGTTTTTCCGTCCTGACTGTCCTGATATTTAGCGTAGAGCATTTTTCTGCGATCGCGCGAAAATGAATATGCGAGAGCAAGCTCGCGGAGAGAGTTTGGCCACATAAACGGAGGAAAGAGTTTTCTCGATGTTTTCGCGAGTAACGGCCCGGCAAATATTTGCGCCGGCCGCGCGAGCGGCTCGTAAATTGCGGTGATCGAGCTACGCGCAGGCAGGCGCAATCAGGGCGTTTTTTCTGATCGTCGAATCAATCGGCCGCCACTCCGGCCGATTCCAAGTTTCACCCACTCGACGATCCCGCATGAGTCACGATGGAGCCGCACAAATGCGTCGGCTATGACATTGAGTGGGAAAGAATGCAAAACCTCGACTGTCTCTTTTCGATTCTCTGACGCGCAAAAATTTTAAGCGCGAGTAAGGAGAAAAATTTAACGGAAATCAATTTTCCCCGGAAGAATTCTCTCCGAAAAGGAGACTTCCCTTCCCTTCCCTCTTTCTATAAATTGGAATATATTACAATATGACATTTCTTACATATAAGACGTTCAATTTATGCGGAAATTTCGCAAGAGACAGTCGCAGAAGGTCCGCGGAGAAGTTCATAATTCGAAAAAAATCCCAAGTTTTGTGTTATCCGGCAGAGAGAAATTTTATTCTCCTCGTAGAGGAATTTTATTTTCCTCGTTTCGGGACAGGAAGCATTAAGGGCGGATGCGTGCAACTTCGCCGCGAGTTTTGGCCGCCGCCAATAGAATGACTCGACGTCGCGGTAACGTCTGCAAGAACGGCGCCGACATGCGAGGCAGCTCATCGAGGGAAGGTCCCGGAATCTATTTGGAGCAAGGTTCACCCCCGCGGAAATTAGCGAAGACAACGGCGAAGCGCGTCCCGGCACGGCGCGACGCGAATCGCCGATCGTCGCGGAGTGTCGCGTTGGCAAACTTTCAAGTCGTGCGATTCTTCCGAATGACACACGAGAAAGCTGCGTAAAGTAAGAAATCTCTAAAGATTGCGGGTTAAATGAGCAATGGGCTGTGCCGTGGACGTGCACGAACGTCTGGCGCCTGCGAGCGCCGCTGTGAGACGCGCGTTTCGGCGATTTTAGCTAGCCGATAGTTAATTTAATACTCGTGCAAATGGATAAAATCGTATTGTTATTTTGGATAAAATCGTATTGTTATTTTGGATAAAATCGTATTGTTATTTTGTTGGCAATATTGTTTTGTTATCGAGAGTTCCGCTTCGATCGATAACTGCTCAGCGTAACAACGAATAATGTTACATTAATAAGCTTTAAATACATACGTTTAAAAATCTTTAAAATAAAGCAGGGGTGAAACGATAACCGGCAAATGATGATTTGAATCGGTAAACCCGTGATCAAGTGAGGACGACGAATGCGTTTTGGGAGAAAGGGGGCGAACGCGAAGGAAATTAAGCGGCACGGAGGGAACGAGGCGGTCTGACTCAACGCCGGCATTTCTACTTGATGCAGACGCGCGTTCTCAAGTGGGCTACAGCCGGCGTCTCAGACACACTTCGTCGGCTGCCGTGACGAATTGAGATTTTCCACCTAGGCGATGATTAAAAACGAGTGTACTGCTTCGGCTATGAAAAAGGCGAGCATCATGCACATACAACGACTGTTAACCTCAAGTAGTACAAAAGAAAAGAAAAGAAGTCTCTGCAATTCGTCATGACACGAATATTCGACGAATACGTAAATTCCTTGTGCCTTGTGTAGAAATTGGTTGAAACTAAAAATTACGCAACACTCAAGGCAGTAAGATTAAATATCGAAAATATACGAGAAGAAGATTTTAGAGATTCTATTTAGCAGCCTCTGAGTGTAAACGATATCGCTTCGTAAGTAAGATAATGTGGTAATCATTTTTCCAGTCAACAATGAGCGGTATCTCGCGACAGAATCGGGGGATTAATTAATACATACCGATATACCGGATGTTCTACGGATTTAGGAGGGCACGCTCCGAAATGATAGTTATCAATGAATGACTAGCACACGCGATACCGAAAGGGCGAGCGAGTCGAACCCTTCTGAGAAGAGCCGCGGGCCTTCATTGATACTAAAACCAGATTAGGGGCGGTACACCCGCCGCATTTCCCCGAAATGAGCTTCGAAATTGGGGCATGTGAATTTTATTATATACCGTACATAGGCATGCATACACGTGCACAATTCCGAGAAGTCTCGGCCCGTGTGCCGCTGACTCAATGAATGCAGGTGAAGTCACCGTTCTGTGAATTGCGCCGACGAGCTGAATAAACTTTGTAACCGGTAACGCGAGCATGTCACATCTCCTTTTCGACTTACTATCCTGCCAGAGCCACCTGCTGCTGACATTTAGGAAATAAACTGGCTGAAATACTTTCTAAGATTCTCCTAAATAGATTATCCTGATCTATCTAATAGATTGTTACCCTAACGGCATTGTGCGCGAATGCGTCATATTTGCGTACAATTTGGCACTCTTATCGATGTACGTAGACTGTATTAAAAAGGTAGGAAAAAAGTGAGGAAAACTCACGCTTGGAAAGTGTATGTCAGAAAAATGCCGATTCTAATTGTCCGTTTAATTGTCGAAATAGAAAGTTACTTATTTATCGAAGGATTATTTATTATAATATCACTCCACCTGCTCGTCCTATTTGTCCGCCTTAATTGTGGAATAATTTAATTTATCATAGTCACACACACGTATTTTCGTGAAAACCACCCACGCGTTCCTCGTGACCCATCCAGAAAAGTGCACTTGAGATCCTTCGAAGAATTCTACGGCTCGCATAACGATCGTTCAAGCTGCACACTTACGACAATCAGCGTGCGACGCGTTCTTTATTGCGCATCATTTATTATCGCGCGTTATTCTACGAATCGTCGATTGAGCGAATTAAAATGACGAAACATCAACCACCACGGTCTGTCAAATAAATGGCTGCAGAACACAGAATATACAGGATATGAAGAGTGTGTCCGACAATAATAAAGCTCTTCTCTAAATTTTAATATTTCTTCCGTTTCTTCTTGCGTTTTTCCTTATGATATTCAAATTTCTAACATTGCAAAAGTATAGTCGGCCAATAAAATGTTTCACTTATTTTGTATCAAGAGAGAGAGAGAGAGAGAGAGAGAGAGAGAGAGAGAGAGAGAGAGAGAGAGATCTAACGGGGCTTGGTAAATTAAATCTCGCAAGAGTTAAACAGCCGAGGCAAGTTTTATTTTTCAGGAAATTCGAGTAATCTTGCACGCGAACGGAAATTTAATGTCGGGTTTAATTACCGAGAGATATTCGATGTTGCAGATTAGAGTATTTCAAACTAATGCGATGGAGTTTTCTCATTTTCGCAGAGATTTTCGGGGAGAGATCAACCCTCAGACTCCTTCAGGGACGCTACTAAACTGAATGAACTTTGCATTCCAGTCCCACATGTTAGCGCAACACTAAAGCGTCTTTCCATCTCCTAATGGACGATCGACAAAATTTTCGATCGGCAAAATCGATAAATCTCACTGATTCTCTTGTCTAATCTACAAACAATATTTCCTGTCGAACGTTAACTATCGAACAGTTAACTATCGATTTCTCGTTCGCAATTTCGGCGCGGGCGCAACGTTTTTACGTATTGTACCTGCGATATTCATTCGTTTTCCCCTCTTTATCATTTTAACCAACGTGAGAGCGGGCTAAGTAGAGAGAACTCCGCGGTACTTTCACGGGTAGGTGGGCCTGGCGGGCTTTGTCCGATGACACGTGTGCGGACGACACTCAAGTCCGACGTCATCCGTCAGCGCGATCGAGTGCGCTCTCGAGTGGCGTCAGTCGACGGCGGGATCAAGACCGAGGGGATATTCGCGCGGAGTCGCATCGAAAGCGGACCCTCGGCGGATTAACTATTAATTAGCGGCGTCTCTCGTTATCTCGTCAGGACGGATAGTGTCGGCGTCGGCGTCGGCGCGATAAATCTCTCGCGGCGGTGCGCGTCTCGCGATCGCGTTACACGCGCTCCCCTGTCGCCGCGCGCGCGTTGTCCGTTACGCGCACACGCTGCGAGATCCTTGAACTATAACATTTACCGGCGCTGTAGCTTACACACGCGGCCTCGAGTTGTCCGCGCGATAATTGAAGGGGAGGCGGGGAAGAGGAGGGCTGTCCGGTCCGTCCGTGTGCGAGCGTACGACGATTCCGCAAATCTACCCCCGCGCGCGCGCACGAAAAAAAGTACCCCGAGCGGCCGATCCAGCGAATCATAACGAGCAGCCGACTGAGAACACACAGGCGTGATTTACATATTCATCTTTTCCACTTAAGGGCTCGTCGTTCGTGCGAATCCTTCGCACGCGTGGGTCAGCCTCGCCGTATTTAAAACAACTCCCGCACGACTCTCGCGCGTAAACGCTCCCTCTAATCGCTCTATTCATATTCCCGCCACGTGTACAGCCGTGACAGGCTCTCCTCGCCTCCATTCAACAGTCGAGCGCGTTTAACGTTGCTGAACATCGGCCAAGTTGCTCTCGCGCGCCTGCGAATCCGAATCCAATCGCCAATTGTCGGCGTTAACCCTTTCGTAGGGGGAGGAAAGTGTACACACACGACCGGCTCTGGCTTCGCCCTCGGGAAGCCGAAATCTCCAAGGGGACAGCTAGGAGATTTCGCCTTTCCGCGATTCCGCGACGCTCTTCTCTATTGGGGTATTTATCGTGTGACGAGGAGCTCATTTCCTTACGTCGTCCTGGGCTTAATAAATCAGAGAAGGCGCCCTTGTCAATAGTAAGGTCAGTCGGGGCGACTTTGCGTCTCCAGCATTTGCCAGCCAAGTGGTATGAGAGAGGTGGATGGAGAACGGGAGAGACGAGAAGGGAAGAATCGTGAGAAGGACGGACTCGGATCTTCTTTCTGCTCTCCGATGAGTCCGTGTATACGTAGAGAACGCGCGCGCGCGCACGAGCGCGTAACATGTATAACGCGTACGCATACACGCCCCTCGCCTCAAGATAGCTGAGGCGAACGAAGAATTGGAACAGACGCCCAGAAAGTTCGAGAGATCTCGAGTCGAATTACGAGAATGGGTCTAGCCAACATCGCAGTCCTAAATTGAATTCGGCGGACGGAGAGAAAATATGGAATATTACTGTATCATTAAATTAATAATTAATATCATACGCAACGCAATTTGTACAAGGATTGTACAATTATTATGATTCATCGACGATGAAAGAATTATTAATGCAAATGAATTATTAAAATATTAATAAATATCAAAAATCACATATTGCGCATTACAAAGATAATCGTATAAGTTTTGACACTGTACTTTTAATATCATAGATCGAAATAAATTTAAATTGAAAACATACACCCCTACTTTGAGACACAAAAATGTTTGCAGAACTAATTTATGAAAAATATTACGAATGCATCGCGAGCAATTAAATTCCAATGACGGGAGAAATATTCATCGTGTGACATTTCTCTCGTCGAGATATGCCACGAGAGGAGCGCCGATATTTTTCTCCCACAGAGTATTCGCAGCTTGGGAATATTCGTCCTCCTACGCCGATAAATACCGGCAAGCGCACGGCAGATCGAAGAATCACGGCTATCCGCATATTCGATTATGGACCTATCACCTACGCCGGTGTGAAATGTCAGGTCATGAAAAAGTCATATTTCCCATGTAAACTGCGTTAAGTGCGCGTTGCGAAAGCGCGATAGATGTAGGCGTCATCGAAAGCCCGCGACATGCAGTATTTAATTATTGTTACACTTCACTTTCTCTCTCTCTCTCTCTCTCTCTCTCTCTCTTCCTCTCCGCAAGAGTAATTACACATCTCACGACGTCATAATTTCCTCATTATAGTCGCGAGCTGCACGACGAGAATTCGTTCGCAAGACGAATTTGCGATACGTCACGAGTGCATCCTCGTAAGTTTTAATAATACGGTCGATATAATAATATTTTTTAAAGTGTCCGCAGGATAAGTCCACGTGGATGCTCGCGATTACTTTGGGAACGGCGCATCCAATTACGTTAGCCAAATTAAATACCATTATCCGCGACGTTAAAAGTGGGTTACGATCCACGAACGATAACACGCGGTGGACACGTAAAGTGTCCTCGCCCTGCCTAACCCTGGGGAATCCGCGAGTCTCATTACGTACGAGCGACTACAGGCGTGTGTACATGCGTATCGTCTCTACAGCGTGATCCGCAAAAGAGGATGTTTCGTCCGTATCGATCCGGCGGACTCACAGAGTGGCGTAAAACACGACACGGAGTCGTCCACAAAAAAGAAATAATAAAAAAATTAAATCGCTGCCGTATCGGTGAAATATGTGTCTTCTTCAGCATTCGAAATTATTTTCTCTTTTCTTTTTTTTTTTGCGAAAACAGGGTTGCATGAAAACGCGCAGCTTTGTACGCGACAAATGCAGCTTTGTGCGGCGAATGGTTGATGCTGAGTAATTACAATACCCAGACGATTGTCTAAAACGAGTAAAATGATATTTGTTAAATAAAAATAAACGTGCGTGAATCGCTTTTACCGCTGTGAGATAACCAAAAAATCGACGTTTCTTATCCGCAGATTAGTGAAGTGAACGGCTGTTGTTTCGGCGCCGAGTTCGAATCGACCTCGCGACACGTTACCTTTGAGACGCGCTATACCGGTTGACAGTCGTCAGAATACCGGGAAACCCACGCCGCGCACCGCGACATGTTTAATCGCACAATTGCATCGTTTCTTGGAGCTCGTACGCTCTCGTCGGAAGACTGAGAATAAGCAGAGATGCCTGTGGCGTGCCGTTATATTCCGAGTAATCATAAAAATTTCCATCTAATCGGCGTGCCATCTAACCGGTGCGCCGCGCGACACCCATTCTTTTAAGCGCTCTTCTCCGAGAACTCGAAAAAGGAATGACCCTGTGCGAGGACGAAGTGGGAGGAGGAAAAATCGAACTCGTAGCTCACAATGTTCGGATTCCCCTGGAATCAGTTCGAGAGATGTTTCGAGAGTGAATGAGAGAGAAAGAAGGAAGCGGCTGATTTAATTTCTGTAATTATCAGTAACGATAATTTGCACCGTTTTCATGTCTCAATAAGAGGTACATCAGAATTATACAATTGTATCGCGCACGATGACTCATATGTCGAATGCGTCTATCGCCAAACGTTCCATATAACTAACGGCAGGCGCCCGACGGAGTAGGTAACTATATATCTATTGATCGTTCATTCATGCCACCCTTTCGCCCTCTCAGCCCCTCGTTGCCCCATCGAGCGACTCGTTCCCTCCCCTCCTCCCTTCCTTCTATCCACCGCCATTTCCACCACCCCTGCCGCGGAGCGTCCACCATCGCGATTCCATCGACGTCGTCGTTGTTGTCGCCACCGACACCCTCGCCGTCTTCATCAGTACCGGCTTTAACGGGCGATTGAGACGAGCGGTTTTTCAGGGTGCTGGAAAACAACGGGCAACCTGCGAGCGCAGTGCGCCTGCCTATTCAACCTCCCCCCATCGATGCGCTCTCGCTTCAACAAACTTAACTAACTACGCTGTTCCACGTGAACAACAATTTCCGCTTCGTTAACGATATTCACGAAATTCTACGGAGAAATTTGACCAAAATTGCATGCTTGGTCTATACGTGTAGCTTCAAGGATGAAATATTCATAAAAATCGCAAAAGATGCTTTCGAAAACTCCGTGAACATTTTCATCATTGTCAGGAAAATTCCTTCTTCAGGTGAACTCTCTTCACACGACAAATAAAAGTGTCAGCTTTCGAATGGCAGAGGAAGATAAAGAGATGCACCAAAAAACGTAGTCCCGGGTGCCGGCATATCTGAAGCCGGTGCTGATCGTCGTCCTAACCTACAGAGGGAATCGGGCCTGCCAACTGAGAAGCCACCCCTCGTAAGCTCCTCACACGTGGCGCTTACGAATCCCCCACGCCTGCCAACCTCGTGAAACCGACGGAGAGCTTGAATGACCGTGATTTACGTCGATAAACGCGCCTTGAAGGCGCGTAATATTTTAGCCATGCGATACTTCAACGCGCAACAGACCGAGTTATCTGGACTTTTTGTCGACGTACTTAGGTCTCAGGACGTTTCTGACAAGCCGCGAGAACGCAAACTTTCTTCATAACTCGAACGTTGATATTCTTTCTTCCTGTCGTCTTTACTTCGATTAATTATACTTTATAATCAAATGCTGGCGCAGCAATCATCGCGATAATTATCATCGCTGCCCTCAACGGCGGAATCTCCGACAAAGCTTTACAAGCGGTACTCTCTTCGTCTTCCCGCTCGAGAAAGCGCGAATATACAGTAACATGAAAAGCGGCTAAACGTTGTGTCGCGAACGACGTCAAACTTCAACTTCGCTTTTTCGCTCACGTTCACGTTTCGCTTATCGGCGCAAAATCACGGCGTGGAAATGATCGAATCGCACACGACAATGCGCGGAAAACAGGTCGGTCGACAACGGTGCGCCAGAAATTGATTTGTCGTCGCTCGCGAGCGTCATGACGCGACTCGATGCGACGCGGCGATGTGGCGCGTCGCCTTCTAATTTCGTCGCGCGCAATTGGCTTCCTTGCGCGACCGATTCCGGAGCCGAGTCCCATGCCATGCCGGGCATCGATCGGTCGTTTCGACTGTACCGGATACACGAGGGAACGCGATTACGCGAGGGACGAAACAACCGGCCGGCACGATCCCGGCCATCATTCGATTGAAAGTTACATAAGGTCGGCGTTTATGCGACGACGAAACGACCGCCGGCCGAAGTCTAATAAATTAGCTCGAGGAGAATCGAAGAAGAGCGAAATGAGAGGATTTCGCGTATGCCGCGAGATATCGACACGTGAAAGTGTGAGAGAGAGAGAGAGAGAGAGAGCAAGCATTATCATTAAGGATGTTTTCCGAGACGGGGCGGAAATGACGGATCAGATAAGAGTCGCGGTTTAATCTACGTGTTTACACGGCCGCCAGCCGCGCCGATGTAGAATTAATCTACTTATTTTCATTAGGCTAAGCACCTTTAATACTATTACGGTGGCACGCGCCACCACCGCGGTCGAGCGGATCAAAGTTGTAGGTTTTCGTCCTACGTAAAATGCGAAATTCGAAGTCGCTTCTATGCCGTCACGGGCACCGGGCGTCAAATCAACGATAACGCGTGGACACATTTTTCGATTAACACGACGCAAATCGATATCTGTATACAAAAAGATTCCGAGCGAAGTGTCTTGAATTTTATCGAGAATTGTCCTGAAGGAACGAAGTCAAGGCTAATACTTGAGCGGCAATTTTGAAGGCGAGCTTTGAGCGGAGTCCAGCGAATTATTCGACTGTTAGGCGAATACGCGGGTGTCACGTTAACAGATTAAACGTCGTCGGGCCACACGTAAATATCCGCTAAGCGAGAGGGTACACAAGGGAGGGTGGAGGAAGGTAAAAAGCGTGCTGTTCCGAGAAATACGTGCAAACAGTGCATAGCCTCGCCTCGCCGGCTGTCGGCGGCCTACTGCTCTAATGAAAGCAATAAATTGTTACACAAATTCCCGCAGAGATTAAAGAGGGACGCGACAATAACTCGAGGTCCGGTTTGTTGTAATCGCAGGTGTCGAGCGCTCTCTCTCTCTCTCTCTCTCTCTCTCTCTCGTTCTCTTTCCTCCTTCTCGCCGCGGAAGAGTTAATCCCGGAAGTTATGTTAATTGAAGACTCGACATAAAACAACCTGGCTGCAGCCTCGACAAATTATTATTCGCTTAAGAAGGGCCGAGGTGAATAACATAATAACACCGAAACACACCGAGCGCCATTAATAAAATACCATTAATGAAATTAGTCTGAGAAATAGTTCAAAACGTTTTTCCAAGTTCTTCCCCAAAGATTTCGGGCGAGACAACAATGAGAGAGACTCTCGGGGGCGGGGCGAGCGGAACTCACCTTCCTAATAAAACGTTAATTATTGATCGCGCTGTGTTAATTACCAATAGTTCCCGGGCTTTAATGAGCTTAGAAGAAACTGGTGAACTCACTGACGTCACCGGATTAAATAGACCGTTTCACTATGATGCGCAGTATATCGGATGGCCGGCGTGGTCCGGCCATACTTGTCTGTAACTACTTGCGACCGAAGCTCACGCGGCGTTTTCACGACGAGAAAGGCGCTCTCGCGCTTCGGCTAGAACGCCTTATCAAAGTGCAACGTGCAAAGATCTCTTTTATTCCGATTTATTGGAGATTCTTCTAGAATAGTTATTTGATTTGTAACAGCTTTCAACCGGCTACTCGCGATATCATCGCCGGAGATAAATTGCGCGACCATCCGGCTGATATTTCTTTCCAACTCGAGCTTGTACAATCCGAATGAGAAAATTGACTTTCGAAAATCTTACTAAAAACTACTCGCTGCAGTTTAATCGTTATACTCCGCTTTTCTCTTTCTTTCTCCCTATTTCTCTCTTTCTCTCGCTCTCCATTCGATCCGCGAGCTTTTGCCAACGCGAGCTTTCACGAAAGCCCAAGTCGTGCCGGAAAGGATCGCTCTCGCGATCGCACGCGTCAAAAGCACCCTCGTTACCGTTGCTAAGCAAACTCGAAAGCGACACTTGTAAATACTTTCCGGACCGCTCGAGGACACTCGTGGAAAATTTATCAGTAAATCATAGTTTCAACTACTTGGACGCGACAAATAGGACTCGGTAGCCGTGAACGTTTGTATCCTCATTAAATCATCGTCTATTTATGTCGACCTTCGGATTTGCGTGAATATTTGCGTGAATATTTGCGTGAATCCTATGCATTATGTAGAAACGATGAAATATTGAAAGATGGATTCAAGTCGTCTCTTTCAGCGTTGAGAATTCAATCAGACTTTCGCATTTAATTGGCTAAAAAGCAAAAGGGTACGAGGGATAGCGTCATCTCTTCTCCCGATTTGTATTTTAATATCGAATCCAAACGACCGAAAATGGAGGAAATTCACGAATAACACGACAAAACGGCCAGAAGCGACGCACCAAAAGTACTGTCTCATACCTTTTATAAATTCCCCAGAGGAGCATTCTGTACTGTTTAACTACTCTATTCTGTTTTATTAGCAAAGACAGGAAAGCTCGATAGTTGATACGTTAAAAACCTGATATCAAGGATGAAATAAACGAAGCTACCTCGTTAAAAAAGAAGGAGAAAGAGAGAGAGAGAGAGAGAGAGAGAGAGAGAGAGAGAGAGAGAAAGGAAGAAAAAAGAAAAAAAGAGAGTAAAAAGTGATCGTTACTTTATCTACATTCACTGTCCTTTGTTAATTAATGCAATAATAACGTTATCCAAAAAGGAAAAAGTACGAAACAGAACACGAAAAGTAAAACAAGAGGTCATAGAAATTTTTTGTTCCAATAAAATTTCTCGGAATTCAAAGTATTGGTAACAAGGTGGAAGCCTGGTGGAAGTGGAAAAGCGGGACATAGAGTAACCATGACGATGAGAAGGAAAGTTATGTGATTAAATGCAATTATTTAATCACATAATACAATTATTTCATTATTAATTATTCATCATAGTTGTGAATCTCATTTCCAGCGAATTCGTTTTGCATGGTAATGTCCTAGAAAGTTTCACTCAAAAATTCTGCGACGATATCTCTACGTACATGTTTCAATAAAAAGAAAGAAAAAACTTTTGTATCTGCCGTGCCATATGTCGAATTTTGCAGTAAGTTCTAACTCTTAATCTTCAATTTTATCAAATATATATCCAGCGACTCCTCAAACGAGCCTATATTATCCTGCTTCAACGAGCTTGTCAACCAAAGAGAGCCGGCAGGAAGTGACTAAGCGGGATCCACGTCACCGCGCGACGTGGCGGTTTCGCGTTGCACCGGATTCGCGCTCATCATCGGCAGGACAAAGTACCTCGAAACGAGGACGAGAGGCCCTGCGAGCACTGTGTCGCCCCCGTGGTGCGTGTATCCAATCGTCAAGAAAGCCAGCTGCGCTAAAGAGCACGCGTGAGTTAATGGACGATAAAGCTGGATTTCACGCGTTTCATCGTGGCATCGCGAGAATCTTTGCACCGAGGGTTGCGTTGTTTCGCAGGAGAGCTAAACAAATCACGCGTGATCACACACAATCGCACCCTCCTGCGAAGAGTAGGACCGGCGGCTTCGCATGGACCACGACCGGTCACGCGGGGAAAAGCATGGTTTCGAACACTACGACCTTCTCGACATTGTCGTGACGTTGTTGTTAACGAAGATATTGTAGGTGAATCTTTGGAACAACGTCCGACCACGACACTAAGCATCGAAACCGCGAACCCTGTAGCTCGTCATACGTGATTGTCAAGCGGGAAACGATGTTAGAAGCACACGCGGACACGGTTAGGCTATCAACAAAGGAAAAGACGACGATCTTGAACCACAATCTTTTTCGCGGTCGGCGCGAAACCGGCGTAAAAGTGGGCTTCATTTGGACGCGCGACGTGCTCTCCGTGTGAAATCAGCTTAAAGGTCAGTCCCTAACCCAAACGTGGCCACCGCGATGGCCGAGAGATCCCAGCCAACAGGGTGGCGGACAGATAAGCTCGTTAACGTTCTCACGGACGACGAATTCACGAGCGAATCCGCTGAGGATGCGCGGGTGACCTCTGTCCAGGTGCGGAAACCGGGTCGCGGTACAATCGGGGTCGCGAAACGGGTCAGCGAGACAAAAAGCAAAGCGGCGAGGGAACGGAGAGTTTAGGAGGACGGAAACCCGCTGCGTTTCGCTGAACTCACCTCTAGAGGGAGGCAGGGGCTGGATGCGGCCATGTTCCTACATGCGTTCGAGCCTCTGCCCCGGTGGCGATCCCCTCTTCGTGCTGAGGCACCACTTTACAGAAATGAAAAAAAAACAGATACAGATGAAGCGAACTGCACACTGCACACTCTCGACGGCACCCCGGCGATCGACGTGCACTATGAACCCCCCTTCTTCGAAACCGGCGGGAGGTACGGGCGGACGGGCGGGCGGGCAGGCGGGCGGGGGGAGGGGCAGAAACGGGGAGGGGAAAATAACACCAACGCAGCACCTTTCGCTCCTCTTTTTTTCTTTTTCACGCTCCTTCCTTCGCTCGAAATGATTTTCACGTTTCACGACATCCAACACTTCAAGATGGGAGCACAGGGGGTTAGAAGACTGAGAGAGAGAGAGAGAGAGAGAGAGAAAAAGAGAGAGAGAGAGAGAGAGAGAGAGAGAGAGAGAGAGAGAGAGAGAGAGAGAGAGTGGGAAAGAGAACAGAGAGAGAGAGAGAGAGAAGAGAGAAGAGAGGGGGGATCCTCTCTCCCGAGCCCTGAACTCTCTCGGTTTCCTCGGCGAGCACCACCACCGGCGGCCACTACCTTCCTTTTCTTCTTCCTCGTCTTCCTCCTCCACCGCCGCCTCTCTTCTTCCTCTGCTTTTTCCTCGTCGTCGACGTCGTCTTTCCTCCCTTTCGAGCCTCCCTCCCCTCCTCTTCCCTCCCTACGACGCACCAGAGCACACTCTCGGTTCCTCTCGCGACGAGGAACGGCTAGCTGCTTCGTCTCCTGCGTCGCGTCCTCGTCGTCGTCGTCGTCGTCGTCCTCCTCCTCCTCCTCCTCCTCCTCTTCCTCCTCCTCCTCCTCCTCCTTCTCTTCCTTCTCTTCTTTCTCCTCCTTCTCCTCCTCCTCCTCCTCCTCCGCCGCCTCCTCCTCGTCCACGTCCTCCTCGGCGACGGGCGCTCCTCCTCGTCTTCTTCTTCCTCCTCTTCGTCGTCGTCGTCGTCAACCGCCACTGTACCACCGTCGCATAACAAACACCCCGGCGGCTGTCACCGTCTCGACGGCACCAACGCGACAACGAGAAACGGAGACAAAGAGAGAGATAGAAAGAAAGAGAGACAGGTGTAGAGAGATACAGATGGACAGAGAGAAAGAAAGAAAGGGGGAGAGAGAGAAAGAGAGAGAGAGAAAGAGAGAGAGAGAGAGAGAGACAGAGAGAAAGAGAGAGAGAGAGAGAGAGAGAGAGGGTGAGGGTGAGGGTGATGGGGGGGAGGTGAGGAAATCAAACGGCGCGAGACCGAGGCGAGGTTCGCGAGATTGATTGAGGAGCGTTAACGAGCCCGACGCTTCCTTTCTCTCGCGAGAGCTCGCACGAGCGCGTTTTCTCTTGCCGCGGCGCGGTACACCCCCGCGGGCGAGGGAGAGTCACCCTTCGCGTAACTCCGCGAGCACTCTCGACGGCGATACCGAGGGGCCTTTTCCCGGGGACCCGACACGTCAACGTGAGTAAATGGGGCCCGCTTTCGTACCAACACGCACCACTAATTACTACTCTTCCTCTCTCTCTCTCTCTCTCTCTTTCTCTCTCTCTTTCTCTCTCTCTCTCTCTCTCTCTTCCTCCTATTCCGCACGTTCTGCCACCTCGTCCACTGTGACTCTTCCACCGACACCTCCTCTTCCGCGTCCTGCGCTTCTTCTCCCGCTTCGTACTCCACGCTTCTTCGTCTTCTACTTGACTTCTTCGGCACCTTTCCTATACCCCTATATCCCTGTCCGCTTCACTCGGCCGGAAGTTCACACACTACCTACGTTCCCCGAGCGTCGGAGCTCGTGGCCACAGCGGAACAGTCGCTCGACTACGCTCCCTCGCTCTTCCACCACCATCCGACCGCTCTCGCACACTCTCTCGCGCGGCCCTCGCCGTCCCCTCACCTCTCACCACCCTCACCATCGCCTCACGTTCCACCACCATCTCCACCACCACCACCACCTCCGGCACGAATCACCCACCCTTCGCCTATTCGCTCATCCTTGTCACTCCGATTTCACTCTTCGCCCTCCTCGCCGAATGCTTCATCCCCCTTCTAGGTATCTTCGTCTCCCTTCGAACTACTGACTATTCGCAAATATCTCTTTCCATCGCACTGACGTGCCTCCCTCTTGCCCTCTTGCCTCCTCCTGCCTATCTATCTGTTTGCTCGTCTCTCGCTTACACCAACAACATGACACAGCTTGTCCTTGTTGGACAGAGTGAGCTTCTCTTTCCAGGAATCGTCGTCCCTCTCCCTCCAACAATTTTCATCCCCTCAGTGCGATCTCTTCCTTTTCTCTTCTGATCGCATGATGACTGCGCTCTTCGTCTAACGTGGAGACATCCCTTCCTCCTCGTCACTACGTAAACTATCGTCTCTTTCCCTCTCTCCCTCTCTCCCTCTCTCCCTCCCCCCCTCTCTCTCTCTCTCTCTCTCTCTCTGTTTTCACTGTGAACGTTTCTCTTTCTTTCTTTCTGTTAGGTGAGCTTGCGCTCACTCGCACTCCGAAACGAGTCCCTCTCAGTCACGCTTACGTATTAACCCCCATCCGGAGTACACCAGGGCCGAGCTTTCTTAAAGCGATACCCTGGGGTAATCTTCCCGCAAGGGTGACTCGAGTAGTTCTATTATGTATTTCGGCACGGCGGATAGGGCGAATTTGCTTAATTTTTCATGTTTGAATTAACCAAGTTGATTGATGTAATTGAATTTTAGATTGTATAAGATATCAGATTATATAACGCAATTATGCAAATGTCAAATAAAGCTTTAAATGTTACTTGTGTAAGAAGAGGTTCGTTATATAAATATCTGACAGCATAATAATGCTGAGATATTTTTTTAAGTAATTTACGATCGATAGGAAGAATATTAATTAATGTTGAGGGAAATGTCGCGATTGACTACTTCAAATTCTATCGATGATTGTCTAAGACCTACCTGATAGATGGTCGTGTGAGATTAAGGTTTTTGTATGTTATGCTGGATTGAACGAGCGAATGAGTGACGTGTATTCGCGCGGTCACCTGAGTGTCTTGAAAGCAATAGAGAAACAATAGAGGACAGAGAACTATCTTCAATAGTGTGTTTACCTTGATGACGAAATCCCGAGAACAGATTTCGATAGAAACATTTGCGAGAAAGTCAAACGTTATTTCAAAGTACTAACAGTCGATCGACTAATAATCGTACAGAGGTTAATAATTCGACAGAAATATAACAGTTTATGTTTGTCAGTTAATACTTTTGCGGACATTAAAACAAAATATATGTTTCATTATCCGTAAACTTCAAATATCAGTAATTATACGCATGGTAGATTTTCAATTACGAAAATATCAATTACGAAAATATTGAATTCAGAGGAACTCTCTTCTCGTAATTAATATATTTTATTTCAGCAGAAACTATAAACAGAGAGTAAAATAGAAGCACGCGAAAATGTGGTGTTCGTAAATTCTTGAAAAAAGTCGCAGCAGAGAAATCGCGGGAGTAGAAAAAGACAAACTACTACGGAGAGACAACGAGAGAAACTCTTCCTGTAATCAATATGTTCCCTACTTTCGATTGTAATGATACTGCATTAAAATAACGAGATGTGCGATTAAGTTTACCCTCGCTCAAATTGTCACCTCGAGCGGGACACCATCATCACCGTTATCCGAAGAGAGAAAAAGAGAAAGAGAAAGAGAGAGAGAGAGAGAGAGAGAGAGAGAGAGAGAGAGAGAGAGAGAGAGAGGGAGAGAGAGAGAGAGGGAGAGAGAGAGAGAGAGAGAGAGAGAGAGAGAGAGAGAGAGAGAGAGAGAGAGAGAGAGAGAGAGAGAGAGAGAGAGAGAGAGGAGAGAGAGAGAGAGAGAGAGAGAGAGAGAGAGAGAGAGAGAGAGAGAGAGAGAGGTAAGAGAGAGAGAGAGAGAGAGAGAGAGAGAGAGAGAGAGAGAGAGAGAAGGAATTAACTTCGCCCAAGTGCTATAAATGGAATGTTCCTTCGTCGATCGATTCGATTCGCATTTATCTATCTACCTGCCGGGTCTAACTGGCGGGCTTTTTCGAAGCTTTAGCCGCAAGCCCGTTTTCTCACCACAAACCGCCAGGTGTCACCGTACGCGAAGCCAGCGCATCGGTGCGCGCGACAATTCGCGAACGTGCGTGAGCTTTCGCTCTCGTTTGTGTGCGTCGAACCGATACCGCCGGGAGTTGCTGGTGCATGCGCCCTCAAGCTTTTCAAGGGTAGGGATGAGCTTTCAAGCTGCATTCGCGTATGCAGCGAGCCACGGGCCCCGATCGTGCGGCGGCGAACGCTCTGACGCGATGCGTATAGTTCTCGTCGTTGTGATCGCGTCGGATTGCTACAGCTACCGAGCCGAAAGATCAACGATCGAAAACACGCACTCGACGAGATGATAGAAAAAGGAGAAGATAAGAGAAAATGAAGAACGGGAGTGGTTCAATGATCCCGTTGCGCGAAGGGTGTTAATTACCCCTGCGAATGAAACGAGGTAACGGCCCGGCTGGGCCGCGCTGCTAAACGGCCGCAATAAATTCCGACGTGCAGCATCTCGTTATCTGATGACCGTTTTCTTGACGCCTCGTAGAGGCGACCGGAAGTCCACACGACGGCGGGAAATCAACGCGCGTATCGCCGTAACTTACCCGTGCGCGACTTAATTAATTAGTCGAGAGAGAGAGAGAGAGAGAAAGAGAGAGGAGGGGGTGGAGGAGAAAAGCACGAATATCGTAACGACGTCTTCGCGGCGAGTATCATCTATAGTTATTTAGAGCGTATTAATTAACACAGACAAAAAGCGCGTTACTTACTCGACGAGATTTACACATGTTGATTTCGAGAAAAAATCCCTTGGATGGTTATTTAGATTTTAAACACGTATTTATATCAAAAAAGCCTCAAAAAAGATTTTAGAGAGACATCATTAACTGGCGAAAAAATAGAACCACGTTTGACTAATTCGCAAATAGCGATGACTTCCGGTTTAATCACAAATGAGCTTTTCAATCACAAATGTATTTTGCTGCTTTCATCAGAAATTGCGGGGTATTCCTACAACGCGTGTATAATCAAAAGTTTCTTCAAAGCATCTCTCTGATCAGTCACCCTCGTCAATTGCCTCACAAAGCAGTCTTCGATGAGTTTAACGTTGGCTGCTGTCTTCGCGACGATTCGCGACGGCGAGAGAGTTTGTCATTCGGCTTGTGCAATATCTTGAGTTTTAAATAAACGCGATCTCGTGTCCAATTCTGACTTTGATTCGCCGCGCGCGAGACGCGCGTGCGACGTTGCTATGCACCGCAAATTTGACGGCCAGTATAATGCCGTTCAATGTGCTGATATGTCAAACCTGAAGACACCTATTACCGTCATCAATAGCGACACGTCATTACGTCATGCTCTCGCGTTCATATTAGCGGAGAAACCGAGTCAAGCCTCCCGAAATAACACGACGCGACGTAACGACGCGCCGATCGACTCCATTCTTTTGTGCTCGTCGTGGAATCACCGAATCGGATCATCCACTGCTTTCGAGGGCAGCTCACCCCCCCCACCTATCCGCCAACCCTCTCTCGCTCTTCCTATCCTCCTTAACCCCCAAATAACGAGCACAAAGATATATACACCAAGAGAGAAGGAGAGGCAGAGAAAGGGAGAGAGAGAAAGAGAGAGAGAGAGAGAGAGAGAGAGAGAGAGAGAGAGAGAGAGAGAGAGAGAGAGAGAGAAAGCGCATCGTCGCGCGATGGCCGCGCGATTCGACGCGTATAAAGGAATCGGCTTTAAATCTGCGGAACCCGCGGTGTAAGGCGAGAAGGGTAAACGTAGGAGGGCAGACGACAGAAGGGAAGAGAGGAGGTTCCTCGGGGGTGGTAGCGACGGTGGCGGTGTCGGCGGCAGCGGCGACGACGACGGCGGCGGTAACGGCAGAGAATGCAGGGGCAGCGTTCTGGGTTTCTGGGTTCGTCCCCGGCCCCCTCAACCTCGTTCACCAACACCACCCTCGCCTTTCCTCTCATCCCCTTGGTCCTCGTCCTCCTCTTCCTCCTCCTCCTCGTCCTCCTCCCCCTCCTTCTCTCCCTCCTCCTCGCCGACCCCCACGAAGTTCGGAAAGGCTGCTGTGCGCGGCGCACGAATGTAGAACAGTAGGTCAGCGCACTCCGTGACCCCCGCCGCGGCCTACCCCTCCTCTCAGTGCATGCACCCTGATGCGATACGTACGACCAACCCTCTTTTCCCCCGCACCCCCTACCGCTTGCACCGTCCCTTCGTCCGAGCGCTCTCGCGCCACGGCATCCTACTTCTTCCTCGCCTCGCCTCGCCTCGCCTCGCTTCGCTCTTCCCTCTTCGCTCTCTCTCTACCTTGCAATGGTCCCGTCGACGTTCATCCCGCGGCCGATTGCGTTATCGTACGCCTGTGCGCGGATTAGTTCATGCGATTTCGCGTATCGCGACGACGATCAAGCCGCTCTCGAGCGAGTCGCTGAAAGAGCAAAGAGGAACTGCAACGGCTTTACATGAACGCGTGGGGCAAAAACTCGGGGGAATGATTATTCGCAGATGCTCGAAAGGAGAAGCCGCGAATTCGTTTTATCCGTGGACTGATATCGCGAGATTCGCTCTCACGACGATCAGCTCGATCGTCGCGAGCACACGCGGTCGTTGCCTTTCGGTTCGGCTCCCGCACGATCAGGCAATGTGGGGCCGATCGTCGAGAGAGAGAGAGAGAGAGAGAGAGAGAGAGAGAGAGAGAGAGAGAGAGAGAGAGAGAGAGAGAGAGAGAGAGAGAGAGAGAGAGAGAGAGGAATTACAAGATCGTCGGAGCGCGATATCTTGATTGAGATAGAGGCCGCTTGAAAGTCGCGAATAGAGTAAGCAGATTCTCGCCGAGGTCGTACGGGCGTTAAATCGCTTCCGGAATATCGTGATTCCCCTCCCTCGCGGGAGTTCACCACCTTCAATTTCCGCGACCGGAACTGTCGCGTTGATCCCGGAGTTACGAGCCGCCCGCCGAGGATTCGGGATCCTTGCCACGTACTTTAAGGTTCATTCGCGGAAAATCGATTTGCCGGGCCACATTCCTCCGAGGAAAATATTGCCCCGCACCTTGTTTTTCCGCCCCTTCTTCCCCGCCTCTCTTTCCCTCTCGCTCTCTCCCTCTCGCTCCCTTGTCTTGCCCCGTCTCGTGCGCACGCTCGTCAGATTTTACGTTCCAGTAAACGTGAGATTATTGTCTGCCCTCGACACACACGCGCGCGCGAGCTATTACTTACCGTTGACAACGGATCGTCGGCACCAACGAGCGCGCCGACAATTTTCAGTTATTACAAGACGGGAGATTGTGCGCCGGCGGTGCAAAGCGAGAGAAATTTCAAAAGCCTCGACAGCGCTCTCTGCGCGCCAGGTCGACCGACCGCGATATTCGTTAGACTCGCGTTTATTGGCACCTCCGTCGCGACGGGTGCGCGCAGGACTCGCGCGAGACTCCGAGATAAACGACAGATAACGTCCGATTAATCGGTGCGTAACCGTAACCGATCGATCGGTTAATTTATTAATTCGCTAATGGCGCGCCGCTTCACGTCGCGGCGATGTTACATAACGGCGTTGTTACTTTGCTTTGTACCCCGGGGAGAACCGGCGCTTTCAGATTGTTGGCCAACAAGTCCTTGGCCGGCAAGCCTTCACCGAATCATTGTACCGCGATGTATACGGACATAGTACACAAACTTCAGCGACTTTGCTCGACTTAGTGTCGTTGCGCGAGCTCACGGCGACGTGCATTCGTATGTTACAACCGCCGACGTTGGCCGACGTGGCCCGGTCGCGCTCTTGGCCGGAGCGCTGCTATCGATTTTCAGTCGATCACGCCAGATCAATTCGGATCCGAAAGTTGATTTTTTCTCTCGACTACAGAGCCCTGGACTCGCTAAATACGACCGGCCGACTCTCACGCTGAGAGATATATAACAGCGTAAACGCGTAGGAGGACGAATAAAGCGCGGAATCAGATGGGCCTCATTTAGGGTTATAAACGCGCACGCGCGCGCGCGCTCGGAGCACGGCCCGCTTGCTTCAAATCGCCCGAAAACTATTCCCGCGAAGCTGCGGCTCCGCGTATCCGGGAACTTTTCGAACTGCGAGATTTTAATTATCGCGAGAATTTCAATCTCGTAAATGCGGTGAACGCGAAACGATCATTTCCGCCGTGGGGATGGAGGTTGTTCGAAAAGTTCTATTCCTTTAATCAGCTCTGTTTTAGTTTGCTCTGCAATTTTATCTTCCTCCCTCCCCCCTCTTCCTCTCTCTCTCTCTCTCTCTTTCTCTCTTTCTCTCTCTCCCTCTCTCTGTTTCTTGTCTCTTGATAACCAGTTTAAAACATTTTGCACTGATTCTTAGGCCGCTAGGTTATACACATCCCGGCCTTCGCTATCTTCCGATCTCTCTCGTTCGCCTATAATTTCGCGTCAAAACTGTCGCTTTAATTTCGCGCGATTTGCATATTCATCCTTTCTACCTCTCCGCCCCCTCCTTCCCACGACACTCTTTTTCTCGTTGGCACGTCTCAACCTCTCCGCTTTACCTCCACTCTTAAATATTTCGTTGTTCCGCTAACCCCCCTCTCTCTCTCTCTTTCTTTCTCTCAACCATTCTTACATCTCGCATATTTTTCGCATCTCGACTTGCACATTTCCAAATGAAAGACGTACTCTGTCCAGCATCTCAGTATCCAACCCGACTCCACCGTCACAGTTCATTTCTCATGTCTCTCGCTTTTCGGTTGTGTTTTGAAATTTTGATTGAATAACGGTCGAACCGATCATCCATCTTCCGCCCGTATTTTCTTCAATTTCTTGTTCTACGCGTTCGCATCAATTCCACTATGTATTGTCTGATAATGGAATGATACATGATGTATCATGGTTCTGCACGGCATTACGAAAAACACAACATATATATATCGCTCGCGCAACTCGAACGAAAACGCAGTGTCCGATGTACTAACGATGATTGACGCGCTGCTTCGATCGTCGCGTCGCGTCGCGACCCAACTTTTATAATCAATAAGCGAAATCACTGCGGATCACGGCGGATTTCCGCCCGGAATATGCTGAATAATGCGAACACGAGGTCTGGCAAATTCCTTGCCGACGACACTCGCTACATCCGATAGCTATCAAAGAGGGGATGATTCCATGGAAAACTGATCCGGGCACGTAAAACACGCCGCTACACCTGATTTACACGCTTTCGTCGCGCGTGACGTCAGCTGCCCGACGATCGATGTTATCATTTTGACTGATATCTCCTTACCTCTGTGAGAGGAGGAGAAGGGAAGGATGGCGAGAGAGATAAAGGGAAAAAAAGGGAAGAAAGGAAAGAGAGCGGAGAACCGACCGGACGCGCACGTTCGCGCTCATCGATCTGTTTTTCCAGCGTACCGTGAAAGAAGCCCCCTTTTATTAATACCCGTGCACTATTTTTAAATTCGATATTATTAACCGATGGTTACCACCCTGACGAGCACGTGACGTGCGCTAACGCGTGAAAAAAATCGTCGATATAAAGCGTGCATCAGAGCGGGCGCAAAAATCTTCGGGCCGTCGTCGTCGTTTCGCTCGCTATCAGCTGTGCGTAATAGCTCGTGCAGAGCGCGACGAACCGAGCTCGAAATCACTTTCAAGATATAAAATCAAGGTTCTCGCAAACCCGCAAATAATTCGGAGCGGCCCGAAGGCCGGCCCTTTAGATACGCGCGCGCGATTATTAGCGCGGATATCGGAAATGTTCTATTTGCGCTGTCAGTCTGTTGCTACCTGAAATTAACATACAAATGCAGTTGCGCTGGGAATAATTTCGTTCTACGTAATAATAACGCGAAAGCGTTGCTCGTTGCGAGATACAGTTCGCCGAAGTTCATCCGCGCGGCATGCAACTGCCGCGTCGTTGCGAAAGGTTTGACAAATGCGTATCTATATCGAGCGTAATTCTCGTGTAACGACATCGACGAGGAGGAATATCGGAACGAGAAAACGGCGTCGGTAAAATATGGGATAATCTTATCACAACAAAGATTGAATTGCATCCAACAACGGAGTTGTTGTCCATCGCGATACACGTCGCGTGACTCGATATGACGAAGTTTCGATACGGAACTTGATTTGAAACCCCGAGTCGGGGGCCGAAGGGATTTTACTTTCCGTTGTGATCTCGGCATCGAAGTTTAGCCGCTGACAATTTAAACCACACGATTTCCGATTTGTCCGCGGTGAAATGATGCCTCGTGAAGATTAAACGCTTCACGCTCTCGAAAGGGCATGCAGACTCGCGCGCGCGCGCGCGCGCGCTTGCCGGGAGAATTAATCAATATCCCTTTATTTAATTAACTCAATGACGCGATGTAAAATTTTAGAAATATCCTCTCTCTCTCTCTCTCTCTCTCTCTCTTTCTCTCTCTCTTGTAAAACAATACAGTCGAACTTTATATTACAAATTCTCACCGACTCTATTGTACTTTTAAATAAGAGGAAAGTATGATTTATGAAGAATATTTCCCGGCAGTTTTCAAACGCAGTCTCCTTCCTGAATTAGTACCTTCGGCAGCACGAAAAGCACTCTTTGCCCGCTGTGTAAAACAATTTCCACCGTCCTTTTCGTGACGATTTCCGACCGGATGCGAAGGCAAAAAGGACAGCCGGATGGTGACGGCAGGGGGGCAAGAGCGGAGAAACGCAGACAAGGGAATGGAATTGAGAATCGAAAAGCGACCACGACGATGAAGACTGTCACGAATGCCCCGGCGTTCGACCTGCAGGTGCAGAAAACTTGACCGAGTTTTCGAGCCGCACGCGGCGCGCAGGGCGACCCAGATTTCGCCCTCCGCTTCATCCGCCTGCCCCCGCCACTGTTCCGCTCTCCCGCCCTGCCGTTATTCGCATCCCCAGCGCTGCAAAAGCCCCCTGCTCGCTCTCGTCGGAGCTGCCACCCTCCCATAACCTACAAACCCCCATGCAACAGTGTCGTGCGCGTGAGGGATGAATCTTCCCTTACCGAGTGACACGATTTCGTAGCACGCGAAGGGAAGATCATCGGCGTTCATGTCGGTATCGAGAGATATCTCTCATCTCTTGGAAATCTCAATATCTCGAGAAATCTGACGGATCTCGCGAGCGAGTGAGCACGTCGATAACAACCGTAATCCCGATAAATCAAGTGCTCGTTACTTATATATAATACGTTCGGCGATAATTGCGTGTCTCCCTGATTCCGTTCGCAGCGCGAATTGAATATCGAGAGGCTCTGAGATGATTATGAAACGTTGAACGTCAGTTGAAAGAGATACTCGTTGGAAAAGAAGAGGAAAGAGACACTAATTTCGGTCAATTCGGCCGAAGATATCGCGCCAGCATGAAGCGGAACGAAACGTGAGATTGCATCGTAAGTAGGAGGAGGAACGGGAGAAGAATGAGGAAAGCATACGAGGCGCAAATTACAAGCTCTCCCACAAATTAATCCGCGACTAACGGGTACGTGTTAACGCACCGGTTCTCGTCACTCGTTATGCGGGGCTATTGATGTCAGCCAAGCCTTTAAACTTGCCCTCAACTCGGCGTCATAAAATGCACTTGGTCTCCTTTACGAGCAGCTGTCACCCGCCTAGCTTCTATCAACCTCGGGTGTCGCGCATCAAGGATGAATGCTACCGGCGCGAATATTGTTGAGCGCGAAAGTATCGATAACGAAGTACGAGTAGTTTCCATGTGCGCGCGCGTGCAGCACGCCCGAGAAAGCAACGGGCGTACTATATATTTTGCACGCGTTGTTTCTTGCACTTACGTTGTCGAAAACTGGATGTGATGTTTGTACGCTTGTACGAAGAAATTCGAGAATATTTCTTGCGAAATGATCATGAATCAAGCCCGACGAAATAAAAACGTGTATGTATAATTCCTTCTTCATCCTCTAGTGTTGTGCGCTGAATTAAATTATTGCGCCAAATCAACCTAGCGAATGACTCTCTTCTTGACCCATTTTTCATTATTCTGATTGAATTCCAGAACCGATGAAAATATTTAAAATATATATATAAAAAATGTACATAAATGTAAAAAAAATGTTTTCATATGAATGTATGTACATATTTGAGAGTCGTTTCTTCTCTTTTTCCGAAATAATTGAACACAGTACCTTCCTGTAAACAAGCAATTCCATAGGAACGTGGGAGAAAAGTCCACCCCCGCGTGACATGAATGACCTTATGGGGGTGTATTACGAGAGAGTCGCTCGCAAAAGGCACGCCGTGTTCTTGAAATCCTGGCAAACAGCTATTAGCAACCGATACTCCCATAAACATCTAACCTCGCGCTCGTCAGTGAATTATAATCAATATAATTGTTTTATGCCCGCGTACGCGCGTATAATCGCCGCCTGGCCGGGGAAAATTGAGTTCACAGGCGAGGCGGGGCGATAAAAAGTATCGAGGAAAATTTTTCCAATTAATTAATTAAATTCACCGAAAATTCTATCCTCCCCCCTCCTCCTGCCAATCACGGATGCCTTCGGGAATTCTTCCGAGCTCCGTATATAGTCGTCGAAAATATCCACCAACCGGGAATAACCTACGGACGAGTGTTTAATTAACCGCAATGATTCGCATGTATGTCGACCGAAACGGTTCGCCCGAAGATACCCGCAATTATATCTAGATGTTTATTACTCGCTGCAAATTCGCCACGAAGTGGCGTATCTTCGGACAGAGTATATATTCGAGTGATCGAGGATTCTGCCCATTCGCGAATTCGGCGCGAATTCGTCGGGCTAATGCGTTGATCGCGATCGCGATCGCATGTAGATATATTTTTGTTATCGCGTTATCGAAGGCGGAAACGAAAGCGGCGAGACGTAAATTGAGCGACGCAAATTGATTAATTCGTCGGCGAGCGTGACGCTCGCTGTTTACGGGAGTATCAATTACTAATGGCTGTTTGTCCGGATTTCGAGAGAGCACCGCGGCTGCCTTACTTTCGCGACTCTACTACCGATACTACCCCCTCCTCTCCCCCCCCGGTAAGGTCACCCCGGCAAGCGAGAGCGACGCGAGGGTGAATTTTTTCTCGCGGATCTTGTCCGTAGAAGTGCTTGTTTGCCGAAAGTATCGAGTCCAATTATTTCGAGAGAGGAAAGAGCGATTTTTCACGTCTGTGTTCACCTCCGACGAGTAAGCGGCGACTTCTCCACGAAACTATCGATAACATGCACGATAAATATCACGCTCTCGAGCCTGCGCTCGACAAAAACTGTCCGCACCGTGTCGACGCGGCGTTGCCTTTCGCGAAAAAACAAACCGCACTGCGTACGTCAAAAGCCTCACTAAAAGGTAATATAGACACTATCCTAACAAAGTCCACAATGGCGCGCTTGCGAGCGCGCGCGGATATATACAAAGAGTACGCGAGAAACGCTCCAAACTATTTTTACGGAGACGCGGACGCGCCGTGGAATTCCGACCGATGAAACAAAACCGAGTGACGAGTCGCGTATCGCTGTTAAACGCGGATTGAGGCGTATCTCTTGCCGAGAACGTCGTCACCGCCTTTGAAGCAGGCAACTGAGAAACGCGATGAATAAAAGTGCAATTCAAGATACAGCTCCCAGATAAGTGAAGAGTGCTCAAGAGAGCGAAAGATGCTTCTTTTTTATTAATTCTCGCTACTGATTGGCGAAATGCAACGACTGGCGATTCGGTCGAATTAAAAATCCGCTCGTGACTCAGGCGGCGAAAGGTGTACGATCTCGCCGGCATCTATTTCGCGTCTGTCATCGCGACGATCGTCGCGACTGCACAAATAAACGGAGGACTCACGGATTATTAGCGAACATGCCTCGGTGAGGCAGGCATCGGCTCCAAATTACTTGGAGGAATTCGCAAATGAAACGGACGGGCGAGGTGTATCTGGCGCGCCCTGTATATAATATGACTATCAGCGTCGGTATCGCGTGACATCGCTCTCAGCTGGGGATTTATTACCCCAATTATCTTAATTACCGCAATTCCTGCACTTTTTCGCATACGAAGGTAAAATAACCGGCCGATAACTGGAGATTGAGGGCGAAACGGACGAGGGGAGAAAGGGGTTTTTGTTAGAGCTGTCAACGCGAGCCAATGCTGAATTCACACATACAAACATATTCGTAACGATTAGAGACACGAGCGTCGGCGGAAGAAAGTATCGGTGGGCAGCTACGCCATGAAGACTGAATGTATTTTGTTTGATGCGCGTCGAAATTCGATAATTAGAAATATCGATAGCGCGAATATCCTCGGAAGACTAAAATCTCGCGAAAGGTGGAGCGACGCGTAATCACGCGAATTCGTAATTTTGCAAAGAAAGAGAGAGAGAGAGAGAGAGAGAGAGAGAGAGAGAGAGACCGCATTTTTGCACTACTCGATGTAACAACAAATAGGATGTTCCGTAATTGATAAGTATATATCATCTATTTTACGATGAGCACCTACTTTACCACGCGCGAACAACGCGAGCGTCACCGCGAGAATACCATTCAGCGATTACTGCATTGTTTATTGTCTGTTAATATTATTTTTTGTTCTTCTCTGTCAGATGTGAGATAGAGAGAACAACAGAACGAGAGAGACGAAGATAGAAAGGGCAGGGTGAGGAGGGAGAGAAGGAGAGAGAACCGCATCCCGAGAGAGAATTGCGGCCGGGGAGAATCGGCCGATCGATTATTTAGTATTACCACGTTCGCGGAGAATATCGCGTTATTACGCCATTACCCCGCCCCCGTTACAAAGAGAATAGTAATGTACGTGGCAATTAACGAGCTACTTATATCCCACGGTAAATAATTAATTAATGACGTCTTCGCGTCACTCTCGATATCGGCCATCGCGTTATTACAATTTTTCACTGTTCCGCATTTGTCACAAATAATGTGAAGTAAAATATTTCATTCCCCTTTCGGAAGAACATTACAATAAAAAATGGATGCGTAGTCTTCTACGATACGTTGCATCGATATGTTGTATCCAATGACAAAGTAATTGGCAAAGAGATAATTTTGCGGTATTACGCGTATTATTCGTCACTCAACTTTTCGTTTTCATCTCCCGCGACGAATTTCGAGAATACGAAATTTGACTCTCTGAATATGTTACAACGGAAATATGACTTGCCGGATGACCTGATATCTGGAGCCATTAGGAAGAGCGGAAGGGTTAAGGGTCGCCTTGTCATCGCGACAGCATTGTCCATTCCAAAGCTCCGACATTCGCACCCCATTTTCTAATCCTTCGCGCTCAGATCACCCTCTATTCGACAAGACAATGAACGCAATGAGGTGCACCGCGGCCGCTATTAAATAAGATCTCTGTTTATCGACAGAGATCTTGGGCAGAAAATAAAAAGTAGTCTCTCTCTCTCTCTCTCTCTCTCTCTCTCTCTGTCTCTCTCTCTCTCTCTCTCTCTCTCTCTCTCTGTTTCCCTTTCTCTTAATTCAAGAAATTGTGAAAAGGATTTTAAAAAACCACGCTCACAGAGCTTAATGTAATTAGTAACAAACATCGCTTCATCTCCTCCCTCGTTCTTAAAGATAGATCTAATTATGCGGAATTAATAATTTTTATGTAATTGTAATTGTAATTGCTTGTATCATTTATAAACTGTCCCGTGCAAGATGACAAACAGTCTGCGTTGTATACGTCACGACAAAAATTCCATACCGTCGTTTAATTTAATTGAAGATGGAAAATGAAGATACGAACGCGCGGTTGAAAAGGGTCAACCACGACGATATCCTCGTGGGAGCGTTTCCAGCGGCACATCAGCGCCGAGAGAAAGGGTGAAGGAAGAACCAGAGGAGATAGAGAAGGAGCAGAAAGAGACAGAGAGAGAGAGAGAGAGAGAGAGAGAGAGAGAGAGGAGGGGGGGGCGATCGACTGGCAGAGGTTAGACAGAATGTGGGACGTCGAACTCTTCTGGACTGCCTACCATCCACCCTCGTGACACACTCTCCCAGTGCATAACCCTCTCCCTCGTACCACGTTCATTCCCGTCTAACTGGACAGGCGCGTAGGTGTCGCGGGGATTGAAGATACATTGAGGGCGACTTTGGATAATTTTACACCTCACCGTGCGCGCACAGCGGCCCGATTTGTTGAGTTTTCGTGTCGTGTTTCCACCTCCGCCCTCTCTCTTTCAAGCCATGTGCCACCAAAGACGATGAAGTAACGAGATTACTGCGGAGCAGAATTAGGAGGACCGGAAACCTTTGAAGAGCGAAAAACTGAGTCATGTGCCACGTTGGAGGCGGATCGCGAAAGCGCGGGAAAGAGTACAGTGATGATTTTTTGTTGGTGTTGGTATGTCAACGTCGTCTTTCTACGCGCGAACGCGAGCAAGACGGGAACATGCGGACAGTGTTTCTTCTGTCGTCATCCGAATTGAAAGAATGTAAAGGCTGCAATTAAGCAGATGCGCTGCTGATTCGCTCGTGTTGACTGACGATTTCGCGCGTTCGCGGACAAATGGGTGGCACGCTGGCGGAGAAGAAACGAAATAGGGCAGCCGTGAATCCCGTGAAATATCCCGTTTTTCTTACATTCGGATAACTTGACGAGGGTTCTAATCGCGAATTGACCAATCATGAACCTTGAAAGAAAAACAGACTCGTAATTTTCATCTCGCGTATCTCTTTCCGAGAATGGTCAACGATATTTACGAGAGAAAGAGATGAAGAACGTAAGAGAAAGAGAGGGAGGGGGAGGGGGGAGAGCGGGTCCGTAAATACGAAAAATGAGTCTGTTTCTCTTTATGATTTAATATGTCCGGTCTCTCCTTTTCTCTCCGCTTGCTTCTTGATGTCTGAAATGACTTGGAGTGTGCGCGAGTCGATACACACACGAGTATAATCAATTTAGCTAGATGGTGTTTTAATAAAATATGAAAAGGTGATTCGCGATGAATAAGGGATATACCTGTTAATTAATAATTGATTCCGCTTCGATCGTGCCGATTCGCCGAAGGGGGGGGGGAGGCGTCGTAATGAAATAGCGGTTGTTGCTTTTCAGCTTTATCGCCTCGACAGTACCGTTGTTCTCGAAATAAACGTTCGTAGCTGCAATTTTAATCGGCCGCATTGAAGTTTGTTAGCCGATAGCTCCGCCAGTTACGAAGATTGAGTTTTAAATTCCCGAGATTCGCGCGGTTATTTTGAAATTTCAAAGGTCCCTCGGACGCCCGATCAATATGAAATAAAAATAACCGCAACCCACCGACTTTGTAGCCCCCATTGGGCAGCTTTTCCTTTTCAATTTTTATCGCTTGCGATTACCGTCCTCTTCCTGCGGTGAGACCGTGAGAGAGTTCAAGCTTGTCCATCTCTTAACTTTCGCGGCAAGAAGAGAAAAGAAAATTAGATCTCGTCAAGTCACGTTACAAAGCTCTCGGTCTGTCGCTCGCCAACGTTGTCACGTTATTGTCGTTAACGCGAACGTGAACTTGATTTCAACGATATCAGGCCATGAGCTCTCATCCAACTTGCCCGTTAAACTTACGTTAAAGGTCGAAAGTCAGTACGCGCCGGGATAATGTACGGCAGGTACACGCTGTGCAGTGTGCGCGCACACTGTATCTCGCTGCTAGTTAGCCTAAATGTAACGTTGTTTCAAAGAGGCATGCCGATGAGACATCAGCGACGCTATTGGCATCGGCGCGACATATTCCGGTCGCGCTCGTCGGCCTTCGACCGCTACTTCCGGAATGTTGCGCACAATTGTTTAATGCGTTTTGCGCGACAATTATCTCGTTGTATTATTCGCGTTTATTTCACGTCGGCACGACCAAAGGTCCGGCGACGTTTACTCTGCGTGTCATAATAAGATATATACACCAGCGGTTTAAAGAGAATATCGGAAATATACAAAAGGCGCGAGGCTATCCTTTTCTTCACATGGCATTACAGATCGCGCGCGTCACTCTGCCGCTAAATTACTCCGCTGGCGAAAGCGTTTTACGCGTGCGCGCGCGCGCGCGACATTAAAGAACACCAAGCGGCGAACGGAATGTTCGACGAAAGTTTGAGGACGCGTGCATCGGCGGGCTCATTTTCGAGCTCCCGCTCTGAAACGACGGCAAAACGAGTCCTGAGAAAGTTCCGTGAGCTTCTCCGAACGGGCAGTTCGTCGCAGTTTCGTCTCTCGTTGCTTTGCGCTTTTCGGAACGCCCGGCTGCGACGATTACGACTACGACGACGGCGACGACGACGATCGATTTCGCCGAATATAGCTTATATCGCGGAGCGACGATGACGGCGACGAAAACAACGTCGTTGGCCTGTGGTTTTCGTCATTCGCCAGGTCCGGTGATACTGCGCGCATCGACGCGACGCCTCTATCACCAGGGTGGAGAATTTTAATCGAATCACACGACCGGTCTGTCAAAGCGTGATAACGTCACGTTCGTATCGGCCAATAAGGCTCGACCTGGAATCATACGCGCCATCGTGAACATCGCCACCATAGGCGCGCCGTGGCTGAAAACGTCGCCAGGGTAAGAGACTATGCGATAATTCGATATCGCGGACAGATCGATTGTCCTACAGCTCACCCTTTCGCGCCCTTCGGTCGCGACACTGCTTCTTAGAGAGACAATTTTATTTAAGCGAAATTCTCTCTCTCTCTCTCTCTTTCTTTCTCTCTCTCTTTTTCTTCCCCGATGAAAACGATTCTCCCCGAGAATTTTACGAGTTTCGTTTCCCAAGTGGAGAAATTTTTCTCGTTAATTTTTTTTTATAATCGACCTCGCGCATGCTATAACGCTTTTATCTGATCGCGCGATTTTTTCATAATAAAACGAAAACCGAATATTCCTACGTTAAACATTTTTATTCGTTTATTTCGTACGCGATAAATGATACGGCCACAAAATATATTTATTACGGCGTGTGTTTACCGAGACGAGCGGGCATTGGCAGAAATACCATTTAATGGAACAAGTAGAAAGACGTTCCGCTGGTCAAACGACGAAGGAGTGAGCACCTAGCCGCGCAGATATGAGGACACGTGCCTACTCTCCGGCGGAGATAGTAATAATTTCATTTCCTTCAATTGAAGACCCTATCGCCACGTGCCAAGAGATAGACAACGTCTTAATTCAATAACAGAGTCGTCAAGGTAGAAGAGCTGAATCCATTTCGACGAATTACGCTCTCTTAAAGCCATCGCAAATTCCGCTGATTTCCGGCCTATGTTACTATATCACCGCGGTATATTGTGATTCGCAATTGACAAAAATTTTAGTATCAACTAATAATAAACGCTTTCGATATCGTTGGAATGTATGATATCGATCGAAGTCTTTTAACACAAAGTGTGACTTTAAATAATAATCGCGACAAACCTATTCCCTTTGCCCTTTCCTCTCTCTCTCTCTCTCTCTCTCTCTCATTTTTATCACTTCGCAATCGTTATTAAAGTAACACAAATCTCATCCTTAGTCCTCTGTATCAATTTGAGGACGACCATCTAGAACCGGATAAGCCTCGGCGATCGCTAAGAGAAATGTACCGAGCGGAGATAAAGTCCGGCGAAGTTCACCGCGCGTTCGGTCCCGCGAAAGTTCGAGGACATAAATTTCCGGCCCGAGAGAATCGGAAGGAAGTATCGTCGGGGAAATTTATCTGCCGGACGAAGCTCCATCGATCTGCAAAACAACCCCCGGCCAATGCTCCGAGCGCGCGATATCACGTCGTGTATAACGACTTCATGATGCCGGCATGTCGAACCGCCCGGCGGTACCTACCGGCGAACGTGTACATACGGGGCTTCGTGAGTCAAGTCATCCGAACCTCATTAGCTATCATCCTTCGGCCTTCCAACGCGAATGTCAGAGCCGGCTTCGACGTAAAAATTCGCGTCGTCTTCTCTGTCGCGGTCGTCAGCCGAGTTCGCTCGCACTGGGACGACTTAAATAATTCGCCGCTGTGTTATACGCAGCGACCCCCATGTGCCGAGTGACATTTAAAATAAAATCGGGACAGACATTTTGTATTCTCACAACGCACACACATGTTCACGCGCGCGTATTTAATCACGACGATGGCAAGCGCGTCGGCGTGTGTTTTCGCGGAAAATCAAATCGTTAGCGATCTCGAAATTCGCTACTTTCGAAAAAACGCACAGCGTGTACATCGCCAACTTCGTTAGTCTATATTTAATTAACCTTTACTTGGTTCTATTAAAAAAAAAATACTTTCCTACGATATTCTTCGAGGGAAGTGTATTATTGAAAGTGTCAGCTATGGCAGCTCCGAGGGGACGATATCGATAATGTCGAATGGCCCGATATTGAACTTTGTAACTAATGGCCGAGGAAGAAATAGGTTCGGGAGCCACGGAGAGAGGAGAATGCTAAATCTCATTAATAAACTACAGTGTCTCACGGTGTAATGCATGCTCCGTGTAGCACATTATTGTCCTTCCGTGGCCACTCGCTCGCTCATATCGGAACATTAACGATGGTAAAACCAGCGAGTAAATCGAGTCGCTTCAGAGGAAGGCGAAATCATATTTCGCATTAAAAATCTCGCGCCCGCGCACCTCCGTTCGTTCGTTCCTCCGTTCGACTTATTGTATTAACATTCTTTACCGCGCGTTGAAAGCAGTCCTACCGATTCCTGGTTAGCGCAAATTTTTCGCTGCAATTCGATTCGCCCTACCTCCAATCTCCATTGGTCTCCTGCAGCATAACGAGCGTTGAAATTATGATTTTCCGATGGCGTATTCGGCACGGCGTGCATCCGCTAATGTGCACGTTAAAAGTGCACGTCGTCATCGCGACTTGTCATCGGCTTGTCCATCCTGAGGCTTTTTATTACTCGCGACGTGAAGCTGACCCGGTATATATGCGGCAGTGAAGGCAAATGGATTTATGTCTCCTCGCGCAGGAGGACGGTACAATAAGGTTTCCATGTCGCGCGATCTTTCGCTCTCCTTCTCCATCGCCAACCGTAACGCGAGAGATGGATGTGTCCAAACATTATAGCGTCCAATAGGACTTCTCCAGCCTCAAAAATGAAGGTAACCGCAATCTCGAGGTGAACAATCGGACTTATATTATAAGCGCGATATTTTATCGCGCAAATCAGCGAAAGAGGTAATCGAACGGCACAGGCGAGAGCTGCAAACTCATAAGTGCTGTTATTGGTTCGTGCGCAACGGAGAGATTTGACGACGTGAGCTTTTACGGTAAGGTACACTTCTCACGGCTGTATAACGGTTTCCATTGAGCTTTACGATAGTCGCCCGAAATCTCGAAGCAACGTTTCGAGATCCGGAGTGTAGCGATATAAGGGGCGAGGGCGACCGACACCGAGACCAGTCAGACAACCGTTATACGAGGCGTTTTATTACAAAATATTATCCCTGGGAGAACGCGGCAGAAGTGAGAAAGTAATGGCTACATCGTCGTCGTCTACATCGTTGTCGTCGTCGTCGTCGTCGTCGTCGTCGTCGTCGTCGTCGTCGTCGTCGTCGTCGTCGCCTGCGTCCCTGTCGCCGCTGGGGTTTACTGACCCCGCAGGCGACGACGTGGCCTCTCCATTTTCATCGGGAATAAACCGAGAGATTGCGTCTCTTTCTCTCCCTACCTCTCTCTCGCTTTCTCCCTCTAGATCAGCTTTTAAAAATTTTAACAGGTACTCTGGAGTTTTGCTTTATTGCCCCAATAAAGTTCGTTCATGCAAGCGGGAGACAACTTGGAAAGATTCGGTTTTAAGAGAGTCAGCCGGGCGAATGACGGCACTACGGTATACTCCCGAGAAGAATAATTACGAAAAACTATCGAGGTGCGATATTAAAAAAGAAAAAGAACTCGACATAATCATTGATTTCACTTCCAGAAATTTCGCTGCTTTAGTTTTCTCCGTTTTTTTAATTTGTATTGTACCGTGCGTGTTGCCGTGATCTCAAGGAAAACCGATGCGTAAAGAATGCAGAAATAAATATTAAATTATAAGTAAGCTTGACATTTTAAGAAAATGTGTATGCATCAATACGTTCGTGGGAGACCGAGAGGTTTGACTGAACTACGCGTATTTGCGAAGCGAGGATAAAAGGTTCGCAGGTTTAATGGCAAACTAATTTTCGTAAATACCAGGCAAATGTCAAGAGGGTAACGTGTGGGTCGCTGGTAGTTACCGTCCTGTTGAGTCAGACACGTGCGCCTGCATGTCCGGATAATTCCCGATTACTTGAGAACCTTTTTTCTCGCTCGGCTCAGGTTGTCACTGTTCTGTTTTTCAACCTTTTTCAGCCGCTGCGAATTCTCCCTGCCAGATTTTTCTCCTCGAGTTGTTGCCGAATCGTTCCGAAAAACAATTCAATGGCGATAACGCCAATTGTAAATCGCGGCGGGATCGCGAGGTTCTCGAAACGAGTTAAACGAGCGCTGGAGCGTGAACTTTGGTTTTAACAGCGACGTTAATTTGAAATCGAGAAGGATCGTGCGATGTTCCGGTGATTTATTAGAGCTTGCTGAGCTTCTGCCGATTTGTCCAGCGAAGAAAAAGTTTTCCCGAGTTTTCTACAAGACTGACAAAACCCTGCGCCGCCCTTTCTCGACGCGTACGGCAGCGTTTTATATTAATGGCGTAACAACAGGTGTCACATGTATTTATCTCTGACGTTCTAGCCTAGCGCAACCGTATCCGCAGCGCTATCAGTTATTAAGCCTCTCATACGCAAATTACTTTGTGTACGGGAACCGAAAAATGCACACCTGTGCGTTATCTCAAAAGATACGTGTCCGAACGCCATTCATCCATTGCGATTGTCAACGACTGTAGATTAAAAATAAGATAAACAGTCTTTCCAATTATCGCTCTTTTATTCAATTTCAGTTGTCCGCTTAACGCGAGTTTCCGCTATAATTCGATTCGCCCTCCGTCCTCATTCGCTTTCTGTGCACATAACTAGCATTGAAATTATGATTTCCGATGGTGCATTCGGCACAGCGAGCATTTGCTAACGATCTTTTTAAATGTGCACTCGTCGCGTTGATAAAAGTATTCTATATTTTTCCTCTTTGATAATTGCGAGTCTGTGACTGTCAAAGATATGAGAGTGATGGTCTAATCGTAGGAGAGCGTCGGACGAGACCACGAGAATCAAACATTAGCGATTGGAATGAGATTGTCAATGCCAAAGTCCGAGTCGATTTCACAATGCGCGTGCAATGTCACACAACTGAATATCCGCGAAGAATAATACTTGCCGACGTTGCGAAGTTTCTCCTCGCATGCACGTGCGCGCGCGTGCGCGCGTGCCCGCACTCGCGGCTTCGGCCTACGCTGAGAATAACTCAAAAACCGCCGTGACGTCAGGCAGTTATTACGGAAAACGCGTGGGCCGATTTCCACGTACGTGGTTCTTCCGCTGATCTGATCGTGCGATGTGAGTGCAGCGCGTGAGTTAGCCGGGGCTCTTGACGAGCGTCGATATCATCCCCCTCGACGACGGCGCGCTGACTTTGAACGGCCGTTCGCCGGTATTTGCCCCGTACCCGCTCTGCTCCGTCCACTTCGCCCCTCGTCCGGGGGGCGACGGGAAAATGATCGTCCCGCTGGAGTTAAGAAAAACGATGCGCGTCGCTGGGACGTCGCGCCGACGTTAATCGCCGGATTAAACTCTTTAAACCGTTACAATGTCGCGCCTCGATGGCTTAACGCCGACAAATTCTCTGACAAACAAGAGTGAGCGCGCGAAATAGCAAGCTTCGCAAGAGTTCGCAAGCTTCCTCGGCCGGCCGTTTCTTACTCAAACGCAACAACGGCGCGTTCGTCGATAAGCAACACGGACGGCTGCAAATCGCTCGTGCTAACGCTCGTGTCATGTCCGCCGTTAAAGTCGCATCGCGTCTAGCGAGATCGACGAGTCGAATGCGACAACGACGTGAACGACTCTCACGTGGATTTGAGAAAAGTGAGTTTGCGGTCCTGAATAATCCACGAGAACGCGCGCCGCGAGTATAGTCGCGCTCGCGCCAATTGCGCTCATACTTGTCTGTGTAACAGCCTTGGGAAAAAGACGGATGCAGTTGCATCCGAGAGAGAGAGAGAGAGAGAGAGAGAGAGAGAGAGAGAGAGAGAGAGAGAGAGAAAGACTCCGAAAGTAAAATTGATGCAACAACGGTGCGAGCCGATTTCAAGCGTCACGTTTCCAGAAATCCAGAAGTAATTTCGCTCGAGTATCAGCACGGCCAGTCGCGTTTCACGCGGTGCACCATGCCGGCGTGGAAACGGCGCGTCGTAGCTGGACACCGGAGGCTGACTCATACAGGTCGCGACTACTCTCGTCCGCGTGCTGTTGATTTTCGCCGGTGCGCGGCCGACTCACGTCAAGTTCTTTGCGGAAAAGGGAGACGACGCTGCACGAACGAGAAGGCGCCGGACTCCCGCTGCGAATCCGAGAGTTCGCGAGTTGACGAGAAGCCGGCACTTCCGCATTCCCGGAGAGAGAGGGGGGGGGGGAGAGAGAGAGAGAGAGAGAGGTGGAGAGAGAGAGAGGTGGAGAGAGAGGCGCCGTTGACGACGATGGCGACGGAGACGGCGACAGCGTGGGTAGTTTTTCGTGTATACATGTTTTTCCACGCGCACCGGGGTTGTACAACCCTCGGCGAGAACTCGGCGAGCTTTCCACCCGCTGCGCCCACCCGCTCGATGTCCCCGTACACGTCCCACGCTCATCACTTTCTCCGTTCGCCTGTCTCCAGTCCACTCCCTCCTCTTTTCTACGATCCTCGCCCTCCTGACTCGGACGAAAAAGACTGACGACGAGAGATGCGAGATCGTTGGGATCGGCGAGGAACAAGGATAGAAGAGAAGCAGAACGACAGGATTACCGAGTGCCACGTGGAAGAGAACAGAGAGAGAGAGAGAGAGAGAGAGAGAAAGAGAGAGAGAGAAAGAGAGAGAGAGAGAGAGAGAGAGAGAGAGGGGAGAGAGAGAAAGAGAGAGAGAGAGAGAGAGAGAGAGAGAGAGAGAGAGAGAGAGAGAGAGAGAGAGAGAGAGAGAGAGAGAGAGAGAGAGAGAGAGGAGGGGGTTGCAGGAACAGAGAAGTCAGCGGGGGATGGTTAGCCAAAGATGGACGGACATAGAGAGTACGATGAAGGGGAGCAAGAAAAGAGAGGAGAAAGCGAAGGGGAGAGAAGAAGACGGTAAGATGGAGAAGAAGATGGAAAAGGAGGGAAAGTCACGAAGCGTAAGGGAGAAAGCAAAGAAGCAGAACAAAGAAGGAAAACGAGCGAGACAGGGTGAAAGAGGGTGAGTGTGAGAGTGAGCAAGAGAGTTCGGCTCGCGACAGAGACGACCGAGGGCGAGCGAGAGGCAGAGAGCAGAGGATGACGAGGGAAAGAGAAAGAGAGGTGGCACGCGCAATGCGGGTATTGATTCACGGCGGCGGCAGCCGGCAGCCAGCCTGAAACACACGACCGAGTCGACTCGACTCCGCGACTCGATTTACCGCCGAGACAAAGAGGGATCGAGTCGCGAGCCGATGGTGAGACGGAGAGGGAGAGACTGAGACAGAGGAGACGGAGGAGCGAACAAGACAGAAAGAGAGAACGAGAGCGAGAGCGAAAGGGAGAACGAGAGAGAAAGAGAGAGAGAGAGAGAGAGAGAGAGAGAGAGAGAGAGAGAGAGAGAGAGAGAGGGGGGAGGGAGAGAGGGAGACCATGTCGGAATTACGATCAGTTCGGCTTAACAATCGCTCAACACCGGAACCAGCTTGGGAATGTCCGTGGAAGGATGCTTCGACCCAATGAGAATTTACGCCGATCGTCGATTTCGGCAGGAACGTGCGGGACTTCCACGAGAAGTGTGTCTCGCCTCGAGAGCCGCGCGATATGTCTCCCTCTCCGCACAATCGAAGTTTGCAGAAAAAGTCTCGACTCCGATCCTCATGAATGTTGCAGTGCATAATTTAGGGAGGATACAGTGAAATTAGATTACATCGAAGTAACGACAATAACGTGACTTTATAGTGAGAGAGAGAGAGAGAGAGAGAGAGAGAGAGAGAAAGAGGAGAAGAGAGGAGACTCCAGAGCGTTTAGTTAAATAATTGAAAAGCGAGACAAATGTAATACCTACGCCCCTGCACACGCTATGGTTCCTATTTACTTCGGTTTTAATCTCACAGGTGAATTTCCGCCCAGGAGGGAAAGAATTCGCTACTGGGCTACCTACGGAAGAACACACTCCCACCCATATTTATTCCACAGGCGCCCCGCATACGTATCGCTCCGCAAGGCGCATAATTGCGCGAGCTGTGCGAAAAAGAAATTACAAAAAGCGGCGCGTGTTCGAGAGTGCACGGGCAGGGAGGGAGAGGGTGGTAGTGGCGGCTGGTAGAATCCAGTTTCAGGGTTAAGACCGATCAGGGTTAGATAGTATCGGCCGGGGCTTTTGCATGCGCCTAACATGGCCGGGGATACCTCGGCAATGCGTAGGATTGGACCGCGGCCGCCCGCGAGCAGTCGGCAATGCTCGGCTCGATGCACCGTGCGAAGCTCGCTCGATGCGAGGGAGGAAAAACGTTCCACGTTTAATGATGATGATACGCACGATTAAACGCTATGTTTCCCTCGGTGGCTTGAGAAACCGTTTGACGCGGAGCGTATAAATTTATTTTTACATTTTATTATATAGGTTTATTGCAGGACTCGCGGTTCCGTAGCGTACCGGACAAATGTCACGTCCAAATGACAATGGATTTGGCAAGAGAAATGTGAATTTATGTTGCAAATTCGCACAATAGAGCGGCTGAATCGCGGGAGCGATTGCGTTCATTGAGCGAAAGAACGCGAGAACTCGATCAATCCTGCGCTCGAGCTTCTGCACAAGCTCGGAAACAAGGGACATGTGTAAATAAACAGATAATCGCAAACCGCGATGTTATATAAACGAGCGTATAATAGTCGTGATATTAATATATAGAAGCGAACGTTATGCCGTGGTTTGCGCGAGCGGATGCAATATTTATGCCCCGCTTGCAGATTGGACAAATGTCGCACTGTGCACCGGGCGCGAGCTTAACACGCATACGTATACACACACACACACACACATGCGTGCGCGCGCGCGCGCACGCATACAGACCTAGCATCGATTCGCGCTCGTTAATAAAATCCGCCAGTCGAAACATCGATCTGGCGACCACGAAGACAACGCGGAATCGAGCGCGATAAATAAAGGAGGGTGCTTGGATCGGCGCTCGAATAGGTACGTCCCTTAATAGCAAAGGTCGAGAACCTTGTCGAGTTGACTCGCGGGATAGTGCGCAGACCTACTTCCACGTAACGTCGATTCCTTTTATTGATTCTATTTTTACGAAGCCGAGAGAGATAAAGAGAGAGGAGAGGGGGGAAAAGAGAGGGAGAGAGAGAGAGAGGGAGAGAGAGAGAGAGAAGTTCGAAAACGATCACCCGATCGTGACGATCACCGGTGTCGCGATTCGTTATCGATTTAACTCTTTATCGAAAAATAATTATCTGGAAAGTAGAATTTGGGACGCATTCGATGGATACGAAAGAGGGTGAAAGGAGGAACGCGGTTTGGCTCAGATTATGTACATTTCGACACGCTAACGTAAGATGCTTATTTTAGAAATCAGACCCTCAGTCTCAATATATATTTCGCTGATTAATTAAAATTGAAATTTTTAAAATGCGTATATCGTGCAGGATCGATACGAAGTAATCTAACCCAAAAAGGACCGAGATGTTTGTGGATCACAAATCCACTCTCTCTTAGCGATGGATGAAGGAGGCGATTACGAACTCGGTTAAATGCGATTACGGTAAAATAATCATAACTTTGTGTACACAAATGTGCAGCTATCCCCCCGAGAGACAGGATTTGCTGCTTAAAAGCAGCGATTTAATGAGCGAACCAAAGATACAGCCGCGACGTCGCCGATTCGCCTATTCATAAGGAAGTCCGTAAGAAAATCGACGTGTTCGTTTTTTGAAAATATAAGATAATTTTGAGGGGAGACAACGACAACGACTACGGCGGCGACGATAACGACAACACGGAGAAACGTCACGAAAACGATCTCCACGGCGGGGAGAAATCGTAATTAGATTCGCTGGTGAACGGCCGGCGACGGCGCGTTGCTGGAAATAGAAAGTAACGGCCAAACAATCGAAGGCTAATCGATAGCGTGTAAAGCCGCACGGCGGCCGCGCGCGGGGAGTACAGACACCTCGCTACATTAGACTTTAATTCAGCCGCAGTAGTGCATGACCCGGCACGGGCATACGCAGCCTCATCTGGCACCATCTCCGCGACGCGACCGTAGGCTCTGGTTATCGTCGGCGGATAAATCCGGGTGGATTCAAGGACAAGAAGGTTTTGAAGGATCGGGGTAAAAACTGTTGGTGATAATCTCGCATTTCAGCATATGAGCAATTGTGCTCGAAAGTTCAGCAGCCGTGACAAAATAGAAGAGAAACGAGGAGGAAGAAAAGAATTGGAAAAAGCGGATGTCGAATTGAAATATAACAAATGGGGCAACGAATTTTCTAAAATATCTTGGAAAGTATTACGATATAATATTTGCCGTGACATCCTTCTCTCGCCTCGTTCTTCTTCCTTCACATAGCTTTACTTTTACTGTTACTTTGAAACAATAAGCAAAATATCTTCAAGTTTCGTAGAAAAAAAATATTACCTGACGAGTTGGCGCTTTTATTGGATTTTTATTCGGTTGGTGTGATATCGTTCCCGATCAAATAAATAAATGTCGGATGTTTCTTACTTCGCGTTACTTTTTACCATGACGTAGTCACGAATGAATTTGACAATCGTTAGTAATGAGTCGAACGATAATAACTCGACGTTCAATTGTTAGAGTGACGAGATACCGAACGAGAGCTCAAGCTTTGTCTTCCTTACCGACGCTTGCTTAGGGGTTGAACATACAGGGGTGAGAAATTTACCGACGGTCGCAGCTCAACGGGAACCTATCGACTGACGTGCGAATCACCGTACCACTCGTACCGTTTGATAACGTTTCAGTGTTATCCATGCCGACATTACGTCGACATGGTGATAAAAGAAATAGAGACGATGTCGGTAAAATAATTAACGAGGAGAACAGATTGGCGGTTTACCGACGTAAAATAACAATGTCAGAAATTAACAGCGAGATGTCTTGAGCGAACGCTCGCTTTTCAAACTTCTCTTTCTCCTTTCCAATGGAGTTCACACTTCTATAAACGGATATATGTTACCGTCACATTAATTTCAACACATTCCCCGAGTTTATATTTCACAATCTCTCTCATCTTCACTTCTAAAGCAGCATTTTTTAATTTCTTTGCGCTCTCTCGACTTAAGTACTCACACACAAGTGGGAAGCTTTGCCATTAACAAAATCCCTTTTATCTTGACAATTCAAATTTAAAATTTCTTTGTTTTATGAATTTAACGAGGCTCATAGCTGTTTGAAATTAATGGACGATATATTCGCGGCTAAAAGAAAAAAGATAGTTGTGACTTACATAATATCGCCAAGCTTAACCCGCGTCTGTATGAGGGCGCAGCTCTTGTGATCACTGGTGGTGACGGCTCTTCGTCTCCTGGTGGCATACTTGGGCATATCCGACTGCGTCGTGCCGCCGTCGAAACCACCGACCCCTGAAGTGGCACCATAACCACCGGTGAGGCCCATACCTGCACGCACCAGCGGAATGCTGCCACGCCGACGCGTAGACACGTGTCGACCTCCCACGCTGCCCAACATCCTGAAAGCATCAAAAGAGACGTCTTTTTAGGTGCAGAGCAAAATGCAACAAAGAATAAACGAGCTCAAATGTTACAGGTGATGGATTGGCTCTTGAAGCGAGCGCAAAGAAAAGGAATGTACAATTGACAATTCAATCGTAATTATCGTTTTATTCGTATCGTGTCGCAAAGCAATTAAACTGGATTTTCACTCTCTGCTCAAGTGACAGCAGACAAGCCTCCATCAACGCTCCGTCATAGATATTCTTCAACGCTTTTGCATCGCAATATTTACAGCATCAAGTCACCGTCACGTATTGATCATCCCTATTCGAAAAAAAATTTGACGGAGGATCAACGGACTTCTGTCTGTCTGTCTGTCATCAACTAAACGGACAGTGAAATCATTCAGTCTTATATTATTATGCGTAATCGCAGCGTAAGTGAGAGAAAAATTAGGATCATGTTCGACACTGAAGTTGCGCAGAGCTCGTGATATATCATACTACTAAATCGTATCCTGCGATATAACAGCGGACTAATTAAAACCGGTTGAATCGCCGCTGTTGGTCGATAAAAAAAGAAAAGTTTTCGTAGGGACGGGCTAACGAGGCATGGAAGAAGTCCGGCGCTTTGCCGTTCCTCCGTTAATTAGGTTACGTTGACTGGCCTAATCTCGGCACATCAGTAACAGTCACGCGATCGAGCACTCGCGCTCGTCTATTTTCCGACACCCTGCCTCTGCCGCCGCCGCTGCCGGCCATTAATAGTTTTTTTTTCTCTCTTACTATGTCGGAGATGTCCGCGCAATAATCTTTGTCGATTGTTGAAGAAAAGCCTATCGTGACGTGTGTGAAGAGGAAAAGAAGGAAGAGGCGATAGAAACTGTCGTTTTCGCTGCCTACGTTCGCGATGAATGAATAAATAAAAAAAAAAACTGCAACTCATTTATAAGATTATTACAGGACGATGTGAAAAAGAAGTATCATATGGAAAAGTATCAAACGTAAATCTACGTAGAAACGCGAGCCAGTTAGCTGCTTCATTTAAAAATTACCAAAATGACATTAGAGCAGTGCGTCAAAGAAAATGAAGAATGCAGAAAGGCGATCCGATTAGCCGTATCATGAGAATAAAAATGACAAAAATCGGAATATCATGTCGGAGACAGAATCAAACGGAGAGATCTATGTAGAAACACGAGAGACGGTTAGCTGTATGATGGAAACAAAAAAGACACAAGGGTCAAAGTGTAATATTACGTCGAAGAGAGCCAAGCGTGAATCTGCACAGAGCCATAAGCCTTTGTAATCGTACCGTAAACATCGAGATTCCCTCGTGTCCACGTCTCAGAGCAAACGTCACTTTTTCGACTTATGATCAATGAGACGTTTTTCACATTTGCGTTTTTAGCGAGCATGATCCTCTTTTAAATCAGCCGCGTATACACGTCGCACGGGATTCGTTCATTGAAGAGCAACGTAGACCGCACCGCAACCTCGACAACATGTACCACCGCGAAATATTCTATTAATTACTCGCGCTGTATGCTCTAGCTTCCTCGTGTGGCTTTCAAACATCAGCGCGCGAGCGCGAGCTCGACCGGCATGCGCCCCCTTTCTTCCCCCTTCATACCTCTCTTCATTTCCTGAAAGCGTCCGTCGTGCGCGCTGAAACCACGGAAAATAAAGTGCCACTGCTATCTATGCGCCGCGAAATCCGATTAATCATCATTCGAACGCGACGTACCGCTGGGTTCACCACCTCCGCCGCATCGAAAACATGCAGGCAGCGGGTTCGCGAGCGACAGGAGCATCCTCGAGCACGCAGCGTGCGCGCGGTCATCAAAGCATGATTTCGAAATTCCCGGGCGTTTTTAGGGCAATTAACAGCTTGACCTGAAACGACCCGAGAGACCGCGAAAATCAACAAATACGGGGCACGTGGGCACGAAGATTTTTCCACTCGTCTGAAAATGACGCGTTCCAAAATATGATATTTTGGAAATATGAAGGAATGCTCTTTACGCACAATTTGTTTGCGTTCGACATATTAAGGAAATTAAGGAAATACTACGTGATTGAATTATTAATATTTTATTACATGTACGCTAAAGGATGCAATTTCATTAGATTCAGAATTTCGTCAAAACAAGTGCAAAAATGTACTCTACGTCGATAATAAGAGCAAACTCGGGCCGCGATCGAAGAGGTATAGCATAAATATCGTCGTTGCGAAATCACCTCGATCGCGATGAAACACGTTGGATCCGCCGCGATACACAGCCGCCGTTGTTTCTGCCAATATCAAATTTGAGACTTCATTACGAGTTTCGCGGAGCTCCTCAAAGTTTCGCACCAAGCGCCATTACGCTAAGCAGTCGTATGTAGATTGGCGTACATTAAGCAGATGCATATCCCCTGGATCGAAAGCATATTTGATTATACAGTTTATGTGTTGCATGCCTCGAGCATTGCTTCCATTTAGAGAACACGCCCGGAATTCAAAATTACAGTTTTGCAAAATATCGCGAAATCCTGCTTATCAAACGAGACGCATCCCAAATTCGCCGGACTTGAACGTTTTAGAGAGCGTAACATCGAACCGAGAGAGAGAGAGAGAGAGAGAGAGAGAGAGAGACTGCGCTGAAATAAAATCAATTTCGAACCAAACGAGAATTTAACAGCTTCCACAATTTCCAAAATGAGGATTGTAAAATCTCACAAACAGTATGATTACCTGCAACATATTTTATCGAAAGAGAATCGCATCTCAATTCGTTGAAAACAAATCCGATTCTCAAATACGCGGTGAGTCAACGACGCGCATATAAAGCGTAGCCTGGCGAGATCGAAACGTGATTCTCCGTCCGTTTCGACCTCTCGCGGATGGAATCGTGACGATGAATATTCGCCGTCGACAATTCGCGCGTTAACACGCCGGTTCGCAGTTATTTGCGCGAACGAATTATTATCCGGTCCGTCTATCGAATGAACAAAACAGAATTACAATCCATTACGGGCACAATTGACGCGCCCACGCACGGAAACGCGCGCGCGTATGCGCACGTCACGGTGGCAAGGCAACGCGAAATTTCGCATGAACGAATGTATATTCCGTTGCGATGTATCGCCCCGTTCGCTCCACTAAGTAATCAATCCGCACATTTTTCCGCAGAGCCCATTTAATATCGTATCGTTATACCGAATCACCCTCATCCGCGCACGCATCTTTCGCTCGCGCGTTCGTTTATCCCGCTATATAAACGCTTAATGAAATGAAAGCATAACGGCCACCGCGCATCGATCCGTGTGTCGAGAATCGAGAAACGTAATCCATAACGGACCATGCTTATGAAAATAATTTCACGCGAACGCGCAATAAAATTACAAATGGCAAATACGATACATTTCTCTCCCGAAGCGCCGCGTTGCTCGTCCTAGTCGGATTTCGCGACGACTCTTTCCCCTCGGTATGTGAGTGTATTCCTTTGCTTTTTTTTATTATTTTGCAGGCTCGATTTGTGGACGCTGTTGACACGAAACGAGCTGGAACATTGGCGATTCGACTCGCGCGAACGTAGATTTTACCTCTCCGCTTCCTCTGCCTCATCCTTCTCTTTATCCGCGAGTCTTGTCTCGGATACGCTTTCAGGGGCAGATAATGAGAAATCGAACGGAACACGCGGACGTATTGATATCTATTGCGCTTCACGTAAACATTTAGGGAAAGTACATAGTCGTCTACATCTACATATATGTTGCTACAGAGAGCAGGGCTTCCCACGCCGGTGGTCGAAATTTTAGGATAGCAACCTGTTGCTAGGCATCCCGGGAACTCTTATCCCACCCTCGCTGTTACCCAGCAACCTCTGCCCTATTCTCCCTCGTCTCCCTCGCTTTTCCTCCCTCCCCGTTCGCCTTCTACTTCCACCGTTTCCCTTCGTCTGTCCTTTCCTCTTGTACCCTCCCACTTGTTCTCTCTCTCTCTCCCTCTCTCTCTCTCCCTCTCTCTCTCTCTCTCTCTCTCTCTCTCTCTCTCTCTCTCTCTCTCTACGTAGCGCGTGAAACGAGTATCATCTTTCCGGCTCTCGCGCACGGCCGTTCGCAAGAGATCACCTTTTTACGTCCGGACCATTGTTCTCTTCATCTTTGCTCCTTTGTGCAACGCTTCTTCTTTCACTCCTATTCCAATCGCAAATATTTCTGTCGTCGCCCTCTCGCGCTCGCTTCGATCTACTGCCGCTTTCATCACCACGTCATGTCACGTCGCGTGAATTCGTCGACCTCTACCACTTTTCTCGTCCGCCAACTTTCCCTTTTTTCTGCCTACGTGTTCGATACTGTGTGATGCCGGAGATAATGAGATTCTATTCACGCGCACATCCTCGTCTGTTCCCTTATTTGTTATTAGGGATTCCGATTTATTTATTTTGGGCGATTGATGGGTGAAATTCGTTTAAAAATATGGAAATAATTTCAAGTTTCAAGAGCCGCGGGCGCGTAAAGAGATATCTACATCCGGGCAAATTCGTTTCTACTTTTAGGAGGATATTGAATAAAAGTCGAATCAATTTTCGTTACATAATCCTGCCACCGCAATCGTGACAACATTTTCATTTTCACATTAAAAGAGAATTTTAAAATACGCAACTTTAGTAAACGAGAGCTGAGGATGAACATTGCCGTGTTTGCGCTCCTGTCGCGAGGGTGACGGTTTCGCAATGTGGAGTCTCTTACTTGGGAGCGGTTTCCCAGTTTCCCGCTTTCATACAATTCTACGACGCCTTAGGAAATCTAATAAAGAGCCGAAGGGATCGACTGACTTCTCGTAAAATTAGTCCGCCCCAGTCGCTTCTCCCGTCGAGGGACCAGAAGCGGGACACAGTAGCGCGTACAATGGGGAGAATCACGCGTAGGGAATAAGAAGGAGAAACAAATTTATAAAACCGCGGTTTCAGGACGAGGGAATTCCGATCAAGATGAATTTTATGTAAACAGTAGCGAGAGAAGAGAGAGAGAGAGAGAGAGAAAGAGAGAGAGACAAAAAGAGTCTCCAAGCTAAAGAAGTTTTACAAATAGGCTCGAGATTTATCTAATCAGCTGCACGATTGTATCCCAAGATGGAGAAATATACAGCAGACTCTATGAATACTGAATATCCCATGATATTTTTGCAAATCGAATTTTATCGCACGATAAGCGCGCTGTTAGCGATTCTCATCAATATGAATTTCTAAAATGTGCATATAATCCGCTTTCGGAAACAATTTTTTTTTTTTTAACGGGATCGATAATAAAAAATAAAGTAAAGTCGTTTCATTGAAAAATAAAGTTATGTGAAATTGGTTCAGCAATATTTTTTACACGACACTTGAACGGACAAGTAATAAACAAACAGACGGACAATGGAGAATTTCGATTCGGGATAGAGATGCGGGGTGTCCCTGACTCTTTCCCTGAAACGCGTTTTTCTAATCCTTAAATCTTGAATTCAAATTTCAAGCGTACTTTGGAAATTACATGGTTTCATATCGCTTATCTGATCCTAAGCGTAATAAAAGCGAGTAGTCCTTCGTGCGGCTTCAACAGAGCGTTCAAGCGTGTTCAAAATCGCCGAGGGATCGCAGTTGACGAGACATTGTACCTTGACTTTTCGATCCGCCCACATGGCCGCAGGTTCATTATACCCGCATTATACCACGCTTCGGATCTGCCAGCGCGTCGATGAGTGGACGATAATAAACGCCCGATTAATTCCGGTATTATTAATCACGAGCGAGCGAATCGCGTCTCTTGATTTCGCACGGCCGGTTATAATGGCAAAGTTCGCATAGCGACGCAACAAGACGAAACTCGCGCAAAGTGCCTGAATGGAAAGTTCCGATAAAGGAACGTTCGCAATGAAAGTGACACGAATCGACTATCTGATATGACCCGTATCGAAGGTAGATTACGAAGAGCGATTACGAAATTACAACGAATGAAAGACACGACTCTGACCTTTAATCTAATTATAAATGACAAATATTGCCAAACGTAATTACAAATATATTCATAACGATAATTGATTGCACTCTGCAAACACGGGTTAAAAAAAAAAGAGGAAAGAGAGAAAGAGAGAAAAAACGCTCATACATACACAATCATTTTATAAAATATTCTGGAGGATAAGGGCGATTGAGGAAATTACTAATTTCTTCAATTAAAAGTAGCAGCCATTCTGGCTGTCGGAGATTCTCACCATCTCGTAAATACTTGAGAGGTAAATTTCCACGGAGCGAGAGCGAATGACAATCCGCGTGCTTACTCTTTTTCGCATCCCTCTCTCGACCGTGTCTCTGCACTTCAACCCGCGTAGTCGGATTTAATTTTCTCTCTTATGATCGTCGCTCTCATTGACTATTAATGGACGAGAGCTAGAGGAGGGGTGAGGAAGAGCGAGTGAGAGGAAAATACCTCTCTCTTGTCTGGATCCCTGCTGGATCGGTTCGTTTATTTCGTTGGCCGTCTGCATACGACACTCGGTGAATAAACCTTCGAGAGATAGAGAAGGAAAAAAAGGGGAAAAGATGGATAGGAAGAAAGAATGAAGGGAGAATAGGGAGAGAGGGAGATAGCAAAAGAGACGACAAAGCATGTCGTTGCAATTTCACATTGCGTTCATTCCACAGGTTCCGTACGGTAATTGTACCCGCCGTTCCTTTGATCTAAATCGTACTCGGCCCGCGCGCTTTTGACGCGCGGAATTTTACGCGGGCGGTGAACGACTTAAAATCGAACCGCCTCGCTCCGTCGCCGGTCGCCCTCCCGCCATCAGCGATAATAAAGCGGAACTTCATCATAAAAATATAATCTTGCCCGGAATTTCTCAAGTACGCGCTTCAAGAGACCGTCCGTCCTTTCGCCACGTTATACATCTTCAAGTTGTATAGCAGAAAGGAGAAATCGAGAAAGAAGAAGATCAAACGTTTTCATCGCATTCACAAAATTCACGCCGATGTAAAACAAAACCGTACCAAAAAGTACGATTCGTTACACCGATGTAATATAAGAACCTGTGCGATAAATATCGCGTAAAAATAAACATTCCTTAACTCAGCTCGATCGTCTTCGAGCATCGACCTTCTCCAAGGCCGAGTGCCACGGGCGCGCACATTAGTCAACGAGCATCAAGGAATATTTACGTCCAATTAAGGAATATCGACCCTAAGAGTTTAATAGTTACGAAAACGTCAAAAAGTCGATAGCACGGAAAGCAATTTTTATTTCATACGCGGCAGTAAAAACAATTATCTCGTCATGTAACCGTTATAATTGCGACAATAATAAAAAAAAATCCTCAATGAACGATAAATTCTCTTACAATGCGGTGTACAATGATTCATTGTATCCCTGATAACATCATCCCCGATAACTTCAGTGTCACGTTGCACGTGTTACACAACTTACACATTTTAATCGCGTGTGCGCATTTACCAACTTAATATAGTAATCAGCAGTATTACGAGCCTTCGTGCGATCTCGCTATATTGCACGAGTGCCAGTGTGAGGTGAATTTTGTCGGCGGAGGAGGAGCGCGAGTCGGCGGCGAAGCTTCATACGCGATAATTACGTCACTCCGCGACGACGATCAATCTTCGGAACACGTGTAACGCAATCTTGACCAGCCGACAACATCGAAAGCCGACACGCGTCGTATTGCGTCTCGAAAGCATAACGTCATGCCAGACGCTCGTTAGCGTCGCATTCGAGAATTCCCGCAGGCACACAACACGTCGACGTTCTGTCGTCAAACGGAAAGGACGCACCGTGGACGCGTGCTCCAGAAACAATTAGCGCAATCCCACGATCGTTTATCGGACCCCGCGAGAACGGCGTGTTTAATTATTAACCATGCCCACTGCGAATCGGGTTCTTTGAATAGTCGCTTTAACGCGCGTTACAGCGTCAGAATTCAACGGGCGTTTCGCGCCGCGTTGGAACCGACGAATTTCTTACTGGCCCGCGACATGCAATTCATTTCCCACGGTCTCTGACACGGCCTCTTCGCGTTCCTTTGCCACGACGACGAGCGTGACAACGGGATTCGAAACCCCCCAGGATTCGAGGTGTTGCCGCGCTGCACCCGCTGGGAAATAAAAGTCTAACAGAGAGCGCCTCGTTATTCCGCCTGAAAAAAAGCACACAGGCCTTGTGCTTTTCCGGCCGAAGCGCGTTGCCTTGATTTCATTTACCGCCTCTCTCTCTTATATCATGCGAATCTCTCGAGGTTGCGAACTACTTCGAAAGTGTCTGCCGCCGCGAGTGATCCGAAGTTTTCAGCAGATAGGAACTAGCAACTCCGCTTGATTGGATGCAAAGCAGGGAAAGCGGTATAAATAATACCTCGAGTTGAATCATTCTTGTAACAGTTAATTCGCATTAAATTCGCCTCAATTACAATCGTAACGTAAATAGGAAGGGGGGACGCGAGAGTTGGGAGCGAGATGATGACGAGTAATAACGTTAGAACTGATAGTAAAAAAAACTCTTCGTGAATCCCAACGGGAATCGACTTCTAATTAGAAAAAGAGAGAAAGGAGGCAAAAGTTTCGACATCTCGAGAGACGGCTTTCGCGAGGCACGGAAGCAAACCCCAATTTTCATACACCACGCAACGCCCAATAAGTGGATGAACGGATCGCTCCGTAAACTTGAGATTGAGTTCCACGACGTAAAGACAAATATATGAAACACTCTTCTTAAAAAGAGAAAAAAGTCAAGCAACTGATAATTGAATGTGGCGAACTTTAATGTCGTCCATCTTACAAAATTGCAGAGTAAATTAATTATACTGATTAGATGTATTTTTAATTATAACGTCATTTTACGTTGTTGCTCCTTCCGTTTATCGCGAATTTCAGCCTCGCTTCAACTAACTGTTCGGGCGCGTTCACGAGGAGGAGTCGTTGCCAGGGGAGGCGGAAGTCGAGGGTGAATTGTGAGCTACGACAAGAGAAGGTGGCAGACAGGGGGATGAGTCAACAAAAGTAACAGAAAGAGGGATATACGACGACGGGAAAAGACGGGCATGACGTGAGCGAAATAATAATGGAGCGCCGACTTCCGGCTTTTTCGATCGACCGTTACGGAATCCGTAGTACCTTCGATCCATCCATGTCTTCGCGCTTATTCTTATACATAAGAGTATCTACATAAGAGTGGCCCGGGAGAAAAGGAGAGAAGGAGAGCGAAAAAGGACACGTGCTCCGGTTTCAGCGGTGAAGAGGACGTGTTCGACACACGTCGATCCCCGTGTTTCGAGGGATCGAGGGTTTCGGGGCTAAGAATGCTCGTGAAGCGGGCTTGATTGACACGCGACTCGATTACCACCCTCGCTATCAACCGCGAGTCGTTCTTTCGACGCTCACGTAGTTAATTCGATTGTCCCTCGCACGTCCGGAGGCGAAAGCAACCGACGGAGGAGAAACAACGCTTCGACGCTTGTAAAAAGCGCTTGTAAAAAGCGTGAGCCGTTTTCGGGAAAGTTTCAAGACAGGCCGAGATAATTGAGTTAGCGAAATATCTCAGTCCAGAGACCCGTCGAGCTCGAAATCGAGCTCGAACTCGACCGCCAAGAAATGGGATCGATATCGCGAGTACACTTACTTCCAGTACTCTCGTCCTTTAATCTTCATCGTCGATTGCGTCGAATGTCTTCTTTCTTCTAAGAGACACCCACGCTTCACTTTTTCACCATTGACGTCACGTGCACTCGATCGGAAACTTAACGGGGAAATCGCGATTAAACGACGAGCAACGCTAACGCGATCCGAACTCTGGAATATCGCAGCTCCGAAAGGAAGGACGACCGTCAGCGCGTCGCGGTTTTGTTGGGAGTGATGGTTAAGACAGTGTGTGCGTAAACATACATGTTCAATAACTTGAAAGGACATGGGAGAAAGAGTGGGGCGACTGTTGATTGTGTGAGAACAACATTAAAGGGAAAGGGTAACGGTCGTGTGAGCGAGAGAGAGAGCGCGATAGTACACAAATGAGCGAAATGACGACGTGTCTTGGAAGTCGTAACGTGACTCAAGCTGTGTTTCACGATTACCCGGTGATTCGGCTATACAATATTGGACAGTTACCTCTAAAAACTATTATAAATCATCATAAATCAAGAGGAGGGACGGGGAAAGGAAAGGAGAAAAAGAAACGAAGAGAGAGAGAGAGAGAGAGAGAGAGAGAGAGAGAGAGAGAGAGAGAGAGAGAGAGAGAGAGAGAGAAATCAGAGCTACGTGACAATTGAAAAATGACGATCGGCGAGTGCGACTGTTTTGCTTATTATCGTACAGACGCGCCTTAGAAGCGAGGAATCGATTTCTCGTCGGCATCGAGACCGCTTACTGCCGCCGCAATTTACAGCACGTCCGTGCGTTTCACTAGTCTGCAAAAATTTCCGTTAGCTCCCGGCGGTACAAGAACGATGAGATCGCTCATTGTGTTCGAACGAACGTTACCGTTTTCCGAGGGAATGCGATCGATAATACGATCGTCCTGCGAGAGAGAGAGAGAGAGAGAGAGAGAGGAGAGAGAGAGAGGAGAGAGAGAAAGAGTTACTTTCGGATGGGCTAAAACATGCTAAATATCCCACCATCGCTTCTTTCACGCGAAATCGCGTCATCGTCATATGCAATCGCGCGATAAAACGGCGCCAACCCCATTGACGGAAGTGGACCGCTGCCAAGCGAGAGTCTGATGAACAAGCACTTGGCGGTTCCTATTGCTCATTCTCTCGCCGATAAAGATTGCGTTCGCCCAGCGCGTTAAAGAGCCGTCGTCTCGCGCGGGTTTTACGTGCCGATGCGCGACATGTAAATCGTAAAACGCTCCTTGCTCGAAAAGTGGAAACAATCACGACGCGCGGTAAATGAGGAGCTAAAACGACGTAGAGTTTGTGCAAAATTTCTCGTGTGTCGCAACAAATTGCCCTCGGGCAATCGCGCACGAAATCGCGAAGATTAATATCTTACACACAGCAGACGGCTGTCTCACGACGAGGCGAGCGCGGTCACGCCGTCGCCTAAGCCGACATTTATGAGAGACGAAAATCAAGTGGAGAAGCAAGAGGAGCAGCGGCGTCTCAGCGCGGCTTAATTTATTAAGCGACCACAAATTCACAACTTACGACAACGTCGCTGATGCACTTATGCGCTCGAACGTATCGTGTTGTCGACTACTGAAAAATTCGCTCAAACTCAAACTCCTGCGAGTGCTTCTCCAACAGCGACAACCGCAACGTCGCGAGCGGAAATCAAATGTGTGTCGTGTTGAGGCGTTGAGGCTGACGAAGGTTAAACAAACCATAATCGCCCCAATACGATACAGCCCGAATGTGTCATAATAATAACAAATGTGTCACAGTTCTCCCTCGGGAAGCCAAATATCCCTCCGACACTCGCGCATTACACGCCATTTGGCAACCGCTTGCCCACCCACGTCATCGCCCGGTTTCGCGAGCGCGTCCCGACGCACGTACGCGCTTCTCTTCCCTTGCTTGATCGTCAGCGCTGGAGAAGATTGGCAGCGCATTGTTCGTACCACGAGCCTCATCAGCCGGAAAAGCTATTTCCCGATCAGATCCGCCAACGGCCGAATATCGACCGTTGAAAAGCCGTTCGAGGACGCGTTCGCTCGCTCGCTCGCGCACGAAGAGTCCTTCATTTTCCTCCTTGTCCTCGGGATCGACAGCTGCGATTTGACAGCCGCGTAACAGCCCGGGCTACCTTCGTTTTTAATATGCTGCAACTTTCCGCATCTTCTTCTTCTTCTTTCTTCCTTTTCTTTTTCTTTCTCCCCCCCTCTCTCTATTTGTCTGTTTGTCTGTCTATTCCCCTCTCCCTTTCTCTTGTTGTCTATCTACCAATCTCTCGCGAAACCTTTCGCGAGGAGTGACGTTTATCTGTGCGACATCGCCCTCTCTTCCTTTCGGCAGGAGGAAAGAAGATATCGTAATTCTTACAGAACTTACTGAGGACTCGCAATCGTCGAGTGAGATTTACTACGTACTAACGAAACATCCGTCACTTGAAAGTAGAGCGTATCGGCACAAAGACTTTCTCGCGACGCCATTTGGAAAACAGCCAGGATAGTAAAGCATTTCGCGATCAGAGCTCAGAGCCAGGATCATAATCGATCCGGAGGGTCGGTCTAGAGAAAAGATTGGCAGTCTGTTGTCGGATGATGTATGCGGGTTTCCATCGGAAAAGCTATTTCCCGATCGTATTCCTCGGCTCGATCTAAATCGAGGGTCGGGGAATACGCGTCACCGCGAGCCGTTAAATTACTCCGCCAACGAGCCTCGAAAGTTTAGACGAGCAACGTGGGCCGCTAACATGTATCCGACGAGGTAAATTCCGGCCTGGCTTGTATCTCGGCATTCAAACTTTGAGAGCGACCTAATCGACCGGTCGAATGGTCGGGGAAAAATCAGGCTAAGTCGTAGCGCGAATCAGAGAGACTGCGAAAAGAAAAGATTCGGGCGAAAATCAGCGCCACTTTACGCGTCTCTTCGATCTCATCCGCGAATCACAAGGCTGAATTTCAGCGCGCGGAGTAAGTTTGAAGTTTCTCGCCGCGAGCTCAATTCTTCGATTAATTTCGTGATCGATTTCGAGCCCGAACGTGGATTCGACGCGGTGCCTGCGATATCGGACACTCGCGATAGAGGCCTTGAAAGTTTAGGACACGCGAGACGAAGTATCAAAGGCCGGGCTTCTCGCGAGACTGAATTTCTCGCTCGTCTCTCTCATTCTCGCTCTCTCTCTCTCTCTCTCTCTCTCTCTCTCTCTCTCTCTCTCTCTCTCTCTCTCTCTCTCTCTCTCTCTCTCCTCTCTCTCTCTCATTCTCGCTCTCTCTCTCTCTCTCTCTCTCTCTCTCGATTTTCCCTCTTTTTTCGAAGGTAAGTCTATTGTCGTTGCAGCCGTTCGGTCGTCTGATATCCGACAAATCCGTCTCTCAACCTAACCTGGAATGTAACCTTAATCGAGTTTGCGTAGCAAAGCCTATGTATAGACTGCTGTTATTCGAAGCCGAGCTTCGAGGAAAGTCGTCGAACATTGAAAATGACAATGAAACTCGAGAAAGGTATCTCTATATGCCTTTGCGTTTGCAAGATAAAATGTAAATGATTACATATATAAAATATATATAAATCGACTGAACACGCTTTCATGCGTTTGCGTTTGCGATTGATTGCGCCTCGTTAAATTAATTAATATACAAAAATGCCGAAGATATCTCCTGAATAATTGAGGGACGAATGGACGAACGAATGTCGAAGCGCCGCCGCGTTGTTTTTCTTATTATTTGTGAAATGAGCGTTTACGTGTTCATTTCATGATAAAACATTTCAAGAGGTGCAACACCGTGGCGAAAGATACGAAGGCCGAGCGTGTATAGCTCCTGATGAAGACAAACAATGTCTTCAATATTCAGGTCAACGTTCTCGTATCTTTGTTCCGCACTTCACGAGTGTCGATTTCCGGTTCGACGACGGGACAAACAACAGTTTATTTTGCATGCGACTCGTTCGCTATAGACGCCTATTAAAATGCAGGATTTCTCGTCGGGTAAACAAACGCGTCGCGGCGCTTCGTTAAAATATTTTGGTAACATCTCGTGACCATCGTTTTGACGTTGGGTCATTTCATCAACTTATGAACATACGTAATTATACAATATTTTTGGCAAATCCCGACGACCGCGAGCAAATCTCGAATTAAAATTCCGTATTTAAAATAAAAAGGAAATAGGAGCAATATCGAATTCAAATAATTCAGGAAAAATATCCTATTGATTTATAGACATGTCTCGTGTGTTGTCCTCTACGTAGAGCGTCCTCTACGTAGGTTGACAATACCGATGATACCGATGCTTTCGCGCGAGCTATCTAGAGCGCTCGATGCAGCGGATCTGTCGATTTCTGGAAACGCGATATGGACATTTTGCTACCGATACATCGTGTGTCGCTGATGTCATTCGTAATACTAATAGCCTTTCACGAAGGATTCGTCGAATGTTCGCGGTAAACGCGTCAATCTCACACGAGTTGTCGTCGCGCAGGGAATTCACTCTGGATCGCGAGATGCCGTCATTTTCTTCATCCTTCTCTCTCTCTCTCTCTCTCTCTCTCTCTCTCTCTCGCGCAGATTGTGCAAGCACTTTCCGTGTACATCCATAGGATCGCGCGTCAAGTATCAGATATTCCAAATAATTATTTTCGACGTCGCGATTTACGATCGGACAATTCGATCGGGCGAGAACGTGCCGGATTCCCTGTGGGTGCAAGGATGTTTGTTCGTCGAATTTATATATATTCATCGTTAATCCGCGAATTTCAGCGAGGCTTACGGCGATTTAATCGCGCTGGCAGTCGAGGCCGATACCAACTGTCTGCCTCTTCATCTTCCTCCTCCTCCTCCTCTCTTGAACACACGGCTCTACTTGGATTGCTTGAGAATAGCAAGTAGATATCGTTTTCGAGGGAAACTGCGCATATGTCTGCGAGTAGTTTGCTACCCGTTGGCTGTCGGTCGGTCGGTGAATACCACACAAACTGTAAACGTTACGTTCCAAAATCCGTGTTTGAATTCCCGTCGACGCGTCCACGGCGAACGCAAATAGCGCTCGTCGATATTTGTATGTACAAATTTATAGCCGCTTCGCGACGTTATTAACGACAAGAGTCGACACTCGTCCGTGCGATATTTTCGCGGTGAATCGATCGGGCTTTTAATTCCGGCTCGATCATCATCCCGACCATAAAAACCCGTAAAGATTTTAAAACTCTATTCATGCGACTTAAGTTTAATGACGCGCATTCATTACCGATTCATCATATCATGGCGAACGCCACAACACGTTGTGCAGTATGACTTCGAAACCGGTCCGGTTCGCGATAATGTCACGATAATCAAAAGATGGAAGGTAGCGCAAGTAGCGACTAACTAGCGTGAGTAGGATTGATCACCGGACTCGCAGTAGTTACGGTCGTGCTGTGGCCAGCCTCCGAATGGAAAAGCCGTTCGCTTATGCGGCCGCGTATATTACCGTCGCTTTTGACTCGACAATTATTCGATGTACAACGAGCACACATCGCAAACAGCAAAGGTTTATTAACTGCGCTATTTTGCTCGCGTGGACTCGCGGTGGTCACGACTCTATTTTTTCTTCTTTTTCCTATTTTAACAGACGTCAAATGTAATACGTCAGACGCGGTCGACGGACGCTTCCTATTCCGAGGTCTTCGCGATTCGCCATGCCAGAGAGAGACTCGAACATTGGTCTAGGACGTGTTTGAAATCCGCGAGTGGAAAGAGTCGTAATAAAACCGCGGAATGGCCAATGGAAGGGGCTGCGTACAAACCCAGTTTCGACCGGAAACTGGATAAATAAAGAGGCGATGGTAATTGCCGGTCAGCGGACTAGTGCCAACTGGTGTCGCCTTTTATGGTAAAGACAGTCCGCGTGCAAAAGCGTTCACGAACATGAGACTCTCTGAAGCGTGAAGGAATACTGTGAAATATTTTGTTATGCTAATCAAGTACTAAATTTCGTGAGAAACTTCTCTTCTTGTGATGGAACATTCCAAGACAGAGACAGGCGGAGAGTGAGACGATGAAATCAATCAACTTATTTATTAATTTATGACGATAAAGTTGATTGAGATCAACGTTTACGAAGTAGATTACATCGCGTTATAAATATAATAAGGTTAAAAGAGGAATTTTCTGAGATTTCTCGCGTGTATTTTCAATGTCCTCCTCTTCGTCGCCACACATACGCCGCTTGATTTCCACCGTTATCGCGACGAGCCAAACAAGACGAACGCCATTCGACGTCAATCGAAAAACCGACCGTAATTAGCCGGCACTCGACCGAAAGTGCGCGTTATCATCGTGTGGTTTATGTCAGCTGCAAGTACGGCCGATTAATTCACGTTGCCCCGGACAACGGGAGAAAACGAACAAGCGGCGTTCTATAATACAGTAAATTACATACCACTTTTAGTTTGCGATTTCTAATCCGATTAAAGTACATGGTCGCTGGACTTTCGACGCGTCGCCTTGTGCTCATGGGAATTTCGTAAATTGCTTTTCGAACCAGAAAGAGCGGGAGAAGCAAACGCGGGGTTAAAAGAGAGAGAGAGAGAGAGAGAGAGAGAGAGAGAGAGGGAGAGAGAGAGAGAGAGAGAGAATGAGATAGAGTTACCGAAAGCCACTATTGAAGCTATGGATTTGCATATTATTTCGAAATACGCTGTTACGATACTCAAATGCGCGTCACTGCTAAACAACGGTAGCACGCGATGAAATTAGGCAGCGAGAGTTCTTTAATTGCGTTATACCAGCGCGTAAATATGAGATCAAAACTTCGCAGCGGACTGTTGAATACGCAATCGGATTTTTACGTAACTTGGTTAAAAGTTTTACATATCGTTAATTTGCATAAATTAAATATATTTTTCAGCCGCCGAGAAGTCATGTGTGCGTATGTATGTATGTGTGTGTGTGTGTTTCATCCGTGCGTTAGACACGAATGCATCGGAAAGTAGCAAAGCTAATGAACTTCCCTTTGCAATGAAGTCGTCATTCTATACCGAGCTATTGAGAGTCCTCCGTTCTCAAATTCGCGATGAATTTGAATGGAGTTAGAAGGCCGGCAGATTTGAAGCGCGGAGCAAATGCGGGAGAGCTTAGTTTATCTCACGCTACAGAAACGGATGAGACTTCAATCCTTACGGGAGGGTTTGTCTATGCCATTTATACAGGATGTACCATGCAGAGTATTCGATGAATATATTTTCGTATATACTAACGAAAATTCACCGGAGATGACCTCGGTTTTTGCTATTTTCATTCGGTGCCCGAAAAACATTCGCAATCCGACCGAATCAGAAAAAACATCATCAACGATGTTCTACCGACAATTATTTTAACATATAACGAAACATGTCGGTGATGTATCTCGTTACACAATATCAGATAAAATGACGCTTCATTTATTACATTTTGACATAATAGACGCGCTCTACTTGTTGTCACAATTCCAACTTGGACGTGATTTTCTCGTCTCCCTCATCTCGTCTCATTTAGCATTATATTACATAAAGCGATGCAATTACGGGCACCACATATTTTTGTACAGGCAGGAAATTATTGCGTAACAATGTTGTGGGGAGCTCTTTCAATATCCGCAATGAAATATACATACCACATCTCGGTGCAACTATTTTCAAGCATAAAATAATTAATAGCGAGAAAGAATCAATGCAAGGAAAAAGGAAGTGAAATAAAAAACGGAAACGAGTTGATACGAAGAAATCTGGAAATTATTCAATCAAAGAAAAGAAGGAAGGAGAAAAACAGAGGAAAAAAGGGAAACTTGAGGTTGCCCGTTAAAATGAATCAGTTATATAGCTTAAATCGAGAGATCGCGAAATTACATCGCGCTCCATTACGCGGAAGGATCATCGCTCGACGGAAAGATCCAGCCCCGCGTTTCACTAATTGTCGGCGATACAAAAGAACGAAGGCACGAAGGGGACAGGGAAAAGAGGGAAAGGAGAGCAAACCGGAGATGTTAATGAAATATCCGCCATGAGCGAACGAAAGAACTCAATCTCGCGAGACCACCCGGTATATGATCGGCGCGCACATTTCTTGGGAATTATGTAGATCTACTAGCGAGCTGTTGCGCTTCTGCGCGAAACCGCACATATCAAGAACTTCGAAGTTATATACTTCTCGTTCCAACATTCCACCTTCGCAATAAGGTAATGAGGTTCGAGTAAACACACATGCGTTCACGCGTAATACACTTGACAAAAGCTCCTAACACGAAATCTTGAATATTTTAACCCTCTATTAATTTATGCATGAGTGAATTTATTAATATGTGATGATGAAAATGATGATGAAGTGTAACCAAAAATTCCTCTCATAAAATTGGAAAGATTGCTCTTACTTTGTTGACACTGCGAATAAGGGTACTACGATTTTTTGCCCCTCGCGGAAGCGCAAGTTCGCGAATACGAACATGTGCCTCGCGCAATGCATGTTTGTTTAAAAACAAAGTTATACATTTCCTACTATTATTTTTTATTAAATATTACGATGTCAGATATATGAACAAAAAATTAAAAATAACATATTTTACGACGATTCTACGATGTCTGAGTGATGTTTGAAGAAATATCATTTTTATATGACAAAAACAACAACGTAGGTAAATTCTATAGGTGTATACAACAACGTACCTGAAATATTTCGACTCTAATCAACATCGCGGTATATGGCACCGAATAAAATTCCATTGATTTTTAGCTCGAAAAAGCGCGTACACTCGCAAAATACGGCGAGCGGAAATAAACTGCAGAAATTGAGTCTCGTGCTGAAATTAAAACTGCAGTTTTTTTTTCTACACGAAGTGTTCGGAAAAAGTTTATTTGAACGTACAAAAAGTAGACATGATAAAATTTTTATTTGACACAAGTTTGCCGCGCGACATAATAATGTAGCAATTTTCTCGATGACAGATTTCATTATGACTCGCTTTAAGGACTGAAGGACTTTAAGGACTGAGAGTAAGTATTCACAGACACGCTTTAATATCCGCATTCGCAGCCGCGCGCGCTCTAAGGTCGATCTTGAGACAAAAGCTCGAAGAGGTTTATTCGAGCCGTGAAGTCGCAGCTATTCCCGGGGATTAAGAAATAATCGCATTAACTCGCGAAATTAATCCTAAATTCACTGATACGCGTCGTAAGTACATCTCCGTGTTTCAATGTCTGAAAGAGAGTTTCTTTCACTTTGTTGTTGCTCATGAAATAAAAAATTTATGGAGCTTGCCGCACTGATTCCTACTTTTTATATATCTTTTTTTATTTCGCTGTCCATCGTCCGTCAGTAATGAATATGTTTACCGGGTCATACATCGTAGGGGGGAGTAAATGAATCGCTTCGACGGAGACTAAAATTATTCGGTCACCCGATGCGCGCGTTTCCAGAGACATGCATTCTGAATGCGGCAGAGATCTACCGGCACCCTGTTGCTTCTTTGCAGCGAAGTATGCGAGGGCACATGAACACAATGCATTTACACGTCCCTGCTTGCGTCTCAAAACAATTCGGTTTGTCGAAGCCAATCAATGAAATATCGCGAATAAAGCGCAGTTTAGAATTACAATACATCGGTTGCAAAGTGGTCGAAAATATAAGTGTGCTGATTTTGCCCTTCTGCCGTAAATGCAAACCGCCGCGTCACGCGTCATTCGCGCCGTTTTTCTGTCTCCGGTGTTTCAATCGTCAGGCTATTTTCGAAAAATATAACCGGATCCGATACGAAAAAAAGAGACGAGAGCGACGCCGGCAGTTTCATATGTCTGATCAAAAAATCGCCAATAAAATCAATTGTGCTAGAACGTATCAAATGTCGATTAGCAGAAAATCCCGAAACATTTCCTTTGAAACTGGAATACACATCAAAGGATCTGCACAAAAATAAAAATAGAGCGCTATGCCGCATTACGACGCGGTTGAAAATAAAATCGGTGTATGTCCTTCACGTAATAAAAATCATGTTTGTGTTTTATGGGTTCTTATCGAACGTGTAACGCCCTACATGAGCTGCGGTAAATAGTGCCATTTATTACGTCGCGTCTCATAAATCGTACCATACAAGAATTAATAGTATATTATGTGAGAAATAAAGATCACGATAATTGCGATGATGAAATAATCCCACGGTACTTCCCATCAATAAAATCATAGTGAAACTATGAGAAAAGATGGCAATTATCGTATATTTCGCATACATCGATATCCGCAGATAAAAAAATAGGATAATGTCTGACATCAAAGGAGATGTATTTTTAACCATTGCTGCATCGTTTATAAATTCTCTACAATTTCCGCTCACTCTTAAAAATATCGTCGCAAATGTTAGATGCCGAGATCGGGCCGGGGCGTGAAGAAACATCGAAGCCCTTCTCGTGATTGCGTTCAATGCGAACAACGACGATTATGGGGAAGAACAGAGAAAAGTACAAGACGCTCGATATAAATTTTCCTTCCGAGAGAGAAACGGACGCGCGGGCTCGTTCATCTTTTAAGAAGCGGAAGAAACGGTTGTGTTAAGGAAGACGTACGATTCTCACGACAAAAGTTTGAGCACGAGACTCCCTCGCGACTATTTTCGCTATTAAAAATATCCGAGAAATAGCTGCGCGCTGTATACCGCCCGAAAGAACTGACGGAGACTTCCCTCGCATCGCCAAACAAATATGTGTTGTCAAAAATCCGAAAAGCCGAAAGAGTGAGAACGATCGCGCCTCTCTGTAAAATTTAGAAACGAACAGAATGTCTCTCAAAATCGTGAAATAATAATTGGACTTTTATTCAGGCACGGAGTTGATGGGTGACGACGCGCTGTTAATGACGCAACGAATAATCCGTAGCGATTTCATAGTGAATTTCATTTGTCGACGTGCGTATTATCTCTACGAGCACATAATCGTCCCGAATTTTCCAAATATTAGCCAACTACCGAGAGGAAATACGTGCTCACTAATACCGGCCGGTTATTATTGCGGCAATTCGCTCGCAAAGTAAAAGCAACCAGGAAACTGCTTAATCCTGCTTAATCTTTCCTTTGTACATTTTTATAATCCCGGATGGACTCTTTCCGCGGATAATTCTGGCCTATGCCTCGGAAAATTATCAATTATCCTCGCGACACGGCTGACACGCTCGGAACAAGAAAAGTTCCATCCCTCGTCGCCGGCTTCTTTTCCATCAGCCGCGAAATGGAAACCTTTAAGTATCGCATTAAGCATGAAAGCGCGACGAGAGATATATTTCCACGGCGTCGCCGTTACTATTACCGACACTGCGACGAACAAATTATTTGCAAAGGATCCGTGAAGAGAACGTGACATAATTAAATTAATTAAAGTGCATCTTGGTGAACAAAAAGAAAAAGAAAAATAGCAATATAATTCTCTATCATATAAATATGTTGTAACAATAAAAAAAAGAGAAAGAAGGCAGTGGATAATCATGGGAAATCATAATAATAAAATGACTTTTTCAGACACACGAGCAAACGTTACATAATCTCTTCCGAATATGTGTGCATTATTTCGTAATAAAAGATTCATCGTTAATACGCCGGAGAATTTTAATTTACCATTGTTCAAATATTCCGTCGCATAAACAAATAATATTTGCTCTTCGACATACTACAAAAGCCTCATAAAAATGCACCAACTCGCAGATGAGAAAATATCTCATATTTTCCGCCAGGCAACCCCCGAAGCAACAAGTATATCGACTATCGATTGCAACCTTCGTGTAGCGGCGGGGGCGCAAAAACGACACGGAGAGTTTATACGCTCGGCTGGATTGCCGCGAAATGTAATTCGTGTAAATCGGACGAAAAATAAATGGGAATAACGAAACCGTTCATTCTTTCCACACCCCTATTATGACAACGGCCCCTTCTAATGCTGTCGCGTGTTTTTCTTTTTGTTCCTCCAGCGCGCGAAAGCACGCGCAGAATACGAGAGGAAATTTAACGTCAAATTTTCGTCACGACGCATCGGCCGACACAGTAATTAACGCGTCATCGTTAATTACTGTTTCTTCACCAGATGCGAGCCGAAATAATTTAGTCGACAATTACCGTGGAATTTCGGGAAAATTATAATTACTGAGAGAGCGCGGTTACGTTGCATCCACGAAAAGAGAGACCGATGTATGGTAAATATGTTTAACTCTCTATTCTAGAAGCAAAATATTCTATCTGCAAAATATTTTATATATTTCTAGTTCTTTGTTACTAAACTAATCAACAATATTCGACGTGAAAATTTCAATTATCTTTCGCTTATAAAATGAAAAAGACGTAAATGGATAAAAATACAAAAATTAAATAAACGAAACATTTCATTCTGAGAGTGCTATCAATATTTCTCAATATTGATTTAAGCGATATAATAACATATTCTTTTCTCTCTCTCTCTCTCTCTTTCTCTCTCTCTCTCTCTCTCTCTCTTTGCGATCATAGTTTATTAAATACTCCGATACTTTCGCACTTTAAACACTTAAACTTTAATTGCACATTTTTATATGTCGCAAAACTCAATGTGTAGACTAACCGCATCTCATATTTATTTTCCATTCCGGAAACGATGTTTTTCCTGTTGTTTCCGTCTCGAGAATTAAGTTTGCTCGAAAAGATTTATTAACCGTCTCGGACATTATCAGCAAGAATAAAAAAGAGAAAAGAAGCGTCAAAAATTCCCTTTCCTGCAAGCACCGCAACAGTTTCCTCTCATTTCGGATCATTTATCGCGAAAGAAATTCTCGAATTTCTCAACGTGAGATTCCACCGGCTAGAAACCATCGGTACCATACTGCAATCGCGAGCGAGGTAAAATTAAAAGGAAATTAAGGAAATGAGGTGATTAAATTAAAGGAGATAACCACGAAAGGAGACGATTAGTAGGCAACAAAATTACCGAGAAATATTTGTGCACGTGGAACAACCGGTGATGGCAAATGCGATATTTAATTATGGTTGCAACAGAGCGTTGTAAATATGATATATGATATGGGTGATCAGGAATTTTGGAGCGATAATAATTGAACGGAATGTTAAACATACTCGCGCAACATATTGACAATTAAATATTCATCCCTCAGAATCGGTAAATGATACGCATAATATCGTGTGCGGTAATCATGCAGTATCAATCTGGCGTCGCAAAAAACTCAAAGCAAACTACCATTTCCCGGTTGCCGACACGCTGAATATTTCGATGTTAATCATCAAATTAGACTGCTAATTGAAACTAAAGGCAGCTCTTTTCTGGAGTGGAAATTGCAAATCGCGCACAAGGTTACCTGAAATTTAATTAATAACCTCCTCTCTCTGTCCCCCCATGTTTCCCATTTCCGGCAATCCGACCCGCGATGGATAAACCTATCCAAATTAAATATGCTATGTTATTAATTTCGTATCTGTACAATGGAGCAGGCGCAATTCAGCTTGTACAGTCGGTGGATCTGCTCGTCAAATATGATCGACATAAATTACCTTGACGTTGTAATCGCTTTGACAATGCCCGGCCGCGAAGAGACACCGACAAAATGATTAACCGCGGCTCGTCGTGTACCCGTTGTATACGCGTTCGTTTGATCCTCCGTCGACGACCGGGATTACTTTAAACGGAAATTCGAGCGAGAATGACTCGCAAGCGCAGCGAAAAACAATTAGCCGCGCCTCGCGATAAGACGAGCGAAGAGATAATTGTAAATTCCGCACGGCACGAAAGATCAGTGACCACCTAAGTTGCTAATTATAGCGGGCGTCGTTTAACGCGGCGTGTGATCATCGCGATTAACGTGCAATGATGCACAACGCCCACGTTAGCCGGCAATAATTACAAGCCGCCCTGTGCACGTTACGCGTCACGTGCATAAATCGATCCTCTGCGACGCACGTAAAGATCTCGTCTCGTCTCGTCTCGTCGAAAAAAAGCGCATTGCACGGCTCATAAATATTTCAGTAGACAAATTCTCATTAAGCGTGTCTCGACCCTGGCGGGAGTCGCAGCGAGAATTTTGCGAAATACTCGACTACGCAGAGTGACCAGCATTAAAATGGCGAAACTTCGACAATATTGGATAAATTCAATATCAGTTCCTCTTTATATAACGGATCGTTGAAACGTTAAAGGCAATTAAAAATTCCGGATTTCTCTCAAATTAAATTGCATATCAGATGGATAATACAATATACGTATTAATTAATGCAAGAGACAAAAAGAGAAAAAGAGAAAGAGAAAGAAAGAGGAAGGAAAGAGAATTAAGCTTTAGAAATGTTAATCTTTATTTTATGCTAAGTGGATTTTCTCGCGATAGAATTTTAAATCGCGGCTGCGTTATAAAGATATTCGAAGTTATGTTTTAGTGAGAAATCACTTCAGAAATAATTCGCTTTGATTTACGACTTCTCGGTTCTACGATTTCTGATTTTAGCGCGCAAGGACAGCTCCGGCTTCTCAAGTTCGCAGCAATTAATACATAATAAGGGAGATCTCCAGCCCCCCCCCCGTTTTATATATAATCAATTATTTAAGGAAAAAGAAAAAACACGTGAGAGAGATTTAATCTTAGAATGTTGCAAGTACATTATTAATATTCCCGAGAATATCTAATTATGAAGCATTAAGGAGAAAGCGCAAGTTTAATTAAAATTAAAGTTACTTTAAATAACGGAAGAAAAAAGAGAAAAAGAGAAAGCGAAAGAGGAGGAGGAGGAGGAGGAGGCCAGAATAAATAGATGAATGACGGGTGAAACATTTGCATCGTCGACGTCACAATGTGACGCGTGTTAACGTTAATAATAAAATGTGGAACGGACGTTTCATCCGGACACATTACAATTATTTTAACCGGCCGTACCGACTTTTCTGATAATCTCCTAACGATCCACAACGAAACTCTCGCGTTACTGCCCACGAGAATGTCATTTAAAACTCTCTACCGTGGAATAATCCCCGCCGAGTCACCCTCGTAATCATCCCTTATCGCGGCCGTCCGTTGTCCGCTATCTTTTAATGAATAATCGATACTTTCCGCGGTGCGAAAAAAGGAGACTGAAGAATCAAATACATACGATCGCGCATGCAAAAAAAAAGAGAAAGGGAGCACTGCGAGAGCGTCGACGCGCGCGTTACGACGGAAAAAAGTCCCTTATCGAATGAATCTACTGACGATATTAATCCAACGCTATCGCTCGTCTCTCCTTCTCGCGTTAAATGGCAGATTTATGTATCTCGAGGCGGATCTCCTTCGCTTACGCTAATATCGAGCCGCACGCGCGCGAGTATTATCGCCGCGCGGCAGTGTGCCTTCCGAAAGCATGTTACACCAGGGTGGTCGATTAGTGAGATAAGAAACGCAGAGAAGCGGTCTAGTTCTCGCACATCTCGCCTATATAGCGGGGTTAACTAGTGTTCCGTAACTTTATCCGCTGCACAATTCGAGTTGCGTTGAACACGCGAGCGAGCGAGCGAATGGACGAGCAAGCAAAGACTCGCGCGCGAGCACGCTCGTCGGAAACATCGTAATTCGCGAATCGTTCGGAGCTCGCATCTCGCCGACGCGACGCGTTAGGGAAAATTTATTCGGTCCCTTTGTATAGCGCGTATCCTTCGTCTCGCCATCCGCGAGCGCTCGAGGACGAGAAAGAAATGGAAGGAGAGAAGCGACCACCACGAGTGTTACTTTGGACAATCATACATGTTAATTCAACACGACAGCAACCACGACGACTCGATCGCGCGCATCGAATCGCGTGTTGAGTCCGCACGATTCGCGAAACAGCATTTTGTTTCGATCGAATATCTTATCGATCGATAATATCTTTCGACGCCCGACATCATCGCGACGGGAACAATTTTCGAGTCAGCTCGCGGTCACAATATCCGCTCGTAAATTCAAAACGCTTCCGCACTCCGCTCTCTCCCACTTTCCCTCCATTCTCCCTTCTTTTCGCCAGCCTCAGGCGAGGAGACCGGATTTACACGAGTAATATACCACTGCAATCCTGATATTGGCAATTCAGCGATGATATCGTAAAGTAGCGTAGCGACGACAGTAGTCATCGTCGCTGTATCTGATGACTCGCTCGAGTACCTGCTACATGCCGCGCCGCCACGTTTCATATACGTGCGCGCATGTATGTGACGCGCGATATTGATACTTAAGTCTACGTAACTTCAATGCAGCACGATTTAACAATGTGCACACAGAGCTCCTCTTTCGTCGACAGATAATTAACTCATATAAAGCAGCGACGAGAGATCTGCGCGAACTCGCGCGCTTGATTATAAACCTTCCGAGATACCCGCAGGAAAACGCGCGTCACGACGCGCACCGCGCGCCCGCATTTTCAATTGTGTGGATTATGGATTAATTAATAGACTAGAAGGGGAGAACGATTGAGACGTAATCTCGCTCGCCCCGACTGTTTGCTCAACACGAGCTGCTCAACGCGAGACGGAGCACGGTATTTCGACGAAATTTTCGTGCACGTTCCAAATAATTCATAATTTCATCGCTAATAATTTTCCGAGCTACACACGCAAGCTCGCGTAAGAGACCGTCGGCGTGTCTCGCAGTGCCTCATCGGTGGCAAGGAGCACGGTTTCGTGAACGAACGCGCGGTGTCCGGTTCGCGTGTACACGAACTCTAAGTCGCCTCTGTCTCTCGACCCTCGAGCCTCTTATCGCACGCAAAAGCTCGCAATTAACGTCAAGATATCCGCTAGGTAAAAAGGACTCATCAGAAATTCTGCGAGCAACGGCGACCAAGGAATTAGCGACCCGGAACACCGGCTATAGGAAGCGATGCAGAAGGCGCGATAATCCGTATAATTGGACCAAGTCGTAGAAAGTGTATCGGGAAAGTCCTCCGCGATGGACGGATCGCGATAAAAGAAAGCGATAAGGTGACTATAATTGCGATTGTATTATGAAGATAGAAATCATGAACGTGTTCTACTTCGTGACACGATCAGCCAATGGCATTGCTGTGACTTCGAAGTGACGGCGTATGCTTGAATACGCGATCGGTTCAGCTCCGATTCGACCGTTTCTCCGACCTTCGATTAAGGAAAAGAAAGAAATGAGAGTAAATTTTTGAATTATTCTATACGCGGCATAAATAGGACAATGAAGAATAAATGCACTGCTCTTAAGTAACGCCGATAAGTAATACGGCGAATATACGGCGGTTATACAGAGACGGGAGAGATGCAGACGATTGTATCGAAAAGAAGGGCACCTCCACGTGAGAAATTTTGACAAAAGACACGCGAAGATACGAGAATAATTAATGTTAACCGCCGCCTCGGTATACTCGTCAAGTCGCGACGTAGCCGTTCTTTAACGAGCCGCGTTTCGTGGCCGGGAGACTATAAAATATGTTCAAGCAAACCTATTACGACGATGTCATTATAATATCTCATTAAGGGAAATCTTCGGCACAATCTGAGAAATCGAGCCTCTGACAGGATACTACGAATGTCATAGAATATAAAAAGATGTTAAATATAAAAATCCCATGTGAGATATCCCTCATTTTTCCCTTCTCCACCTTTTCCTCTTTTAGAGATGCAAACGAAAATTCACAAATATATGTCCCGCGAATCTAAATGGAAAATATATTCAAAGAAAATTCTCTCTACTTTGCAGAGAGATAGAATCTTTTGTAATAATATACGCTGTCTCCGCAGAATAAATATTTAATTTATTATCTTCAGTCTATCCCTCATGATTTATCTACCCGTATTTCCTTCTTTCTGCCTTTTTCCTTTTTTTTATTTTCTGTTTGTTAAGTGCACCGGCTGTGACAATCTTGATTCTCGATGTGACAAACAGCGCGAGACTCACAGTCCTGCACCTAGCAACAGGTGGACCCCGCGCCTCGAGGTCATCACGGGGTTACACACAACAGCACAGAGAATCGATAGTAATTATCTGCCAGCTCTTCTGCACGTAAATATCCCTGCACTACAGATTCCATTTTCGTTTCGTGGAAGTTATGCGATTATATGTATGCGTGTGTGTTTGTGTGTGACTACGTCTGATCAAATCGAACATATTTATCACGTATTTAGTAAAAAGAACGAAAATCGCACTTCGATATTCTATATCTTATCTTATTAAAATTTTATATAAGATATCTTCAACATAGGAGAAGTTTAATTGAGCTATAACTTAGCGTTGAACTTTGAAATAGCTTTTTAAAAGATACGTTCACGAAGGTACCTAATATTATTAGAAAAAAATCTATATTTGCAACAAGATTGAAAAGTTGATGCTAAAATCCAGATTTTCCTTTTGCAATATAATTAACTGTGTATATATATGTGTGTATGTGTGTGTGTGTGTATACGTAGTGGCGCATGCAGTCACGATATTCGAAGGAAATTCTTTCAAAGATTTGTACAAAAGCTCTTATTATAAAAAAAACGTGGTGCAAGTTTTCCTTTCAGATATAATTGCCGCGCGATGTAATCTGACGCTGTAATGGAGTAAGAAAGAGAGAGAGAGAGAGAGAGAGAGAGAGGAAAGAGAGAGAGAGAGAGAGAGAGAGGGAAGAGAAAGAAAGGGAAAGAGAGAAACAAAGAGAGAAAAAACTTTCTCACAGTTGGTATTTGCGTAATGTAAAATTATAATTGGGACTGTACCGGAACCTTACGAACTCGTTGATAAAATATTGATCGCAGTTGAGGTTTCCGATAAGCAACGCACACACCGAGACCGTGTCGTTATCGGTACGAAAACGTACCTTCAAAGGCAACATGGTGTGTAACGTCTGCCATCACGTCAACCTCCAATCTCTCTCTCTCTCTCCCTCTCTCTCTGCTTTTCCCAGTTTGCCGCAGCAAAGTAACTACGAAAATTCCCCCCTGAGAGCGCGAATTCGTCCCGGCCTCTCCCTCCGGTGAGGAACGGGATATCGAATTTTCCGCTCCCGGAAGAGGAATTTTCCACTCCCGGAAGAGTGGCTGTAATGTCGCGAACGTTTACTTCGTCTTAAGATACTGCATCGCGTCTAGGACTGAAGAAAAGGAGAGGAAAAAGAAACTAAAATCGACGTTATCGGATATGCGAGATACCTCCGGATAAGCAAAATAACTACCTCCTGCGAATCCTTGTAAATGATATCACGCGAACCGGAGTTCGAATTTTGTTCGGGTGGGAGATGAAGAGTATTAATACAGGCGCTCACTTCATATCGACGCTGGCAAGTATCTCAGCAACGAATAATTCAGCCCAACGTAACAGCGCCGGTTGAATAATCTATACAGTTAACTAGATATTCATTTGCTTCTCGAATTATCCGCATTAGCGGAATGAACCGAGGAACAAATCCGTCTTTTACGAGTCTCGCATTATGTGTTTAAAATTATGTGTTTATGTGATGAAAATTTAATTAACTGGCGGAAACTCCTTTTGTTTTCTACATTTCTCTTCATATAAAGTATCCCCCTTTTTTACATAAAGTAGCTCTTGCAATATTTACGGAAACGTTGTTTCATCGTCGTGCTAACACCACCACGTGCCGACGAATTGAATCCTCCGAATCGACATAGGAATATGTTCACTGTTCGCATCTTTAACACTCGCGCGATCGATACACCGCCACGCCATTGCACAATTTAAATGCAAATTGTTTCCCTTCGATGCTGATTCACTTTTTATCGCGCTACGGAAGCGACGACACATAAATCATCGAGATCGCTGGATTAATTTTCTGATAAGTTCGCCGCGCGATGACTCCCGATGATGCTCGGTGAAGAAGTGATCGTTACGCGGCTCCGAGAAGCGTACAACAGCAAGAGCTCATGGAAATTCCGGTGGTCACTTTACTGACCGTATAATGAAACCGAGCGTTGCATCTCAATAGCTTCAAAGATCAGGATATTACCTCGCAGGGTCGTCGCGTGCACAAAGGATTTAGGGGCGTACCGCCAAAGTGGATGTACGAAAGGATACAACCACGTCGCGGTGTGAGAACATCACCCGGCTAATCCAATCAGTATCGCACTTTGTAACGAGTCATAAAATACGATTATGATTACGCGTCAACGACATCGCACGCTGCGAGAACTATCATTTTTTTAATCAACGCCGGTAATTTAATAAAGGTGCGCTACGACTAGCCGATTAAAGCAGCGTGACGTTGGGGGAGTAAAAATTGTGAGAAAAAATAATTTTCAATTAGCAGCGCGTTAATTCGAATAAATTAAAAGAGAGATGGGGAGGATAAGGATAGGGGGATAAGGACAGAGAAAGAGAGAGAGAGAGAGAATGATTCCTAATTACTTTTTGCATTAACTTCGAGATTGCGAAACGAAATAATACTTTATTAGTTTGACATTAACTTTAAAATTGCGTTAGGGGAGAGTTATCACGAGTCTGTTTGGAATTTAAACAGCTCGATTTTTCGACAAGATTCACCGAACTCGCTGCGAATGCGCGTAAACATTCGTGGATTCCGGGCTGCGCGCCACGATAAACGAAATTCCACCGTGTGGGTAATTGCGATGTATCAAGCACGTCGATAACGAAGAAAGCGGCCTCGTTGGAATCTTAGCCACGCAAGTTAATTTAATTAATCCGACACCAGACCGCAATCTTCTTAGCAGAAAGCCGACCCGAGCACTTCCGCGCGCGTATCCGCGGATACGGAACCACACGCACACATAAACATACGCACAAGATTCTTATCCACGCGCGCAGATAATATGCGAGGTGTACTTGAGATAATCCTTGAAGACGCGTGATTCCGCGGTCGCAGAATCATCTTACCGCTAAATCAATCCGTCGATAGCATGTGAAAATAAAACGTGAAAATAGAACGCGCGTATGGTTCTCGTAACAAAAATTAAACACAGCGGCTCTAACGTCCGCTCTGATTTTACAGCAATGCTGGCAGAAAATTTAAAGATCCGCAAGTTTTCGCGAGCGGAACATTCCCCCCAGAGATCGATAATCGCTTCCGATATCGGCAGTAACTTCGCGGCTATTTTTTTTAAATTTCCACGGAATTCCCCAGTAATCCCGTATGATCCGACCCCGTATCCCTATAACGTTATCGCAAGAAGCACGAAGACGCCGGCATATTGCCTGCCCTGCAAATAAATAGCCCGCTCGCGCATGTTGCGGCCAAGATAGTCGGGGGAGAAATAATCGACTCTACGCATTACGGTCATATTTTAATTAAAAACGCTCGCTGGGATCGAGAGACTTTTTCCGGGAGCATCGTAATTAACGCCACCCTATCCTCTCTTCGTAAACTTCCGAGGGGTTCGCCCGATATGAAAGGGGTTCGTTCTAACAAAAGATGCTCGCGTGCGCAAGCTCACTCCCCAAAGAGAACGAAGACTCCACCGCGATTGCGCTTCTAAATAACGTTTAAGAGAGAATTATCGCGTAAATCTGTGACCCTCCGCGAGCTCGCATTTATCTCATCGTTGCGCGAACACGATTAATTAATAGCGCGATCGATAAAAAAAGAAAGGACGAATGAAACCTAATTCAGTTTCTGAGTATGCTCATGTATGAATTGTCCTCTGTTCTTTCTTTCCTTTTTTTAATTTCTGCGTTCTTGTAATACTTTCCTCTTTCATTTCCTCTTCTCGTTGTTTTTTTTTTTCTATTTTGAGATACCGAAAGGAAAAGCTCGGTGCTTTGCGTACCAAGCTCCCAAGGCTCTCGTTTTCTTTTTTTCATCTGAGCGTGTCGTTTTATTTGAATATACAAAAAAAACTGTGAGCTCTTCCGAGAAAAATGCTACCGGCATTTATGATAAAAATTCTATTAGTCGCTCACTCACAGTAGGACGACCGTACACATCGTGCACGACAAATTCATTTGCATGGTTTACTTTGCACTTCGTCAAGAGCGGGTAGCTTTTTATCATGTCCAAAATAAGCAAATAGAGATAGCTTTTTGAAGTTTTTTAGGATATACACGCGGCGCGGTCGTCGCAGCTCGCATATCTGAAGCACAGGAAAGCAGCTTTGTGCGCGCGCTTCGCCGCTATGTTCGTACCTAAATTCGTCGAACCTAATGGAGTCGGATGGAGCGGCACGCTGCGCTAAGAGCTTGGCGCAATGCCGGGGCTCCGTGATCAAAAGCATCGACGTGTTCTTACTAATTGAGCTAAACAGCATCGCCGTAACCGCAATTATGTGCGCGGCAGGCAATATCGCGCAGAAACTGTCTTGGCAGCTCCTATCGATCTCCCTATTTCATAACAAAGTAAAGTCCTTCGTCCCTATCTCGAGCACAGTAAACAACGTAGAAAATCACTCTCTTTAAGGTGCTTAAATAAATATAATTAAATCTGCACTCAATCACGAGCAGTATTTGATGACCTTATGCCGGTAAGTACGTAAATTAATATGTTGGATATATTTATTGACAAAACAATCGCTAATGCCGGTATTATTTTCACGTATTTTGAATGTTAATTATTACACTGGGAGTTATTATATAATATTTTCTATCGGAATAAATTGGTCGCGTACACCCCCAATCAACGTACGATAGTTCAATATTAATTTAGCCTTGCATTAATTTGCGGCTCACGCAACAGATGCGGTAGCACAAGCGCGACGACGATAGATACATACATCTACACCGCAACATCCGCGCGACTGTACCCTCGTAAATGCAACAAGTCGCGGGTTCGCGACCTGCGACCTAGGAAAATCCAATTGCCGGAGGCAATCTGTGCTGTGCTACTTTTCTCGATTGGACCACGTCGACAATAAGCCCGTGAGATTTTTCCATATCCGTGGATAGGATGGATGACATAAACGGAGGCGGGAAAAATGCGAAATCAATCATATCTATCGTAATCTTGGCGTGTAACTCGACAGCAAGATTCTTCAATTAATTTGGGGAACCCGGCGGCCTTTCTTTAAAAAAATGTGGAAACTTCGATATTTTATCACGAAAATATCTGAGAGATTTGTTAATGAAAGGTTCACTTTAATTTTCATAAATATGTTAAAATATGTTAATTCCGATAAAAACGAACGACGAAAATAAACCGAGGACGTGTCGTGATTGATACGAGATGTGAAGGGAATTTAGATAATTTTTCCCAAGCCAAAAAGGTCAGAAAAAAAATTCGGATAAGTTGAAATCAAGTCAAGTATGATTTTTAATATTCAGCCAAGATACAGGGTAGTGAGACGTGCACGTAGCTCTCGTAGCTTTAAGTCACCTCTCCGTGAACGTAAGCGAAGCGTTTCGACGATGTTTCAAGAGCTGCAGGAGAGCACTTAGATGGAATTTTAATAAACGGCACGTGACTGCAAAGATAGATTCCGTCACGCACGGGGAAAACAGAAAATAATCGTCCTCGTACAATCGCGACTGTTTTCACGCCTGCTTACTGCTTAATACGGTTGCATTTGCATGCCTCTTACGCTCCTTCGCTCCACCACAGCCTCGTTTTAATATCATACCGTAATATACTTTTGGTGAAGAAAAAAGACAACGAATAGAAGCAAAATCGTGGTACTTCTCTCTATAATGCTGCAGAAGCGTACTTAAGAAACCTCTCTCTGTCACTCTCTCCTCCTCTCTGTTCCTCTCTGTTCCTCTCTCTCTCTCTCTCTCTCTCTCTCTCTCTCTCTCTCTCTCTCTCTCTCTCGCTTTAATCCTAAGTTAATCGCGCGGTTCAACTTCACGTCCCTGTTCGCGCAAGACGAAAAGTGAGACGTTGTCGCACCCTGCATCGTCGTCCCGTCCCACCCTTTTCCGCCCCTCTCCTCTCGCGACAGCCGGGAGGAGAGTTCCTCGCGTACCAAAGTACCGGAAACACACCGTTCTCGCGCGTGTATCACAGCTCGCTCGGTGAAACGAGCCTCAGCGGGTGAACAGTGCCCGAATCCGGACTCCCAGGTCCGACGATCGATGCCCGGGGCGCGCTGCTATATATAGCCACCCCTGCTCACCCTGTCTTTCTGTCTCTCCTCCCTCGCCCACCTATATCCGCCAGGCAGCAGCTCCGCCGCGGCGGCCACCTCGCTCGTCCCCTTCACCCTCGGCTCTATCCTTACTCCCTCGCTCGACCGAACCTGTATGCCACAGGTTTCCCAGCTAGCGCACCTGGCGCACCTTGCGGACGTTATCCTTGCGAACGGAACAAAGACGCATTTCCACGAAGTATTATCCCGATAATCTCGCTATTGCGCTTCTCGCTAATGCGCGTCGCCATATCGGTTGGTTGGCTGAGATCAATTACGATGAAAACAATGGCAGAGACGCGTTTATATAAATCTACGATATTTATATTTAATTACTGGGAACTTTTAGGCTGTAAAACTTAGCAAACACGAAGACAGAGCGTTATCACGACGAAATGAACTAAAGTGGAAGGAAAGGAGTTCGCGATAAAATAATGGTAAAGGCGATGAAATAATAGAGCTTTCTGTAATAGATTAATGTGTTTCATATCATCCCTGATGAATTTCCCCCTGCAGATGCGTTTTACAGTAATGCAAGAACGGTTTTTGGTCGGAAGAAATTACGCCGGCCGGCGCGGCGGGAGAATCCGCACTGTGGGCGGTAATGGTCTTAATCCCTTAAGGATTTCAAGCAGAAAAGCAGAGATACAGATATTCCGGTACAGAAGGAGAATGAGATACAACGTCTCGGTAAGATTGTTTTCTTTCTGACTCGAAACGCGTTCCATCGCGATAATGCGACAGCGCAAAATAAAGTATGGAATAAAGTGCGGTTGAACGCAGTGTTCGTGAACCCTCCACACTTGCCACTTCGTCACTTATCGCACCAACGTTGTTAATCGATAATTGTCTGTGGAAATAATCAGTCCGTTGCGGGGAGACGAAAAACCGAAACGATCTACTGATCGTGAACAACCTCCATCGTTATTGCGCGATATTTCTTTACACGATTTATCACTAAAATCTACTACAGAGACCAGTGTTATATGTTGATTTCATATACACTATTTCTATTTAGTATTCCATTTATGCGTACACCTCTGGGATCACTGTCATAGAGTAATTATGCATAGTACGAGATAATCACGCGTCAAATTTGCGGGTGCAATCGGATCGGGTGGATCGGTCACGTCTGAGATTCAACTTGACCGCGTTTCGAGCACCCCTTCGTGTTTTTATTTTCAACATGCACACGGTCACGTAAACGACCTGGAATCGCGCGAGTCCGCGCAAATTGCTATTGACGGCCGGCCCCCGGCTTTGTTCCGCAGCGGAATTTGGCGAAAGCCCGGGTTAATCCGCTGGCGGTGCGATGGGATAAACGTCGATATCGATATCCCGGGCCCGTCAACGTCCTGGGACGATATTTTTGTTTCCCAGAAATTTTATTTGTGCTATTTCATTAAACATGTACCGTTCGCCCTATAGAGGACTCTTTCGCCCTCTCTGCCCTTCTCCCTCCCACTCTCGTTTTTTCTCTCGTCTCACGCGCTGGCCGGCGGGCACAAAATGAAAGCTCTGATGTTACATTCCGACGCGAATTTCGTATCCGATTTTCAAAGCCGGTCGTGAGTGACGCGCGGCGCGAGTGGACGCGGCGGTGCGAGTGCTGTGAAGCGATCGCTCATCGAGATCGATTTCGCCCCGGCAAAAAGTTTTCTCGGACTCTTTGGCGCACTCTTTGGCGAGCGAGCGATTATGAAATGTGGTGAGCGCTTGACGGAAAAGAATGAGAAATCTTACTCCTCGTCTAATTTTCAAGACTCACTTCGGTTTTACGAAAATCTCACTGGAATATTTACCGAAGCGAATACTTTATGCTACATCTTGTAAGAGATACTCACGGAGCCCAGCGTCACATGTTAAAAACTAGACCGAGGAAAACCGACTTTGAATTTCTTATGAGCATGGATAACAATGTGTATGTGTGTGTGCATTCGCGCGACCTTATATATTCAGTACATAGTAGCAGCTAGAGCAAAGTGTACACAGAAAAGCGCTAACAATAATAACGAAGGGTGCAGAAATTGCAAAGCGATGCTCTTTCATTCATTGCGTCGGACTGGAATATATCACGGTAACCTGAACAGATGTTACCTTGTGATGCAGTGTGAACCTGTCAACCATCCCTCGCCTACATTTCGCATAGCAGAGAATAACAAAGTGAAACGAAGTTAGATGCAACAGGGGCGCATGTATACCCGGGGATGTTAAGCTAAAGATCCCAATCCCTAATATCTCTATTAAAATGCAGAAGTCCCGTCGACGAATTCACTCGAAAAAGAAAAGGTTCTTTCGTAATAAAATATGCGAGACATGCGATTGAAAAATTCGTCAACGGATAACAGATGCGAGGAAAATGTGTTACCTCGATTACCACTCTAATCTCCCGATACACAGATGACTATCACGTTGATACATTTGCAAATATCAATAGCACAAAATTGATGGAAATCGTTTGGCAATCATTGGCAAGCGAGCAGACTCCGCAATCAGCAACGTTAAATTATTCGCTTAAATTAGACGCATTAAATGAACAATATAAGTAAATTTGCGTCAAATGACGTTATTCATACGCAATGAGCGCGCGGAGTATACAAAGCCGCTTCGATTTCGATCTGCAGCTTCATCAAGCTTTCACTCGCTATTGCGGCTCACTTTCGACGCTTTACCGCATCCGTTACTCAGGGTGGTTGTTGTGGCACCAATTAGTATGCCGGAGTCGCGAGACTCACCGAGTAAATCCACTATGATTGCCTGGAAGTCCGGTTTAGGTTTAAACCTGCCTACCTGCTTGTCTGCTTGTCTTCCTTTCCTTTCTTCCTTCCTTCCTTCCTTCCTTCCTTCCTTCCTTCCTTCCTTCCTTCCTTCCTTCCTTCCTGACGCGCGCACAAACTCTCGACACAAAAGTCGAGACACGTCAAAACATTGTATTACATATCCCCAGCGATTACCCACCCTCACATCGAACTCCTTTAACGAGGAGCAAAGAGAGATTCTTAATTGCGCTTGAGAAAGTTTTTCGAACAAAGTTCTTGTCAGTCGGAACTACTCTATAAAAGTTGGGGCCGAATCGATAAACGCGTTAATGCCGAGCTTAAGTAGCTCAAGCAAGTAGACAGACATCGCTTATGCGAAATGTAGTTTCGCTACTATTGTACCTATTACAATCGATACAGCTGTATACATGTGTGTGTGTGTGTGTGTATTTTATCCCGCGAGATCTCATTCCCCCGAAATATTCTATATTTAATACAGACTTAATTACGTTCAAATATAATCATACGCGCATCTCATGAATTATTCTCCAAGAATATTGACGACGTAAGCTAACGTAAACGTATTAAACATTCATACGCGTGCAAACTAATTAATGAGTCATGTTCCATTTACCAAGCACGTTATATATCCGTGTACATTGGCCCGGCGTCGTATACGCGCGGACAAACGTTAAACAAGCTTATTGTTGCACAATCTCCAACGTTATCTCGTGTCCGATCGAATTGCAAGGATGTTTGATGTCGACTATCGACATCGGGGATAATTCGATCGATAAGTTCGTGGCAGGTGGTCCAGGCTACAATATTTCGAGCTACAACGAACGCCTGCAAATTCAGTTGCCTACAATCGTTAATTATACAGCGGCGTGGTGCCCGGCTTCCTGCATTCAAGGATTGGTCGTGATTTTGGTCCAGCAGCCACGCACGCGTCAGTATGTAGCATTTGTGGCTTTACAATTAAGTTTCCCGTTATCAGCCATTTAACTCTTTCGCTCGCTCACGACCGCAAACGAAAGTGCATGCCTGAGCGTCGACTTTCGCGTGCCGCTTCTTATCGATAACACGAGGTTCAAATATAACGAAACGACCGCGGATGCACAAAGTGGCCGCGCCGGAAATGAAATTCTTCTATACACTCTTTGAGCGAGAATCAATTAAGCAAGCAACGAAAAACGGAAAACGTGAACTCGCGGCTCCCACCGAGCTGGTGATACCTCTCGACACGATTATCAATTTGAAACTAATAGAAAATCGTCCACGTGTCTACATCAATCTTTCTCGCGAAATTCTCGCGACTCTCGCGCTCGCGCGTGTTTACTCGGTTTTAAATTATAAAATTGTAATTATTAAGCCGACCGTATGACATGTGTGAGCCGTACATACTTGAATATTCATCATTTCACACTCCGATCAATCATTTTATGATGGCGCATACTTGCGATACTGTTCGCGTTCGGGATCTCATTTATATTCTCTATACCGCGATAATTAGATAAACTCGAGTCTGCCTTCAAAGCATTTCTCCTCGCGTGAAGTCTGTATCAACATTTTCTTTTTTCCTAAGTTCAGCTTTGACCAAGCGAAACGCGTTATCCGCGATAACCGTTCTCTCTTCCCTCGTTCTTCCCCGCCCCGCTCATGATAAAATCCATCCACCGCGTCGCAGCACGACAGGTGATGATGCATCACTTTTACCGTCGGATGCGAAATACGTGCACTCAGACACTGTTCTTCCTAAAGCAACCGGAAAGGCCGGAAAAATAGAGAAAAGGCGACAATGCACGGTCAGTCGGTCGTGCAACGACGCGCATCATACATATGTATGTGCACACACACGTGGGCAACACGTATGGCGACGCGTGTAGATAGCGTACGCAAATATCGGCGCGCAAAGACTATGAAAAAATGACGAATCGCGTCGCCATTCTCCGGAATACATTTTAATCCATTTCACATCGCGAGAATGCGAGAACGCGTCAACCGAATCGCCGCGGCTGCGAGTATATACGCGTCATGAATTGTGAAAGGAATGATAAAATGTATTATTTACACCGAACAGCGCGTATTTACATGTAGCACGCATCCACGCACGTTCATGCAACATAGCTTCGGTTGGTAAACACGTTCGTTTCGATTCCCGATTTCGTTTGAGTGACGCGAAGACAAGTTTGTGTCTGACGGCGTTAAAGAGTTCCACGCAAATGGAATAATCTCGTTCGACACGCCTGACGCGCGATTTTAATGCGCACGAGCGTTGCATCTATATTATTTGTATTTTATTATTCATGGCACGCGCGCGGACTTGCATACGTGCGTTTCACGGCGTTTAAAACGCGATTACGTCCCGTTACCGTAGGATTTATCGAAAATTTCAATGATAATCAGATATTAATTACTAATTAGATATCGGAATGTTTACGTCAATATTTGCGGGTAAATATTGCAAGCGCATTTACAATTACTGCTGTACCGTCCACGAAACAATGCCGCTTTCAACTTTACACTCTCGTAACGTAATCGAGCTCTCGATTCTGGCTCGATTAAACCGGGGAAGTAGAATAATGGCCAAAGGTGTGAACTAACGTTTCGCATAGTTCCGAGCTTTTTCGGCTTTTCGGCGTCGACGAAAGCAATAAGACTGTGTACACGGAGTGTGTCAGAGCTCTATCGTCACTCCTCGACCCATATAACAGAGAAGATATCTAACGAACGTTGCAGAGACACGAGCAAGGCTTTTCCCCATTGTATCTGTTATCAATGCGACATACGAAACAACGTCGCACGCGATTGATTAGCGTGTCAAATCGCGGAGGTGGATACGTTAAATAACAAATTGACGCAAAACGAGGTCTTGCGCGAAAATTAGCACCGAAAAGTAAAACCATATGACCGAAAGATATCTATTAACCAAGCGCGTTAACAGCGAATAACGACGCGCCAATCGTAAATAATTCAACGATCGCGGATTGTTTGCGCATATGTTGCGACTCGTATCTGCGAGTCTCGTTAAAAAAAAAAGCCGTTCCTCGGCTTGAAATTTTTTCCTCAACTGACATAGTTTGCACGTAAGAAATTGTGGAAGCGTGGAAAATCGAACGTGCTGATCGTTGATCACGGCGGCAGTACAGGTCAACGTCCATACTTCATGACTTTGTAACCCGATATGTATAAAAACACTTTGCTATCCATCCTTAATCCCCATCATGACCGCGAGAATTACCCATTGCGATCATATCGGGTGTCCACAAATTGTTGTCGTTATCGCGCGATTTAAGTTGCTAGCAGGCGCGATCGACAACGATGACGACGATGACGATTCGCGGATCGAAATCGTGCCCAGCATCCTCCTACAACCGTTCTACAACCGCCGGGTGATCAAGAGAAATTATGGATACGTGCGGGCCAGCACACGTTCGAAGACGACGGTATAATCCGTAGCGAGAGATCTCAATCAACGGGTAAACGGCTCCGAGTTTCGCAGTTCACTGTGTTCTTAAGGCGTCATTAGAGACCTAGAAAGCCCTCAAGCACCCTTGCCGACTTTCATGCGCGCGCGTGCTAGCCCACGACGATGACCTCCGCTCGCCACGTGGATGCGATCGCGCGTGTTTGTCCGTATGCAAGCGAGTCCTAAGGCTTCCGCAAACGACGACGAGATAAACATGAAAATCCGTCGACGTCGGCGATAATTCGCCCCGCGGCGGCGGCAACGACGTCGTACACGCGTACCGTTAATCCAATCCTGAGAAGATCTCCGTAGTATTTAGGCCACGTCCGATTCGATATACGCATGTTCCAATATGTAATGTGATAGTGATCGTTCCGTTGTTGATGATCGCTACGATTGTTACACGAGTATAAATTGAGCGTTTGGATCATGCCCGGTTCAGGGTTTTCGTTCGTCCAGGCGAAATATAAAGAGAACACGTATCGCCGTTCGCAGATTAATTTTTTATTTCCGCTCTCGAGAAAAAGAAATCTTATGCGTTATGTATAAATGTTCGAAGCTCTCATCCAAATACATGTATTTGAAATCAGATTTCACGCTCGCAAAGTAGATTATCTCCATAATCCTAAACTGTGAAATAACGAAAAGTTTGGTTTCACACAATCTGTTCCCTCTACTCTGTTGCGGAGTACTTTGAATTCGCGCATTGTCAATTTTTTTCTATAAACGCGATATCTATATATATATATATATATTTTTTTTTATGTCGCGCAGTGATAGTTTTGAACAAAGAATAGTAATGGCGTGTCGGCATTGAAAACCGCTAGTCTGATTGTCACGAGCTGGTAGTACGTGACTCGATGAAACCATGTAACGAATCAGAGGGTATAATCGCGGATAATCGCCAAATGCGCCAAATAAGAAATCAATTTTTATAAATAACGCTCGACAACAACGTAGAACACTTGTATTGAGAGCGTCGAGAGTGTGATGTCCTGTTTTTTCTTTTTTTTTTTTGTAAATTGTATAATCCTTAAAATTCGGGCTGGCACACATAACACGCCGAAATTGTGGCCGCAGATATTCGTAGTCATCGTACATTTCAGAAGTTTTATTTATCCTGTGTTTTGCACTTTTTTCGAAAATAAAGCAGCTGGGGAAGGCTCGTCGCTTACATATTTATTGATATAACCAACGACGTGTGATAATGAGTCACTACTGGGGCTTGACAAGATATTTCTTTATATTACCATACTTTCACAATATCAGCGGATGTGAAAAAAGAAATTCGTGACAAAGGACGGCCGACATTTTGCGAAGGTTACGAGTGCACACATTCGATCCACGGGTGTGTCACCCTCGGAACAGCGAATTGCCGATAAAAGTGTTCATAAACAATTTAATGCCGTGCCTTCGACAGTCTCAGACGCGTTCGTTTTATACGACAGTTACGACGAGTTTCCGCCCAGATGCACATTTTCAGCGTACATTACCGCGCGCGTCCAACGAGATTTAAATTTTCAATGTTTTACAGTCGACATTAGCGCGGCCTTTGTAGCGTGCATTCAACGTTATTCGCTATGGTTATTCGCATGGAAATCAATTTTTAATGTCGCGTAAGCTTATTGTCGCGCGATTCACTGCGGCCTTTTGTTCACTAAAAATTATGACATGAAAGTTACTGAAGCTTCAAACTTCCTTGAAGAAGAATCGACTCAAACGTCATTGAGAGAAGCGTTAGAATTAGTGACTTTTTTCGTTTCTGTTTACTTCTATCTATTTATGTGACAAATGCTATATATATATATATATATATAAAATCTATTTTTGTAATTAAATACCATTTAAAGATCAAAGTGAGAGAAAAACTAATAAAAGCAACACATGAAGAAAAAATGTTATGACGCAACAAGTTTGAGGGGAAATTTCGACAAACAGTCTAGGTGACTTAAAGGAGACTAGTCGGAATGTCTCCGTTACACTCTGGTTTTCAAAACACCGGTTTAAGCTGTCGTTTGCTTCTTGCAATAGCTTTTAAGTCACGGAAATCGTCTGTGTTTCGACGAAAGTTTCCCTACCAGCCCTCGCGTTGTATCCCAGAAATCAACTCTCTCATGGAAGCTCGTCGTGAGATGCACGCGGCCCGGGAAGTCAACAAAAGCCATCCCCAGAAAACATTGCCCGGTCGAAAGAATCGCTTTCAACTAATACTCATCTCTGTAATTAGCGGACTTTCAGGCTCGAGTGAGGAAATAAAGAGATAGGGAGAGAGAAAAATAAAAGGAACGGACTATTCAAAAGATAGAAACTATGAAAAAATAAAAAATCAAAATCTCTCGCAGCAAAGAGCTCGACGAGAGGAGTAAAAATATTGATATAATTTATAATCTTTTTATTATATTTCATTAACATTAAAATTATCGATTAACGATTCGAATGAAGCGAATGAGAAGAAAAGATATAAAGGTAAAATGTAGCAATTGCGTTTCAGCAAGTATCAACGAAAATCAAAACATAAACAGAGAAGTAAACAGAAACGTTAAACGTAAAACCGTTTATGGCTTGAGCAGATGAGAAAAATAAACCCAAACATGGCTTGAAAGCATGGAACAAAACAGCCCAAGGAAAAGAATGAGCGCTTTTAAAACTTACAGATTCCAACATCGAATTTTTATCAAAAATATGAATCTGCGATAAAATTTTGATTAAAATTTCTATTAAGAAGAAAGAATATCAAGTTGAAACTTTTCAAAGAATTATATACATACTAAACTTCTAAAGACGAAAAATTATTCGACATACCACGAGAAAGTTTATCGGCCCGTCGGCAATAATGCTTTCTTTGAGTGTTTCAGATTTGAAAGCTTTATGACTCATCGGGCGAATTCGCGAGTCGCATTATGCGAGTGAAGGAAAAACAAAAAAAACAGCAGAACATTATCCGGACGCGACGGCCGATCTCCAGGTTTTATTTCGCAGAGAGATTTTCTTCCATCGAAGGAGAATAAGTTGTCGCTCAATAATTTCTCGATCAAATCTCGAGAACAAAGGCAAGAAAAGCCGAGAACCTCCCTTGAGCTAACTATATATAATGCAAAAGCTGCGAGAACGGGTCCTCGCGAAATACATGATTGTTCGTAAATTATGATATATATGTGAAGAAACTTTCATATACGTATCTCAGCAAAACTGTCATCACAAAAAGGTACGATGCCATGAAAATCCGCGATGGCAAGTACTTCGAGAGTTGCATAAAATGGAGTACTATAACGTCATCTCGGTTTATCAAATCCCGCGAAATGGTCGTAAAATATGTGCACTAACCTTCCACTGTCTGCTCAGTCCGCTCAATCCGCTCGATCCCGCCGACGTCGTGAGCAGCTTGGAGACCAAGGATACATCCGTCAGCTGGTTGTCATACTAGTCCCTCGTGGAAGATCTCCAGCAGCCCCGTAAACGGCACTAATGCACACTCACCGAATCGAGCGCGTCGCGACATAATACCATCGTCGGCGTACAGCACTACGGCGTTTCCGCGACCTTCCGCGTGCAAATCGGCAAAGGAACGAGTCGCCGTTGACGTCAACGCCGTCGTCGTCGTCGTCGTCGTCGTCGTCGTCGTCGTCGTCGTCGTTGTCGTCGTCGTTGTCGTAGTCGCGGCGACGAGAAAACGAAACGCGAGCAGGCAGACGGATTTTGAAGCGCGAGCAAATAATCACTAATACGTTGCGATCATCGCGTGTGAAAATTATAACATAGGACGTCGCGGACACGCGCGCGTATGATCGAACAGGTGAAAAAAAGATCTACGATCCTACGCGGACTACACGGCGTCGCGCCTGCTAGCGCGTTCCACGGTCTCTACACTAACTGGCGCGTCTTCACTTGAATTTCGGAGCCAGCGCGCGACGGTCGACCTCCAACCAATCGTCGGCTAGCACGATCTTTTGTCGGCGGCTCAATCAACGCGCAGGTGCACCGCAGCCCGCGAGGTTGTCGACGATCGCGCGCGCGCTGTTTCTCATACTGTTATTTATTATCTTTGAACGTTTAATATATTATATAAGTAACTTGCTATTTCTCAGAGCTTCAAGGTCATCTTCGAGGTTATTCATATTTCAAGAACATTGTCTTTACCGAAGTTAATTTCCACTCGAGAGAAATTTTATTACAAGCACAAGTGTCGTAACGAAAACTTTTCAATCTTTCTTAATTATCTAGGATTTTGATTTTTAAGATCGAGCATTTTTGACACTTTGAGTATTTCAAACTATGAAATTTAACATTGTTCTTTGTCGTTCATGATCCGTTTTCGACTTCGATTCTTAACTTTGAACAATGTGATCTATTCCTGATGTTTCGAACAAATTATTCGCTTGATATTTAATTTTGGCGAGTGGAGCGTACGAATAACGCACGACTGTCATGTATATTGATTTTTGTTTCATCGTCACTTACTTTATTTTTTTTTCTTATCGGCTCGGAGAGAAAATACAGCAGCTGAGATTCCAAATTTCATAGTGCGGTGAACAAGTGACCCTCTACTTGGCAGTCCCGATGATTCACGTGCGAGATTCTCCTCTGGTAAAAAAATAACGTGTAGTTATCTATCTAGATCTAATGAGTTCAACTTCATATTGTTATAATATAACCAACGCGCGAATCTCACTCGACACTTTCGAATTGCCGTTCCACGAGATATTTATTTTCCGCAGTGTTTTAACGGCACTTCGGTACGACGCGAAACTCATATTTGGCATTACTGGGAACGACAATTTGCTCACGAGACTCGTCTCCTGCAGGTCGAAATCGCGAGAAATGTAGCACGGCTTTTCGGCTGCGAACCGCTGAGTTGCCATTAAAGTGCAATTGAGTTGCTCGAGTTAACGAACGCACGAACTTCACTCGGCACACCCTACGCACCGTCCCGCAAAATATCCACTTTCAATTTTTCAACGTTACGATAACCAAATGACATTTATTCCGGACACTCCCGGTGATAATTCGAACATCAAATCCTTCGGTCGAAAGCGTATACGTAACGAATTGTACTACGAAATGCGCTAACCTTGAGGAACGCTCTATCTTTCTCTCGCATTCATGACACGCGTCGCTCTGCGAGATATTTAGTTTCATCGATTTTTCGTCAACATGTTGCTATAACACGCGTGTGAAATATATGCATTCGGCAAACGATAATGTGAACTTGAAACTTACCTTCAACAAGTCAAAATCACGAAAAATGCAGGACAGCTCTCCAAGCACAAACCGCCGTGTCGCCATTATTACAGCCCAATTGAATTTCTCGACCTAACGCTAACTTCATGCGCTAACTTCACTTCCCGACGATCCTATTGGCGAATGTTCACTTTGACTATTCGATAATATTTTACTACGACAATCAAGTCAAATTTATTCATAATCATCTCCGTAATAATTTGTATGTTAAATTCTTTAGTCTAAAATATAAAAAAAAATGCAATAATTTGAATTTTAAATTTATCATAACCGTTCAGTCCTTCGTATAAACTCTAGATATCTGTTTTGTAAAATATTTATTTTCAACAATCATTAGACGCTATTTTGTTACGACAAATATGCGATGCTTGTGGTAATTTACGAACAGAGCTCACCTTCGGCTAATTAAAATTGCGAAAAGTAGCAGAACGGCTTGACAAATCTACACTCTAACGCTACAATCCGTTTTAATAACTGCACTTTTTCAACGATCTCTGCGCTCGACGAATCATTACACTCAACGTAACGCGTACGGATCTCGAGAATTCCCTAGTAACGATATTTTATGTTTATTGCAAATATCTTGAGAAATAATCCTGAAAGTAATATAAATAATTGATTAGAAGAGAGATGTAGCTATTGATTGTCATCTAATTATAGACACTCATCCAAAAATTCATCATGATAATACTAGATGTTACATAACTGATCCACAAATCGCAGCAATTTCACGAACTTCATTTCACGAATGTTTTCAAACTCGAATCGCGAGCATATTATTTGTGCCTTTTTACCATTTCATTCATTGAAGATGAATCTCGCAACTAAACAAATGTCAAGTTGTAAAAGATTGCTAAGAAGAACTTTATATAGATAAATGTAATTCGATAAAATAAAAATTTTGCTTAGTTTTATTTTAACATTTTTTTATGAATAACTTTATTAGATTCTGTTGAATGTCTAATTTTCTCTCCTAATAATTTGCTATATCGAAGAGTATTTTAATTCAAAAGAGAATACACGTGTTAAAAAGGACTACAATTTTTATTATACAAAAAATCAAATATTTGTACAAAAAGGTGTATCTTATGCACTACATCGCTCACAGTGAATCCTATTCAATTTGTTCGCAGACGAAATAAATGTTCGCGCATTTAATTGGAATAAAACAGCATAACGCTTTATAATAAGGAATACACGAACGCGCGCTGCAATAATTCTTTGATTCACCTAAGCGATGATAGTTTACATTCTCTCGCAACCGTATAACAATATTTTCAACCGCGCTTTAAAATTCTCGCGCTTTACACAAGCAAACCACCTAACCATCATATATTATGCTTATTGTTATCTAGATAAAAAAATGGAGAAGAAAAGGTCGCGCGACGATTTTTCCGTAGAATCGTGTCTATCAAAGATCTATAATCACGCAAAAAAAATAGGCAGAAATAGGAGAATATGAGTGAGCTTTGAAAGATAATATGGACGAATGATTAATTCAAATTCCTTTAATACAGTGAGTACCACGTCATTCATATTTTGGTGATTCGTAAGCTCTCTCAAGAGTCATCATCGATCTGCGGGTTTGCAACAATTCTGCTTACTTAAAACTCTTAGGTAGTCGCCACAGTTATTTTGATTTATGGTATCAGCGAGAAAATACATGCTCAAGATTCCTGCAAAGTACATTAAAAATTTGAGATGACCATGGTCTAATCAGAAACCTTAAAAATCTAAATATAATTCTAAATATCTTAATCGATGAAACTCGTGCGATTAACGATGTATTAAGTAATCTGACTCTGTATATAACTGCGTATAGCAGTCGTAGGATTTGAACCCAATAAAGGTTCACATTCAATACCAATATGGTACCCAATGTATTGAAGTTTAATTCGAAAGAGAGAATTCGGAAAGAACATAATAAGAATGTTTCAAAGTTCATATAAAATGTTCCGTAATAAAAAAACAAATTCATTCTCGCATCTTTAGTTGAATTTGTTTTTCTTATATTTTGAACATTTCATATATATTACATAATATTTTTATTGCATTCATCATGATCTTTCCGTGTGCCATATTGAATATTTATTATTGAAATACCAATCGCCATTAACCACCGGCCTGCCAAGGAAAGCACAAAGTACTTACGCACAAATGGTTCCATTGAACAAGTCACAAAAAAACCTTCAAAATTCAACTCGATTAATATTTTCCTCGATGCATCTTCCTAAGTTCGTTGCGATTACTCAATTTATACGCGACTAACGGTGTTAAAACTTCGATTTTCAAAAAAACAAGCAACGTGGCAACAAACTCGATTGACGAAGCAACCATTAACCCCGTCTCAATATGAACGAACGTCCGGCACTCAGCGAAAACAATAGTACGACCGATACCTTCGAAGCTTCGGCGGCTGCGAAGTCGGATGGTATATACATCTCTCGGTGTAAGCATAAACATCGGGGAAAGAACCTAATCGAACTTAATAATCCCACCACCGATTGCATTTGTACTCTTACGATCTCGCGCATCGCGCGCGCGAGAATCGGTCTCGGCAAACCGATACATGGAAAGAACTAGCGCGCGTGATCGACGAGGTGATTCGCAAAAATCGTGTGTAACGTCCATCAACGATTAAGAAATCGCGAGCCCCTATAGAATTAAGCTAAATCGCATTTAAGGTTACGATGAGGTTTGAGCTGCCAGCATTTCTTCCTGTTGTATCTTCTTCCGATAATTATCCAGCGTAACCTGTATGGTCTTCTCGGAGTAACGGCAGTTTTCGGCCCCGCAGGTACACGTGAAGGATTTGCATTTTATTATCCAAAACTTCTCGCCGTAATCAAAACTAAGGACAAACGCAAGTCCCGTATTAATCTACATAGTTACGCGATGATACACGTAATTAGTAGATGAAACTAATGAGTACTTTTTAAAGTTCGTTAAATCACATCAACCGTGTTTTAACGTACCCGAGCTCTTCGTCCGCCTCGATGTCTCGATTAGCGAAAAACGCTATCCTGGGAAAATGCAAGTCCTGATGCTCAACGAATACTCGCACCGGCAAGAGGTTCGGCGCGCATGAATGATTGATGAACCGAGCAATATTTCCATAACGCCTCGCATCTATACAGTACGTTTCTCCATCCTGTGTATCCATATGAAATAAAATGCTCTAATGTAATACAAGACAAACAAGAATGTAAGTTGTGTAAGTTGATTATATTATATACAACACTAACAAACGATTACAAAGGAGATGACTAATAAATCAATCGATTAGAAAAAGCTCGAGATTCTTTTTTCACATATTTATATAAAATGAAAAAATGGACGCAATGACTGAAACCTAATAATAAATTTTTAAAATCACGCGGCCCCAAACAAGATGGAAGAATGTTCGAAATCTTTGAATCAATATTAGATTTAAATTTTTCGTTCTATTTGGACTACGTCATCATTTTGTCTGTCCATTAGTTATCGCATTAGAGAATCAACATAAGAATTACGAATTTCCCTCGATTTACTATTCATTCTTTTATCATTTTATTTGCTTCGCGATATTATCGAGTGACCTTGAATAAGGGTAAATATATATCCACCTTAATTACATGTCTGCTTCGCCCGAGGTAGGAAGTCATAAGAACAATATAATAATTTCACTTACTCTGTTGTCTAAATCAAATAAATAAGAATCATCCTCTCGATGATCAGCCTCGGAGTCGGAGATTATCTCACCGACATATTCGCAAACATAAGTGCCTTTGAGTATAAGCCGAAGAGTTCGAAGACCCCAGCCCTTGCCTTCTGTGCGAAATAATTGAAACCTTTGAGTAAGACCATGTTGAATTACTCGATTATTACAAGTGATACGATTACAATCGCAAGCTGGATTACATTCAAACAACATCGGTGGATCTGCAACACAAAATCAACTGTTGGCATCAATTTTGAGGAAACTCGTTCTAACAAAATAAATCTTTTTTGATTTTGTTCGAAATTCGAATAGACTTGTTTATTTGAATAAAAAACTTATCTCGAAATAAATAGATACCTGCATAATTGAACTCGGGTATGAGTTTCCCCTCCTCGTCGTACCAACATCGTAAACTTATATTTCCGCACAAGCATTTCTCAGAGCTACAATTATCCTCACATCGACAGGACTGCAATGATGTTATCGTACGATCAACGTTGATATTGCTTGTGAAACAATTCTCCGTCACATAAAGAAAATCAGTCGGTTTGTCCTCAGAATCATGTCCGTTAACACACTGTATGGGATTAGTTTCTTTTCCGCGTGAAATATCACTACAAAAGAAAAAAATATATAATAAATAGAAAAAATAGACAAATAAAATAATTAATTTTTCGGGACGAAAAATCAAATTAATAAAAATTTCAATATGAAAATAATACTATTTTCGGGAACTTTCTACAATTTTATACTTAGTAAAATTTCATACTTCGTTAGTATTTTAATCGTTTTTTCCCACATGTGGTCGGAAATTGCATTGACTTTTGCATTTAATCTTAAGGCAGCCATAGTATCACCATCCGTGGCGCAACAGTTCACTGCAGTCTCGCCGGCAGCATTCACTTCTCCTATTTTAGCACCGCGTGCTAGCAACAATACACTTACTGCGTATTGGTCTTGTCTAGCCGCTATATGTCTAAAGGAAAAAATGAAATATCATGTAATCAAAATTTATTCTCCCAAAACTTATACAGACTACTAACGAGCATTTTCTCGCTAATTTGGTAGCATCAGATGATGGACTAAAACGTACAAAGGAGTATCACCGTGAACATTGACTGCATTAACATCACATCCTTCATTCAGAAGCATCTCTGTAATTTCGGAACTTCCACTGAAAGCGCTCCAGTGAAGCGCAATGTTCTGCTCAGCATCTCGAATAAGAGGGTCACACTTCTTATCCAGGAGGAACCGTGCAACATCCGTATGGCAAAACTCGCAGGCCCATATGAGACTAGTCCAGCCACCATCGTCTACGGAATCTGCAGATGAGGTATAAAGAAACATGAGGCGAAAATCTACCAATTTTATTCGGGAGAAAATGCTCTAATCTGTGTGAAATTCATAAGTACATTTTCTATTCGAGAACAAAGTCAGCATTACCTACTAATGTCCTTGGCACTTTGCACTCAGTCAAGATGATTTTACAGACTTCTAAATGGCCAGACTTAGCTGCCATATGTAAAGCAGTCATACCATCTTCGCCCTTCAATGTTACGTCGGCACCTATCCTAACTAGGTATCTAACGACGTCAGCTTTACCCTTATTAGCAGCAAGCATCAGAGGTGTCAATTGATTTCTGTCCATTACATCTACTTGAGCACCGGCTTGCACCAAAACATGCACACACGACAGATGACCTTTGTCTGCTGCTATATGTAGACTAGTCCGATGAGCGTAATCCCGAAATGTATGATTCGCATTATAGCCACAAGCTGTCAAATCACAAAACGTCAAATGGTATAATAATCTCAAACCTGAGAAAAGTTTTATCCTTTAACGAGATAATATAAATAGAAATATGAGAATGACTGAAAACAGCAGATATATAATCATGGAATGATTCACGATCTCTAATTTTCGAAATGCTCAATTTCACAAATCGAATTTTTATCGTTCCTGCTTTTCTTTTTTCTTGTTTTACTCGTCCAAAAATTTTCGCTCACCTAATACATTCACCAGCTTTTCTAGATCCCCATTCTTCACAGACGTGTAGAGGCTCATAATGGTGTAACGTTCTGGTCTCTCGCTGTTGATTGAAGGGTTGGGTATATTGATGATATCAGGCTGGATCAGCGGACTAGGCGGACGTTCGGCCAGCACTGTGTTATCACCTTTACCAGGCAATGTCATCTTTGCAGAAGGCAGCCTAGAGAACTTCTTTCGTGTAGGGATGAAGACAGGCTTCCGCATGCCATTCATCGTAACCACCACATCATAAGCAGCACTCTCGCTGCCACAATGAGGACATACGCCCTTCTTGTTCGGGTAGATCTCACACTCGCGATGATACTGGTGCCCATTGATGCATTGTACGAACCTACCCTGCGAGCAAAACTTGCCGCACGTGGGACAGCAGTTGTGTCGCAGCAGTCGCTCTTTATGCATACGGCAGAGGATGATGTAGGGTATGCGAGTACTAGGCCGTCTCATCGCCACGTCGTTGCTGTCTACCTCATTACAACAACCCACCAACCTGTTGTCGATCGAGTCGTTGGCCGTACAATAGAGAGGTGCCCCGGAACCGGTAATTGTTACATACAATTGAGATCGCACTTGGCACAAACATAGCATGGACTGTGCATACGTCTGAAATGAATCAGATAACGATAAGAATACGCGTCCGAATTAACATGTAAGAAATGGTTAAGAGGACGATACTGACTTCACTCATAATTGCCGTAGATTCTGGCTTCGATGCCTGTCCTTCCGCAGGACTCGGACTCGGTGCCATACTTCTACGAGTTCGTTTTGCGGGTACTGCACCTTCTGAAATAAATCGAAGTAGAATGTTATTAACTGATGCAGAAATATCCAATTATTTAATTATTTAATAAAATAAAAAATATATATCATTTTTTTATTTTTATTAAATATTTATTAAATATATTTAGATTTTATATTTATATATATATTTAATAAATATTTCTTTGACTAAAACATATATATATATATATACATATGTGTATATACATATATATGTTTTGGTCAAAGTAATATCTTGTATGATAAAATATGCGATGAAGAATGCGTTTATGAATAAGTCGTGAGAAACATATGACACACAACAAAGTATCCATGAACTATGAATAACAAATATCCAAATTTTACATGTATACTTTTTTGTTTGATATTTCTTTGCAATGTATTCCCAATCAAATTTAATTGGACTCTTACCATTATATATAATTATATGTACATGTAAAATTTAAATTTGTAGATTATAATTTTACCTTCAGGATAATCATTATGTTTTCCCGTTTCTGCAATAGATGGGGAACCATCTGCAAAGTAACATATTATATTTCAACACAACGACAAGAAACAATTATAACGTATATGTTTTACGCTACCTTCATATATGTCAGCTTTTGCTATTTTCCGTGCGGCTTGAGTGCTTCCACGTGGTCGCCCTCTTTCCCTTTTGGGTCGTCCAGCAGTAGCAGGTTTTAGAAACGGCTTCTCGATATCCGCCAACGGTATGTCATCGCTGCCAGGACTACCAACTGAGTTGCTCAACTTGGTCTGCAGATCTGAGCTCCTCGTCATTGGAGACAATTTCGGCATATCGGCAAATTCGGAAGATGAATACATCAGCGAATCTTCATTACCAGTGTCGTTTATACTATTATTTTCCGACAAGGAAGTAGTGGAGTTACGCGATGAATCCACCATATTCTCAGATGTGCTAACACCACTGTCAGATAGCAGTATAGTGTCTGCTTCCTGATGACGGATATCAGAGAGCTTCATTTGTACCGGCTTGATCTGATCTTTGCCAGGAATCAATTTTTTTGGACGGCCTGGCTTGTTATATTTCCGTTTCTTACATTGCATATGTACCTCTGTGTAATTCGACTTCTCTTTACGTGCCATAGCACTTTCCAACACTGTGCTTTTCAAAGATTCCTTACATAGCCTTCTAGCCGACCGCTTAGGACAAGGCCGCTCCTCTATTGAGTCACTGAAAATACAAGGGAACAAAATTCATATATATTATGCAAAATATACTTTAACAAATGTGAAGAGAGGGAAAACAAAAAAGAAACCTAAGTGCTCGTAATCTAGGTCGTCCAGTTCTTCTTTTCCTGGTAACTGGTGCAGCAATTTCTCTCTGTTCAGTACCTTCTGCATGCTCCTCAACACTGTTGCTCTTTGTAGTCTCAGCCTTCTCCTCAGTAAAAGACTGTGCATTACTAAGTTCTTCCTTTCTTGTATCTTCTATCTTATTCTCATTCACCCATTTTGACTCTGCTTCTTTCGTTCTTTGCTCTTCTACCTTGCCTTCTTCTGCTGAAGGTTCCTCCACAGTATCAAAATTATCATCAGAATTCTCTATCTTTACCGAAACACCGCCAATCTGATCACAATTGACCAATTCATCAGGAACCAAAGTGAGATTAGAAGAACAGCTTGATATCTTAGTCTTCTTGCCATGATCTGTATTTTCATCAATAGTTCTAAATGTCAAGACAATCCTAGGTATACCATTATCTTTCTTAAGAGTTTCCTGCTTGCCTGTAGAACTATCATCCTGTGCCTTGTGATTCTCATCTAACACAGGTTGAGCTACTACTTCCCCTGGATTCACAGCTGCTTCCTTGCTAATGTCATTTTGCTCCTTTTCATCTTTGGATACTTCATTAACAATCTTAGGTGGCGACAATGGCGTCGTCTTTACCTCTTCTGTAACAACCACTGTCTTGTCAATATTATCAGTATGCTTGGTTGGACTTATGCCCTTGTTGAATTCATTCGTCATACCCTCGAGGATCTCGTGGATGCTGACTTTGTCATCGAGATTTTCATCAGGAGCTATATCCTCATTATCACCAGCTTCTGTTGTTGACGATGGCGGTACGCGGCAACCCTCAACTGCCGCGACTGTCCCATCCGAAACTTCGGACACGACATCGGCCATGCTCACGATTGCTACGTTGAACGACAGAACAACATGTAAGAACTATGGTGCACACTTTCCTCTTCAAGTAGGTGCTTCATATCCTCACGCTTTTTTTTTACCGAATACAGCGATGCAACTACCGGAGCATGATTCGCTCGAATTTTTCCATTACCTACTACATACGACTTAATGCCCCTACTGTATTCCTTCTTTCTATATTCGCTTTCTTATATATTACAGGATACCCTTCTCGATTTGTTCGCCAGCGTTTATGCCTTTTATAACCACTGCTTTCCCAATCGATCCTCGCTTATCGGTGACGCTTATCGACGATGCGGATACCTCGATCTCTCCAATACGCGAGTACGCGATGCCCTTGCTTCTCAGGATACCGGAATACTAACTTCTCTTTCCTGAACTGTCTCTGTTAAACGAAACACCATCACATGCTTACGTCTCGGTGATTTCAGGCGAACTTGGCTGAACTTGGTCAACCTCGAGGTTACCGAGTCGTACCGCTCAACTAATCGGATCGACGATCCCGGTACGAAGCGATGCAAGGCGCTGTAACCAACAGCGCCGAAGTTTCCTGCGGAAGACTCTGTAGTGAGAGAAAGAGATAGAGTGATAGTTGGTAAAGGGGAAAAAGACAGAGAAACGCTGGCGTGCCCTGTTAGCGAGCAAGCGAGCGAACTGCGACTGGAGGCCATATTGATTGCTCAGGGACGGCGATCGCTATAACAGAGACAGAATTGTTTTCTTTCCGCGATCCTCCGTTATCGTGTCGCGCCCAAGACTTAATGTTAGCTTCATTTAATCTTAAATGACATTTACTTCATTTATCATAACATACATTAATTCATATTACATGAGGTTTCACATATCGAAAGTAAGAGACAAGAAGAGGAAGCATGGCCATTATGAGCGTTGCTTATATAGATTTTATACACTGCTTTACATAAATTATACCAAATATATATACGTACAGTTCTCTGTTTCATAAATGAGATATATGAGGACCATTGAATCCGGTTTAGTTGTCTTATACCCTTTTGGCACAACAGATCTATATGAAGTAAAAAAAAAAGTAGAGATTCCTTACAATTTTATACATATATTTACAGGCACGATTTTTCTGTAAAAAAATAAATAAATAGATATTGAAAAAAGAAGTAGTTTGTCAAATATGACTAAATTATTTTTAATTAAGCTGAAATTAGGAATAATGAAAAATTGTTTTGATTTCATTTATTATCAATATAACTTCATGTGTGACGAATTATTATTGACTTACCAAATTTGTCTATTTCCTATCTCTTCTCTAACTACATATATTCTTACTAACGTTATATTTATTTCTAATTTATTTATTAATATTAGTAGCCATTTGAGAACTCCTGGTGTTTCGAAAAATATTCGCGTATAGTAAAAAACATATGTTGCTACATAACGGAATAATGTTACATAATATGATTGTTGCGAAATTCGATAAACTCTTAAACTCTTAAACTCTTAAAAGAATATATATAAATTAATGAGCGATCGTAGCACAATGTAATGAAGTTGGAAAATCCATCGCAACCCAGTGCGCATGACAGTCTGTCGACAAAAAGTTGCTTAGGGATTACGTGGCATGATACGATAAAAATATACACGATGTGTGGCAGAGTAGTCGTGCACTAACGTGAATAAATATCAGTCATTGTAGACGATGAAAAAAATATGACGCTCCAAGCGGAATTTTACTTTCGGTCTGGAAATGTATCCATATATTAACATTTCGTGTGTTGTAATAAATCGCGCTGATGCAATTGTTTCGCAGGACTTTCATAAAAATATAAATGAATTGATATATTAATCTCGCCAAGTTGGAAACTTTCATCTTTAAGAAAAAAAGATGGTAAAGCATTGTAAAAGCAAAAGATTGTAAAGCAATTTCTGAATCTCTTGTTATTGGTTTATATTTATTTTACGTGTGATTCTTCCTCATAATTCTTCTTAAAGATTGAATTGATCTAATTCTATGATAAAATCATAATATAAATTCTTATCTACTTTATACTGTAGATTAAGTCACAATCATCGTTAAATATCAGAGATATGCGTTACTCAATATTTTTTAAGTTTGAGAAAAAAATATGTAAAGAAAAAAACAATATTAAACAATATTAAAAAAATGAAGTTTGAAAGTTTTATTAGAGTTTTATTAGAGACTAGCTTTGAATGAGAGATTTATAGTATTCCGGTCTAAATGAATACATTCTACTCGATCAAGGTCGAACAAATAAAAAGCGAAAATAACAAAATCAATATTTAACAATCCTATGAAGAGAAGAGTGACAGAGAGAGAGAGAGAGAGAGAGAGAGAGAGAGAGAAAGAGAGAGAGAGAGAGAGAGAGAGAGAGAGAGAGAGAGAGAGAGAGAGAGAGAGAGAGAGAGAGAGAGAGAGAGGAACGTAAAATGGGCCAATAAAATACAGAAAAAAGTAGTGACTCGTATAAATATAAGTTTATTTACATTGCAACAGATCCTTTTGTCAAATAAGCGACAAAGGTGATTACGAGTGTAGACTTGAACGTAGTTTGGGATTAAATGTTAATTAAAAATAATTAATTACAACATCCTAACCATGTGACGCCTTTCGCACGCCCTGCCGACTGAGTAGGTAATATACATTCGTGAATTCGTAGTAAAATTCTACGAGTAAGGCGTGCCACTGCGACATTATTGTGCCTTTGTTTTGCTTTATCTCATTACAGAGAAGTCGAATGTGGACGATAATGTATCCCTTTCGGTACGATTTCGCGCTCGATACGATCTCGATTTGTGTGACCGTGAACGTACGGTTTACTCGCTCGCGCGCGCGTTTGGTATTATCTCATATATAAATAACATATAATAGTCGTAGTAATAATATTAATAATAAAACGTGGAAAAGTCGCTGAGAGTCGCTGTAATTCGAGTCGCGAAGATACCGCACGGCCGTCGGAGAGAAGAGAGCGAGTTTCATTGTAATGTTCAGTTTATTTTCCTCTCATTCGCTCACTTACTCTCTGTCTCTCTCTTCCTCTCTCTCTCTCTCTCCTTTCTGTCTTTTTCTCTTTAGCACGACAAGATTCTCAAGATCGAGAGGAAGAAGCGTAAACGAAGAGCGATAGGAACGGTTTACGCGTTTTCGGCATGACGCCATATCTCGCTGGTGTTTGTGTGTATCTGTGTATACATGTGTTAACGTATATCTTTTCTGTTTTTGTTTTTAGAAAAAAAGTCGCGATGCATCTTATTATTCCCCCGTCGTCGTTATCGTCATCGTCATCCTCGTCGTCGTCATCGTCGTCACTCTACGCTCCTTCACACGCAAGCGATATAAAAAGTTGAGCATCGTGTTTCCCTTTTGCGTCCTATTATAAATACACGTCGAGAAGAGGATCATTGACGAAGGTAATTCGATTCGCGTTTCGCGCGGCAGCGATTTAGAAAGCCATGTGCAAACGTCGCGAAGACCGTTCGCGCGCGGTTCCGTCGCAGCGCGAACGACTCTCGCTTGTGCGAAATGCAGGCCTCGCTAAAAGGTTACGACCGTGCAGAAAGCGAGTTTAGCGTGTGAAGCGCATTTTAAAACTTGAGAAGCGTTTCCCCCACTCTCTCTCTCTCTCTCCTCTCTTTCTCTCTCTCTCTCTCTCGCTCCTTCCTACTTTAGACATTGATAAGAGATCCAGAAAAATATTTGTCAAACCCGAAATATTTACTGACACCTAGCTGTCAGACATCTCGATACGAGTTTTATATGTTTCTTTTTTCTCTTTTACGTTCAGCTATTATACCTAGAAAAATCAAACCGCTCTTTCGCGACTTCAACCGTTTCGCACGCTAAATCGACCTCTCGTACAGCCTTCGACGCATACAAACCGCAACTCGCGGCAACTCGAGTATTAAAGAACATGCTTCTCCATATTTCATTTCTTTCTTTTTTGGTTTACAGCGTTGTCTTTGAGAACACCGTATACGTGTGTGCGTGTGTACCGTATACGCGCGACTCGCTCTGTGCGCAACCGTCGTCGCCGAATACGACGTACCTCGCTACTACGTGATGCACGCGATCGCACCACGGGCGTACCGTGTCGCGTATGGCACCAACAACAAGGAATAAGGCTTAACGGTAGCGGTGGGTTATGGCGGCGGAGGTCTCCTCTGAGGTTCGGGAGTGTAGCGCAGACGGGCTCGCACGTGCTGCGGACTACCGGGCACGGAATTGCTCTCCGACAGTCTCCTGGGTGGCGGCTGAGGTGGAGAAGACGAGACGTATCTTAAAGTAAACAGTGTTAACATCGCATATACGTCACACTTCTCTAGACAATGAGCGCGCGACCAATGAGCGCATACCTTCGCGGACAGGAAGGAGACGCTTGTTCTACTAAATTCCTTCTAAGGGCGAGCGGCGACTCGCCGCGGCTCAATCTCGGCGGTGGCTCCGGCGAAGGAGCGCGTTCACTGCCGAGCCTGAGACGTACGTAAGACGCGAAGCGCTTCTTCGCAGACTCCTTGGAGCCGGTACCCTGTTGCTGAGGCGGCATCGTCGCTGACGACGGCGGAGACTCTTGCTTGAGTTGATGCGCGAAGCGGGAGATCAGCAATTGCGGACTAGTGGAGCCGTGGGATCCCTGTGGAGGCGGCTCCGAAGGAAACCTGCAGGCAGAGGGAAAATCACGAGGACGATTAAAGGACGGCGGTGAAAGGACACGAAATGACGATGGCAATTGTTACCTCTTGCGGCTGATCATCGGGCTACCGTAGATGTCCTGCGTCTGCAGAGGATGAGTTTGAGGTGCGGGTGGCGGCGGTTGCGCCAGTCGTTGCTGCAGAAACGGTGAATAACGGCCGCTTTCGCACGATGGTGCTGGCGGTTGGATCACGCCAGGTGGATCAACGTTCTCTCGCCGCCAGGGAGAGTAATCCCTGGCGAAGGGACTCAATGATCTCGACATACCCTGCCATCGATCCTTGCTCGTGTCACGCTCGTCGTAGCGACTGCGATAGGGGGAGTAGGATCGGCCATTTCCGTCCATTAAATTGGTGTCCTGCTGTCTATATGGGGAAAACGGTCTCGCCGTCTCCTGTCTATTTTGACCATTCGTCGAGCAACGATTGCCGGAATAATCCCGAGTAGACTGTTCCAGTTGCCGGTAGGGCGAGAACGGTCGCGGTGGCTGTCCTTCCGAGTCTGCGACCGCGTCGTCCTTGGTCGTCGGCGGCGAGAACGGCCGAGCGAGCTCCTTGCGACGCAACGCGTACGGACTGTAAGACACATAGTTGGCGGCGCCGTTTTCGCTGTTGGAACGCTGGTGGAACGGCAGAATACCGCCAGAGTCCGACGACGGCTCTTTGGCCGTCACACTGGTGTTATTGCTTCTTAAGAAGGCCGGTATGTCAGACTGCGCCCGGAAGTGAGCCGTCTGCTTCAAGGACACATGACCCGAGACCCGCTGTTGCCCTCCCGACAACCTGAAACTAAATAGCGCTACGGATGAGATCTGTCCGAGGCGTTGAGCAAATGAATGTACACCGCGGCCTCTTTCCCTTGCCCCCAGCGCAAAAGTGCCATCCGGCTCTTTTTCGGTATACGTATGTAATAGATTTGTCGCACAGTCAGCCCACTGATACCGCGATGACTCTGTAAAAAACCTCAGCTTACACCTAGGAGTTAATGGAAGTTAGAGCGGAGCGTTAATCGTTACTGTACATGCAATCGCAGAGGACAGAGGAAGTTCTTATAAGTATACGCTACGCTCTCCAAACTACGCTGAAGTTTCAGACAACATAAGTTGAAGCGAGATCAAGATTCTACATTCGGGATACACGCGATACTCTTCGTCGCGATCGAATTCATCTCATTGTCGCGATCTCGCCTCAATTTGTGGCACTTGAGAAATTCGCAGAGTCAGCGAAATCAATGGGGGTAAAGAAAAAAAAAATAAAAAGAGAAAAATAGAAGAATAAAGAGAAATGACATGTGCACAGGAGAAAAACAATGCGTGCAATGAACCAGTCGGCGAATCGTCTAGACTAATAAGGCAAATTGACGGAGAGAAAGAGAAAGAAAGAAATATTGAAATAAATAAAAAAACAATGCTTACCGTGAGTGGGGGTTGAAGGGTGGGATGTGTAACAGGCGCGTGCACAAACCAAACAACTCGAAATGAAAATCGGGTAGATTTTTGGATACTCTGAGAACGGGAGTAATCTTTTTTGTTTCCTCGTTTTTTTCTTTTTTTTTTCTTTTTTTCGTTTAAAGTCTCTTTCGGGATTATTCGGGCGGTTTGTCCGGGAGGGAACAGAGGGAACGGGACTGAAACGGGAGAAGGGAGGATGCTACGCCGCGCTGCCTCCCTCAAGCTCAACGCTGCAACACAATTTAACACGCACGCAAACTTTTAATCGAAATAATAAGGAGACGTTTGTAACATGTCGGTTTTTTGGCAAAGTAATATTAGATAAGTATGTACCAGATGTGTCCCGGGAATATTGCGTTTTTCATCGCAATAGCGAATTCACCGACGAGACCGCGAGAGTCGATATATCATCAAATTAACGCGACTTCGCCGATCGAAGAGGCCGAAGGAAAGTACGCGATAATGCCGGGACACCTCGTATAAAATAAGCGTATAAAATAAGCGCGTAAAATCAAAATCAAAATTTTCAACACGAAAGAGAATCTCGCAAAACGTATCGCTCAATTTTGGAGCCGCCTTGATACCTACCCATTATCGGACACTGTGGAAGTGTTAAAACTTACAAAATATGTTGGTGAAATGTGATTATTACCTGGTTATTGTTGAAAAACAAAAAAAAAGAGAAAAAGATAACCAAACCAAATCAGTATCTATATTAGTCGGGAGTTTCATGCCGTATTTTTAAATTCCGACCTTGCTGTCACGCTTGTCTCAATGTCAGCGATGTATATTATGCCATTTTCTTCATGTTACTTAATCCTGTTATATCACTCTCCTAGACAATGACGGAACGGTCGTTACTGGAGGCTCACCTTGGTTCTAACTGTCGCATGACCCTGCCAAACCATTGGCAACCGGAGTTCGGCGAGGCGGAATTCGTCTCGCCGTCCTGCGGAACGTCGTACTTGCGAATGAACGGATGTTCCATGAGCTTGTGGTACTTTGGCCGATGCTTGTAGTTCTTCGTGAGACAGCAGGTAACGAAGTTTCTGAATTCCTTGGAGAAGAGTGCGTCTTGCGGTAGAGACGGAGGATCGTCTTGTACTACCCTGCTTAGTACCTGTTACGAGGAGAACGATGAGGATAAAGGACATTAGTGTATGGACACAACTTGTGTATAGACACAAGAAAATAACAGACGTCCGCCAGAAATTTACCTCAAAGTCAGTCTTGCAGTCTCGGTAAGGAAATACTCCTGTAGCTAGTTCCACCAGAGTAATGCCCAGACTCCATACATCCGCCCTTATGTCGTAATCTGGCTTGGTTGGATCAGGTGGATCTATCCTCTCAGGCTGCCACGGAAGCATAATCATTCATTTCAATTTTTCAAAAAATGTCTAATGTTCTCCACAACATTATGAGACGGTTACTCACAGCCATGTACGCCGCGCAGCCCGCGCTTCTTGTTTTCGCCTTGCTGTCGACCAATCTGCCGGATATGCCGAAATCGCAAAGCTTTACTCCGCCCGATTCATCCAGCAATATATTACTAGGCTTCACATCCCTATGGATTACACCATGCTTCTCTTTCAGGTACGACAACGCCTTTACTGTCTGAAAAGAAAAAGAGTGTCGTATCCTGATATCCTGCTTGCAATTTCAAAATTATTTCGTAATCATACGAAATGTTTGATCTCAAATTTTAAAGCAAAAAACTGATATAAGAAAAATATCCCGAAATTATTGTATAATCAATCGTCTTCTTGATATAAATTTCCTTTTATACAATTTTTATACGATTTCTCACTTTCAAAAAAATTCAAAAAGCATTTTCGGAGCTTGAGATGAATTGCCTTACACAATTAAACACCCTTCTACAATATTATTATAAGAATAATCGACTGTGGTTGGTCTATTTCTTATTGCTTACGCTTACAGCTTTATTCTTGCAGCCATTGTAGAACAGCTAAAAGAAGAACTTACTGCTACTGTAACTTTGCCTAAAAAATCCTCCGGTATCGCCTGCCTGCTGCGCTTTAGCAACTTGTCCAGGCATGTCGCCATCAGTTCCATGCAGATCCACACGTCGGACTCCGTGATGAAACAACCAAGACACTGTACAATATATGGACAATCATGTGACTTGAGCACAACATCAAGGTCCATGATTATCCTCTTGTTTTCTTCCGCATTGCCGGAACGTCGCATCTGCTTCACAGCAATCACCACACCGCTCGGTTTGTGCCTCATTTTGACGACGTGGCCGCATGTGCCATTGCCAAGCTCGCCTAAGTGCTCCAAATCCTTCATTTCTGTTTGGTACCTTTGACCATTGATATTCAAGATGCCATTCATCTTCATGATCTCTTGCAGTTTCGACTCGAACTCAATGTCATGTTTCTTTGGCGGTACCATCTGCGATACTGGCAGATCTAGCTGTCTTCTTGGCCGTGTTGGAGTACCCATGTCTCCAACTATGAGAAAAAGTAATATTTTCATATATCTACTCATCAATAGCTTTCTTTTCACTAGCTTATTATCTCCTAATAACTGTAATTGAGCCTAAAAATTATAAAAACAAATTAGAAAAGTAATAATTATCTAAATCACAAAAGGTTTATATTTTAATATTTTAAAGTAATATTGAAAGTAATTTGAAAAATAGATTGAAAAATATTATCTAATAAAATATTACTCTCAATTATTTTAGCTTCAAAGATCTGTACATATATATATGTGGTAAAAATATGAGTGTAATATTTCTGAACTTAATATAACAAGAAATCACTCATATTTTAATGGATATTTTCTTTGTCCGATATTAACATTTATCACAGTATAAATATTCAGTTTAATTAATTAAGTACAGCAGTAACAAAATCTTTAACATTCACAGTAACAAGTATCTCATGTAGTTTGGCATAAACAAGCAAACAGAGAGATGATATTATACCAAAGCTGATAAACAAACAACCGACAAAATTAACTGATAAGCAAACAAGCTAGAAATTTCATTTTATCATCCTGCAAGAATCGAAACTGCATATTCCATGGATCGTCAGTTCATGGAAAGGGATGAGATCAACAGTGGAAGTCGCGGATGATCAACATAACCTAAACGACATGAACGAATGGTCGAGCACGATCGTGCGCGACGACGCAGCTGTCGCCAGGATATCGATCGACGAAAGGAGCGATCCAGTGACGTTCGTGGGATTTTTCGTCCGCGATGCTTACGTTGTCGGGGTCTTCGGACCGCAGGACTAGACGCGGGGCCCGTCGACGACGACGACGACGACGATTGCAAGCCCGCGGTCGGACCAACCTCACCGCCCTGTTTGTCTCTGTCTCGCGACTCGTTCTCCGCCCGCAGACGCTGCTGCAGGTCCAAAATTTTGTTCTCCAGGGTGCTCGACATCGCGCGGCTTCTCGCACAGCTGCACGCTACTCGTCGCACCACGCTAACACAGGCTCACCGGGACCGCACCACCGCCGCGCACCAGGTATTTGACAATTTTCGCATCACTCTCCGCTGCCCCTTTTTGGCAGCGAGCGCTGCGCCGCCGGTTCGCACGCGTTCGCAGGCTTGCCAATGGCCGGAAAACATCCGCGTTCCCACGTTTGAACGACTATTTCAAGCAGAGAGGAAGCTGAGAGCGGCCAACACGGCGTTTTCGGCGACACCGATTTTTCGCACTGGAAATGGGCACCATCTGCATCCATTTTGAGAGGAGAACTACGATGCTACATCCACTTTTAGGTCTTGGTGGTAAAATCTGCATGTGGTGGAAGTCCGTGCTACATCCACTTTCAGACGATCTATGTCCGTGCTGCAACCATAGTTACTATCTCTATGCCAGGCAATAGGCCTGTTCGTTTTGTCTGCACTGCTGAACTGGTGCAACAAGTTGAAGTGAGAAAACCCACACGTAAAGGCCATCACACGTAGAAAAATTTTAACCGTAACCGTAAGGTTGTAAGAAAACTGACCAATCACAGTCGATTATTATAATGTCACAAGAGAATGGATCGACTGTGATTGGTCAGTTTTCTTACAACCTTACGGTTACGGTTAAAATTTTTCTACGTGTAATGACCTTAAGTTGCAAATACGTTTTGTATCGCATGCTGTGCGTGCCCAATTACGCGTAAGTTTTAATAACCGTGCGTGCAGCTTACGCACTTTTAACTTACGCGTAGGTTTAATTGTTCATAAAATCTTGGCGCGGCTGCACCAAAAACTATATCGAACTAAAACTTGTTTAATACATATATGACAGCATTTTTATTATAATATATTCTATAATGAAGGTTTATAATTTATTTATTATAATACTATATAAACTTAAATAAAACATTATACCGTATATGTATAAAAAGAATTTACAAGGACATTTTATTATAATAAAAATGCTGTCATATATGTATTAAACGAGTTTTAGTTATGTTATGTTAGGTTTCTCAGTTGGCACTACTGTCCTAATATATCATTTCTTATGTACAGTAGAAAAGTGTTGCAGAGTTTTATTATAGTTATAAGTTTTACTTGTCAAAAAACTTATGTACACATATATACAATAAAAAAATAATTTGAGTTTGATACTTCTAAAAATAACACAATACGTGTTACGCTTGTACTTGGCGCCTTTTTTTACCTTTTTGTTTAAAAAGGAAAGGTTTTATATAATATTAAATATATGTACGTTTCACGTATAACGTAATTGACTTGGAGTATTCTGTGTCCACGCGTGTTATTCATAGCGACGCATTCATACTTTCCCTGATCTGTTACATCGGATTCGATAATCTGCAAGGCACCTGAAACACAGAATGTGATATTCTCGAACAGCGTTCTTCTCAGGATTTTCTTGTCCAAAGAAAGATCAATGATGCGATCGCAGATCTCGTGTGTCATGTCAATAGAGACAGTTTGAATTCGGCGTAATATGATTCCTGGAACAGACGTAAACAAGTATTGTGAAGTTTGAAGCGAGTCTCTCACAGGCATGCTTTGAAAACACGAATTGTTTTCATTTTCAGCTAACGGACGACGCAGGCATCAACACTGATCGGCAAGGTCAGCGACTGGTAGGGGGTAACCGTGCCTTCCCGATTGTTTGTTTCGTACGCTTATATATGACTCCGTGATTGCGGAAAGGACATTGCGCCTCGGGCCGGCGAACGACGCGCATACCGCGACGCAGAGTAATCGGTTAATACGCGTTTCTTTGTCCCCGAATCTTACTTGCGCGAGTGTTAGAGCTAGAGTCAGTGTCGTCGCCAGTGCTACGATGGAGTATCCGGGGGTGCTGCGACGGAGTAACCAGAAGGAGGACGTCGGATCGAGAAGTCAGGATGCAGAGAAGACTTGGAACGCGCTGAGAGACATGGACAGCGATACATCATATATGGTATTCGAGGTACCTCGAGTTATTATTATTACGCAACATTTTTCTGATTTTAACGGACCTTACTCGAAGTAAGGACATACCCGAGTCGAAATTAGATCAGCATTCATAGTTTATCATCTGAAAAATAGCTTGAAATTTGATTATTCGTTAAACTAATTTCACGTAACATGAGTTCTACTTTTCTTTTCTCATAAAATATGAATATCTATTCAAGCAAGGTTGCTAAGGCAAGCTAAGGTTTATGAATACAAATTTGTAATTATGTTCTCAATGAAAAATTGCACATAATTTAAAAAACTATGAATAATGATCTTAGAATCTGATACATATTTTACAAGTGTTGATTTTTATTCGTCTAATAATGCTCAGATTGCTGTTTCCCTTTAGAATCTGCTAGAATGTCCGTTTCTCATTCTTGTTTATCTTTCTTATTGTACCGAATCGGAATTAAAATCTCTATTAGTGAAACAGCATTATTAGACATAACCGTTGTCTTTTTGCAGCTTCAGCTCTTTTGAGAGCTACAATTCTCATCATTCTCATTAGAAAAAAGAAAAGAAAAAAAGAGAAGAAAAAAGGAAAAAAGAATTTTAAGAATGATGAGAATAAAAAGTCTTTTTCATCTCCCATTTCCTCTAATTCTTATATGATTATTTAATCCTTATATATTTATCTCACGCGCAGTTCTAACAAAGACAGTTCTATTTACGTGTTTATCTTTGTTCTCTTTCTTGCGCTGTTAAGCAAATATATAATCAATATCAACAAAAATTGCTCATTTAAATTAAGAATATAAGGATTAAGTACATATACATTATCGAGATAAACGAGTATTAAATAACTGCGGAATACGTCGCTGTTGAAGACTCATCATGGGCGAGACTGCGAGAGTAGCCAGATGTAACGTTCAGGTAAGACAAAGCTTGTTCACTATTGCGCATCTAGATATTCTGCATTGATTTTTCAAATTGGATGCAATTTGCAGGATCAATGTAGAATTAATATTTCGACTCGGGAAAGACTTGGGAATGAGAACGAATTGTCATTGCACTTGGACAATCTTCTGATACTGATTTACGGTATTAATCGATATTCGATTTTCGGTACTGATTTACTCTTTCATTTCTCTATAAGAAAACAGAAAATTAATACGAATCGTTCATTTATCCGCGTTAATTTGATGGAAAAATTACGTATTGATCGGTCTTTGGTTTTCGGTACTGATTTATTTTCTCATTTCTTTATAAGAAAAGAAAAATTGATACGGATCGTCCGTTTAACAGAGTTAATTTGTTAAATAAATTAAAGGGGTAAGTACCTGAAAAATAAGAACAAATTGTCATTGCACTTAGACAATTCTCTGACACTGATTTACAGTATTAATCGATATTCGATTTTCGGTACTGATTTACTCTTTCATTTCTCTATAAGAAAACAGAAAATTAATACGAATCGTTCATTTATCCGCGTTAATTTGATGGAAAAATTACGTATTGATCGGTCTTCGGTTTTCGGTACTGATTTATTCTCTCATTTCATTATAAGAAAAGAAAAATTGATACGGATCGCTCGTTTAACAGAGTTAATTTGTTGAATAAGTTTGGAGGGGTAAGTACCTGAAAAATAAGAACAAATTGTCATTGCACATGGACAATTCTCTGACACTGATTTACGGTATTAATCGGTATTCGATTTTCGGTACTGATTTACTCTTTCATTTCTCTATAAGAAAACAGAAAATTAATACGAATCGTTCATTTATACGCGTTAATTTGATGGAAAAATTACGTATTGATCGGTCTTTGGTTTTCGGTACTGATTTATTTTCTCATTTCTTTATAAGAGAAGAAAAATTGATACGGATCGTCCGTTTAACAGAGTTAATTTGTTAAGTAAATTAGAGGGGTAAGTACCTAAAAAATAAGAACAAATTGTCATTGCACTTGGACAATTCTCTGACACTGATTTACGATATTAATCGATATTCGATTTTCGGTACTGATTTACTCTTTCATTTCTCTATAAAAAAACAGAAAATTAATACTAATCGTTCATTTATCCGCGTTAGTTTGATGGAAAAATTACGTATTGATCGGTCTTTGGTTTTCGGTACTGATTTATTCTCTCATTTCTTTATAAGAAAAGAAAAATTGATACGGATCGTTCGTTTAATAGAGTTAATTTGTTAAGTAAATTAAAGGGGTAAGTACCTGAAAAATAAGAACAAATTGTCATTGCACTTGGACAATTCTCTGACACTTATTTACGGTATTAATCGATATTCGATTTTCGGTACTGATTTACTCTTTCATTCTGTATAAGAAAACAGAAAATTAATACGAGTCGTTCATTTATCCGCGTTTGTTTGATGGAAAAATTACGTATTGATCGGTCTTTGGTTTTCGGTACTGATTTATTCTCTCATTTCTTTATAAGAAAAGAAAAATTGATACGGATCGTTCGTTTAACAGAGTTAATTTGTTAAGTAAATTAAAGGGGTAAGTACCTGAAAAATAAGAACAAATTGTCATTGCACTTGGACAATTTTCTGATACTGATTTACGATATTAATCGATATTCGATTTTCGATATACTGATTTACTCTTTCATTTCTCTATAAGAAAACAGAAATTTAATACGAATCGTTCATTTATCCGCGTTAGTTTGATGGAAAAATTACATATTGATCGGTCTTCGGTTTTCGGTACTGATTTATTCTCTCATATCTTTATAAGAGAAGAAAAATTGATACGGATCGTCCGTTTAATAGAGTTAATTTGTTAAGTAAATTAAAGGGGTAAGTACCTGAAAAATAAGAACAAATTGTCATTGCACTTGGACAATTTTCTGGCACTGATTTACGGTATTAATCGATATTCGATTTTCGGTACTGATTTACTCTTTCATTTCTCTATAAGAAAACAGAAAATTAATACGAATCGTTCATTTATCCGCGTTAATTTGATGGAAAAATTACGTATTGATCGGTCTTCGGTTTCCGGTACTGATTTATTCTCTCATTTCTTTATAAGAAAAGAAAAATTGATACGGATCGTTCGTTTAACAGAGTTAATTTGTTAAGTAAATTAAAGGGGTAAGTACCTGAAAAATAAGAACAAATTGTCATTGCACTTGGACAATTTTCTGATACTGATTTACGATATTAATCGATATTCGATTTTCGATATACTGATTTACTCTTTCATTTCTCTATAAGAAAACAGAAAATTAATACGAATCGTTCATTTATCCGCGTTAATTTGATGGAAAAATTACATATTGATCGGTCTTCGGTTTTCGGTACTGATTTATTCTCTCATATCTTTATAAGAGAAGAAAAATTGATACGGATCGTCCGTTTAATAGAGTTAATTTGTTAAGTAAATTAAAGGGGTAAGTACCTGAAAAATAAGAACAAATTGTCATTGCACTTGGACAATTTTCTGGCACTGATTTACGGTATTAATCGATATTCGATTTTCGGTACTGATTTACTCTTTCATTTCTCTATAAGAAAACAGAAAATTAATACGAATCGTTCATTTATCCGCGTTAATTTGGTGGAAAAATTACGTATTGATCGGTCTTCGGTTTTCGGTACTGATTTATTCTCTCATTTCTTTATAAGAAAAGAAAAATTGATACGGATCGTTCGTTTAACAGAGTTAATTTGTTAAGTAAATTAAAGGGGTAAGTACCTGAAAAATAAGAACAAATTGTCATTGCACTTGGACAATTTTCTGATACTGATTTACGATATTAATCGATATTCGATTTTCGATATACTGATTTACTCTTTCATTTCTCTATAAGAAAACAGAAAATTAATACGAATCGTTCATTTATCCGCGTTAGTTTGATGGAAAAATTACATATTGATCGGTCTTCGGTTTTCGGTACTGATTTATTCTCTCATATCTTTATAAGAGAAGAAAAATTGATACGGATCGTCCGTTTAATAGAGTTAATTTGTTAAGTAAATTAAAGGGGTAAGTACCTGAAAAATAAGAACAAATTGTCATTGCACTTGGACAATTCTCTGACACTTATTTACGGTATTAATCGATATTCGATTTTCGGTACTGATTTACTCTTTCATTCTGTATAAGAAAACAGAAAATTAATACGAATCGTTCATTTATCCGCGTTTGTTTGATGGAAAAATTACGTATTGATCGGTCTTTGGTTTTCGGTACTGATTTATTCTCTCATTTCTTTATAAGAAAAGAAAAATTGATACGGATCGTTCGTTTAACAGAGTTAATTTGTTAAGTAAATTAAAGGGGTAAGTACCTGAAAAATAAGAACAAATTGTCATTGCGCTTGGACAATTTTCTGATACTGATTTACGATATTAATCGATATTCGATTTTCGATATACTGATTTACTCTTTCATTTCTCTATAAGAAAACAGAAATTTAATACGAATCGTTCATTTATCCGCGTTAGTTTGATGGAAAAATTACATATTGATCGGTCTTCGGTTTTCGGTACTGATTTATTCTCTCATATCTTTATAAGAGAAGAAAAATTGATACGGATCGTCCGTTTAATAGAGTTAATTTGTTAAGTAAATTAAAGGGGTAAGTACCTGAAAAATAAGAACAAATTGTCATTGCACTTGGACAATTTTCTGGCACTGATTTACGGTATTAATCGATATTCGATTTTCGGTACTGATTTACTCTTTCATTTCTCTATAAGAAAACAGAAAATTAATACGAATCGTTCATTTATCCGCGTTAATTTGGTGGAAAAATTACGTATTGATCGGTCTTCGGTTTTCGGTACTGATTTATTCTCTCATTTCTTTATAAGAAAAGAAAAATTGATACGGACCGTTCGTTTAACAGAGTTAATTTGTTAAGTAAATTAAAGGGGTAAGTACCTGAAAAATAAGAACAAATTGTCATTGCACTTGGACAATTTTCTGATACTGATTTACGGTATTAATCGATATTCGATTTTCGGTACTGATTTACTCTTTCATTTCTCTATAAGAAAACAGAAAATTAATACGAATCGTTCATTAATCCGCGTTAATTTGATGATAAAATTAGATATTGATCGGTGTTCGGTTTTCGGTACTGATTTATTCTCTCATTTCTTTATAAGAAAAGAAAAATTGATACGGATCGCTCGTTTAACAGAGTTAATTTGTTGAATAAGTTTGGAGGGGTATGTACCTGAAAAATAAGAACAAATTGCCATTGCACTTGAACAATTTTCTGACACTGATTTATGGTATTAATCAATATTCAATTTTCGATACTGTTTTACTCTTTTATTTCTGTATAAGAAAAGAAAAGATTGATACGAATCGTTCATATATCCGCGTTAATTTGATGAATAAATTAAATATTTATCGTGCACGGTTCGTTTGTTTATGGAATGGGGGGGAAAGGAAGAGGGATGGGGATAGGTGTTAGAAAACCTGTTGGGAGGGGGAGGGAGAGAGGGGATGAGAGAGGTGAAGGAGTGGAGGGGACGAGAGGGAGGACAAGGAGGATTAAAAGGATGAGAGAGAGAGAGAGAGAGAGCGAGGGAGAAAGTGTGAAGGAATGTAATGAATGGAAGAAAGCGAAAATCGCCGTTAGGATATAAGAATTATAGAAGTAACAGCGGCATAGAAATATAGATATATATATATGTATAAGAATAGATGATAAGCGAACAATTAATTATAAGAGATAAGCGAGCGAGTAGATGTAAGATATATGTAAAGTAGTTTTAAGGAGGGGCGGGGGATGGGAGTGTGTGTGTGTGTGTGTGTGTATGTATGTGTGTGTGTGTGTGTATGTGTGTGTGTGCGTGTGTGTGTGTGTGCGAGAGGATAGGGGCGAGCGTAATAGAAAGTAAGGAGAAATTGTATTCTAATTTGTAACCCCGCCAGGGAAATCCAAAAAGTAGACATACAATTAAATATTGATCGGTCTTCAATTTTCGGTACTGATTTATTCTTTCATTTATTTATAAGATAAGAAAAATTGATACTAATCATTCGTTCATTCAAGTTAATTTGAGTAAATTTGAGTAAATTTACTCAAATTAACTTAATTTACTCAAATTAAATTAATTGAGAGGAGTAAGTACTTAAAAAATAAGAACAAATTGTAATTGCACGTGGACAATTTTCTGACATTGATTTACGGTATTGATCGATATATTCGATTTTCGGTACTGATTTACTCTTTCATTTTCTATAAGAAGAGAAAAATTGATACGGACCGTTCGTTTAACCGAGTTAATTTGTTGAGTAAATTAGAGGGGTAAGTACCTGAAAAATGAAAACAAATTATCATTGCACTTGGACAATTTTCTTCACATTGATTTATGGTATTGATCAGTCTTCGGTTTTCGGTACTGATTTATTTTCTCATTTTTTTATAAGACAAAAAAAATTGATACGAATCGTTCCTTTATCCGAGATAATTGGTTGAATAAGATTAGAGGGGTAAGTACCTGAAAAATGAGGACAAATTGTCATTACACTTGGACAACTTTTGACACTGATTTATGATATTAATCGATATTCGGTTTTTTGTACCGATTTACTTTTTCATTTCTCAATAAGAAAAGAAATTCATACGATTCGTTCATTTATCCGCATTAATTAGATGAATAAACTAAATATTGATCGGTCTTCAATTTTCAGTACTGACTGATTTTCTAATTTTTTTATATGAGAATAAAAATTGATACGAATCGTTCTTTTATCCGACTTCATTTGTTGAGTAAATTAGTGGGGTAAGTACCTGTAATATATAATAAATATAGTCCTCTCAAAACTCTACATTTTCCCGTAAATTACGGGAACACTCTACTCCAAGTAGAAGCAGAGATATCAACGGAGAAAGGCTGGAAAATTTTAACCATCGATATCTCCTAAACGGTTAGAGATACAGGCCTGGGTCTGGCACCAAATTAAAGTCCTCTCAAAACCCTACATTTTAGACTACATGGACGACTCTCTACTCCCGGTAGAAGCGGAGATATCAACGGAGAAAGGTTGGAAAACTTTAATCTTCGATATCTCCTAAACGGTTAGAGATACAGGCCTCGGTCTGGCACCAAATTAAAGTCCTCTCAAAACCCTACATTTTCGACTACATGGACGACTCTCTACTCCCAGTAGAAGCGGAGATATCGACGGATGAAGGATGGATATCGACGGAGAAAGGTTGGAAAACTTTAATCTTCGATATCTCCTAAAAGGTTAGAGATACAGGCTTCGGACAGGTACCAAATTAAAGCCCTTTCAAAACCCTACATTTTGCACTACATGGACGACTCTCTACTCCCAGTAGAAGCGGAGATATCGACGGAGAAAGGTTGGAAAATTTTAACCTTCGATATCTCCTAAACGGTTAGAGATACAGGCGTCGGACAGGTACCAAATTAAAGCCCTTTCAAAACCCTACATTTTGGACTACATGGACGACTCTCTACTCCCAGTAGAAGCGGAGATATCGACGGATGAAGACTGGATATCGACGGAGAAAGGTTGGAAAACTTTAACCTTCGATATCTCCTAAACGGTTAGAGATACAGGCTTCGGACAGGTACCAAATTAAAGCCCTTTCAAAACCCTACATTTTGCACTACATGGACGACTCTCTACTCCCAGTAGAAGCTGAGATATCGACGGAGAAAGGTTGGAAAACTTTAACCTTCGATATCTCCTAAACGGTTAGAGATACAGGCTTCGGACAGGTTCCAAATTAAAGCCCTTTCAAAACCCTACATTTTGGACTACATGTACGACTCTCTACTCCCAGTAGAAGGGGAGATATCGACGGATGAAGACTGGATATCGACGGAGAAAGGTTGGAAAACTTTAACCTTCGATATCTCCTAAACGGTTAGAGATACAGGCTTCGGACAGGTACCAAATTAAAGCCCTTTCAAAACCCTACATTTTGCACTACATGGACGACTCTCTACTCCCAGTAGAAGCTGAGATATCGACGGAGAAAAGTTGGAAAACTTTAACCTTCGATATCTCCTAAACGGTTAGAGATACAGGCTTCGGACAGGTACCAAATTAAAGCCCTTTCAAAACCCTACATTTTGCACTACATGAACGACTCTCTACTCCCAGTAGAAGCGGAGATATCGACGGACGAAGACTGGATATCGACGGAGAAAGGTTGGAAAACTTTAACCTTCGATATCTCCTAAACAGTTAGAGATACAGGCTTCGGACAGGTACCAAATTAAAGCCCTTTCAAAACCCTACATTTTGCACTACATGGACGACTCTCTACTCCCAGTAGAAGCTGAGATATCGACGGAGAAAGGTTGGAAAACTTTAACCTTCGATATCTCCTAAACGGTTAGAGATACAGGCTTCGGACAGGTACCAAATTAAAGCCCTTTCAAAACCCTACATTTTGCACTACATGAACGACTCTCTACTCCCAGTAGAAGCGGAGATAGCGACGGATGAAGACTGGATATCGACGGAGAAAGGTTGGAAAACTTTAACCTTCGATATCTCCTAAACGGTTAGAGATACAGGCTTCGGACAGGTACCAAATTAAAGCCCTTTCAAAACCCTACATTTTGGACTACATGAACGACTCTCTACTCCCAGTAGAAGCGGAGATATCGACGGATGAAGACTGGATATCGACGGAGAAAGGTTGGAAAACTTTAACCTTCGATATCTCCTAAACGGTTAGAGATACAGGCTTCGGACAGGTACCAAATTAAAGCCCTTTCAAAACCCTACATTTTGCACTACATGGACGACTCTCTACTCCCAGTTGAAGCTGAGATATCGACGGAGAAAGGTTGGAAAACTTTAACCTTCGATATCTCCTAAACGGTTAGAGATACAGGCTTCGGACAGGTTCCAAATTAAAGCCCTTTCAAAACCCTACATTTTGGACTACATGTACGACTCTCTACTGCCAGTAGAAGCGGAGATATCGACGGATGAAGACTGGATATCGACGGAGAAAGGTTGGAAAACTTTAACCTTCGATATCTCCTAAACGGTTAGAGATACAGGATTCGGACAGGTACCAAATTAAAGCCCTTTCAAAACCCTACATTTTGCACTACATGAACGACTCTCTACTCCCAGTAGAAGCGGAGATATCGACGGATGAAGACTGGATATCGACGGAGAAAGGTTGGAAAACTTTAACCTTCGATATCTCCTAAACGGTTAGAGATACAGGCTTCGGACAGGTACCAAATTAAAGCCCTTTCAAAACCCTACATTTTGCACTACATGGACGACTCTCTACTCCCAGTAGAAGCGGAGATATCGACGGAGAAAGGTTGGAAAACTTTAACCTTCGATATCTCCTAAACGGTTAGAGATACAGGCTTCGGACAGGTACCAAATTAAAGCTCTTTCAAAACCCTACATTTTGGACTACATGAACGACTCTCTACTCCCAGTAGAAGCGGAGATATCGACGGATGAAGACTGGATATCGACGGAGAAAGGTTGGAAAACTTTAACCTTCGATATCTCCTAAACGGTTAGAGATACAGGCTTCGGACAGGTACCAAATTAAAGCCCTTTCAAAACCCTACATTTTGCACTACATGGACGACTCTCTACTCACAGTAGAAGCTGAGATATCGACGGAGAAAGGTTGGAAAACTTTAACCTTCGATATCTCCTATACGGTTAGAGATACAGGCTTCGGACAGGTTCCAAATTAAAGCCCTTTCAAAACCCTACATTTTGGACTACATGTACGACTCTCTACTCCCAGTAGAAGCGGAGATATCGACGGATGAAGACTGGATATCGACGGAGGAAGGTTGGAAAACTTTAACCTTCGATATCTCCTAAACGGTTAGAGATACAGGCTTCGGACAGGTACCAAATTAAAGCCCTTTCAAAACCCTAAATTTTGCACTACATGGACGACTCTCTACTCCCAGTAGAAGCTGAGATATCGACGGAGAAAGGTTGGAAAACTTTAACCTTCGATATCTCCTAAACGGTTAGAGATACAGGCTTCGGACAGGTTCCAAATTAAAGCCCTTTCAAAACCCTACATTTTGGACTACATGTACGACTCTCTACTCCCAGTAGAAGCGGAGATATCGACGGATGAAGACTGGATATCGACGGAGAAAGGTTGGAAATCTTTAACCTTCGATATCTCCTAAACGGTTAGAGATACAGGCTTCGGACAGGTACCAAATTAAAGCCCTTTCAAAACCCTACATTTTGGACTACATGGACGACTCTCTACTCCCAGTAGAAGCGGAGATATCGACGGATGAAGACTGGATATCGACGGAGAAAGGTTGGAAAACTTTAACCTTCGATATCTCCTAAACGGTTAGAGATACAGGCTTCGGACGGATACCAAATTAAAGCCCTTTCAAAACCCTACATTTTGCACTACATGGACGACTCTCTACTCCCAGTAGAAGCTGAGATATCGACGGAGAAAGGTTGGAAAACTTTAACCTTCGATATCTCCTAAACGGTTAGAGATACAGGCTTCGGACAGGTATCAAATTAAAGCCCTTTCAAAACCCTACATTTTGGACTACATGGACGACTCTCTACTCCCAGTAGAAGCGGAGATATCGACGGATGAAGACTGGATATCGACGGAGAAAGGTTGGAAAACTTTAACCTTCGATATCTCCTAAACGGTTAGAGATACAGGCTTCGGACAGGTACCAAATTAAAGCCCTTTCAAAACCCTACATTTTGGACTACATGGACGACTCTCTACTCCCAGTAGAAGCGGAGATATCGACGGATGAAGACTGGATATCGACGGAGAAATGTTGGAAATCTTTAACCTTCGATATCTCCTAAACTGTTAGAGATACAGGCTTCGGACAGGTATCAAATTAAAGCCCTTTCAAAACCCTACATTTTGGACTACATGGACGACCCTCTACTCCCAGTAGAAGTGGAGATATCGACGGATGAAGGCTGGATATCGACGGAGAAAGGTTGGAAAACTTTAACCTTCGATATCTCCTAAACGGTTAGAGATACAGGCTTCGGACGGGTATCAAATTAAAGCCCTTTCAAAACCCTACATTTTGCACTACATGGACGACTCTCTACTCCCAGTAGAAGCGGAGATATCGACGGAGAAAGGTTGGAAAACTTTAACCTTCGATATCTCCTAAACGGTTAGAGATACAAACTTCGGACAGGTACCAAATTAAAGCCCTTTCAAAACCCTACATTTTGGACTACATGGACGACTCTCTACTCCCAGTAGAAGCGGAGATATCGACGGATGAAGACTGGATATCGACGGAGAAAGGTTGGAAATCTTTAACCTTCGATATCTCCTAAACGGTTAGAGATACAGGCTTCGGACAGGTACCAAATTAAAGCCCTTTCAAAACCCTACATTTTGGACTACATGGACGACTCTCTACTCCCAGTAGAAGCGGAGATATCGACGGAGAAAGGTTGGAAAACTTTAACCTTCAATATCTCCTAAACGGTTAGAGATACAGGCTTCGGACAGGTACCAAATTAAAGCCCTTTCAAAACCATACATTTTGGACTACATGTACGACTCTCTACTCCCAGTAGAAGCGGAGATATCGACGGATGAAGACTGGATATCGACGGAGAAAGGTTGGAAAACTTTAACCTTCGATATCTCCTAAACGGTTAGAGATACAGGCTTCGGACGGATACCAAATTAAAGCCCTTTCAAAACCCTACATTTTGCACTACATGGACGACTCTCTACTCCCAGTAGAAGCGGAGATATCGACGGAGAAAGGTTGGAAAACTTTAACCTTCGATATCTCCTAAACGGTTAGAGATACAGGCTTCGGACAGGTACCAAATTAAAGCCCTTTCAAAACCCTACATTTTGGACTACATGAACGACTCTCTACTCCCAGTAGAAGCGGAGATATCGACGGATGAAGACTGGATATCGACGGAGAAAGGTTGGAAAACTTTAACCTTCGATATCTCCTAAACGGTTAGATATACAGGCTTCGGACAGGTACCAAATTAAAGCCCTTTCAAAACCCTACATTTTGCACTACATGGACGACTCTCTACTCCCAGTAGAAGCTGAGATATCGACGGAGAAAGGTTGGAAAACTTTAACCTTCGATATCTCCTAAACGGTTAGAGATACAGGCTTCGGACAGGTACCAAATTAAAGCCCTTTCAAAACCCTACATTTTGGACTACATGTACGACTCTCTACTCCCAGTAGAAGCGGAGATATCGACGGATGAAGACTGGATATCGACGGAGAAAGGTTGGAAAACTTTAACCTTCGATATCTCCTAAACGGTTAGAGATACAGGCTTCGGACAGGTACCAAATTAAAGCCCTTTCAAAACCCTACATTTTGCACTACATGAACGACTCTCTACTCCCGGTAGAAGCGGAGATATCGACGGATGAAGACTGGATATCGACGGAGAAAGGTTGGAAAACTTTAACCTTCGATATCTCCTAAACGGTTAGAGATACAGGCTTCGGACAGGTACCAAATTAAAGCCCTTTCAAAACCCTACATTTTGCACTACATGGACGACTCTCTACTCCCAGTAGAAGCTGAGATATCGACGGAGAAAGGTTGGAAAACTTTAACCTTCGATATCTCCTAAACGGTTAGAGTTACAGGCTTCGGACAGGTTCCAAATTCAAGCCCTTTCAAAACCATACATTTTGGACTACATGTACGACTCTCTACTCCCAGTAGAAGCGGAGATATCGACGAATGAAGACTGGATATCGACGGAGAAAGGTTGGAAAACTTTAACCTTCGATATCTCCTAAACGGTTAGAGATACAGGCTTCGGACGGATACCAAATTAAAGCCCTTTCAAAACCCTACATTTTGCACTACATGGACGACTCTCTACTTCCAGTAGAAGCGGAGATATCGACGGAGAAATGTTGGAAAACTTTAACCTTCGATATCTCCTAAACGGTTAGAGATACAGTCTTCGGACAGGTACCAAATTAAAGCCCTTTCAAAACCCTACATTTTGGACTACATGGACGACTCTCTACTCCCAGTAGAAGCGGAGATATCGACGGATGAAGGCTGGATATCGATGGAGAAAGGCTGGAAAACTTTAACCTTCGATATCTCCTAAACGGTTAGAGATACAGGCTTCGGACTGGTACCAAATTAAAGCCCTTTCAAAACCCTACATTTTGGACTATATGGACTACTCTACTCCCAGTAGAAGCGGAGATATCGACGGATGAAGGCTGGATATCGATAGAGAAAGGCTGGAAAACTTTAACCTTCGATATTTCCTAAACGGTTAGAGACACAGGCCTGGTTCTGGCTCCAAAATAAGGTCCTCTCAAAACCCTACATTTTCCCGTAAATGACGACTTTCTACTCCCAGTAGAAAGGGAGATATCAATGGAGAAATGTTGGAAAACTTTAATCTGTTGCGTATGACACGAGTGTGTGTGTGTGTGTGTGTGTGTGTGTGTGTGTGTGTGTGTGTGTATGCGTGTGTGCGTGAGCGGGTGTGGGTGTGTGTGTGTGAGGCTGCGCGTATATGCACACGTACGTCACGCACACTTTCAATGCAACGCATGCACACGGACACAACTGCGCTAAAAAACGCCTGCCGGAGTATAAATAAATACTAACGTAACGCTGAAATATTTTGTAAAAATAATTTTGGGTATACACAAGATATTATCTTATTATCATATATTTATATATCGATATAAATCGTATATAATCTTCATAATATTAATCATATACAATCTCAATTCTTTTTTTTTTGTGCATGTTAACATGTTAATTCATGTTACAAATGCATAACAATGCGCGAGACCGTGCCTGTCAAGTACGCTGTTATGGTTGTAGCACGGACATAAACCGCCTGAAAGTGGATGTAGCACGGACAGCCACCAGATGTAGGTTTTACCGTCGAGACCTAAAAGTGGATGTAGCATCGTAGTTCCCCTCTCAAAATGGATGCAGATAGCGCCCATTCCCAGTGCGAAAAATCGGTGTTGCCGAAAACGCCGTGTTGGCTGCTCTTAGCTTGCTCTCTGGTATTATGAAACAGTTACATAGTGGAGTGAGAAATAATAATGTTAATTATAACGTAACTGTTACTTAGTATCGACTGGACAACATAATCTGGGATAAGGCACTCGCGCAAGAAACGCGGGAAAACTATGCAGGAAGACAGCTGATCGGATAGCGCGGGCCCCTCCATGGACCCTGCGTTGCGCTTAATTGTCGTCATTGGCATATGCTTTCAAGTGCGGTCCGGCAACCGCTACAAATGCTTTGAAGCGTTTCTCTTTCTCGTTCTATTTCTCGGATGCAAACGAAGAAAGAGAGAGAAGTAAAAACTTCGAAGCATTTGTAGCGGTTGATGGACCGCACCCTTCGTAGAGCTACGTCTCACGCATGCGCTGTAGCGTCGCAATATATCGCATCTACCAACTATGGCCAGGCCGCCCTCCACGCAGCATCAGATCAACGACTCCAACAGCATGCAAGCCGCGGCAACACGACTGAACGTCGCTACCCACACATTTCCGAACAGCAGTCAAAATGCAGTAACGTGCGATCAACCGGAAAGTTAGTCCATTTGGCAAAATGGCACATCTTATTTTTCTCATTTATACTTTTCTACTGATTATTTGAGTTCTAGTGCATTAACTTCCACAAAGAATGTATCAATTTTTTAAAAATACATAAGTATCTTTTTTCAGGTGATAATGGAGTCACAAATAATGGGACTAAACTTACATTAAACAAGAATGATGAACAAGCTAATAATCAAACTGATGCTGGAATTTTTAATTTGGAGGAATATATAAAGAAACTGAAACAAGAGCGAAAAGACTGGCAACAAGAGTATAAAAACCGCAAGATTCAACGAAAAAACTTGGCTAAGGAGAAAACAATTATGGAGAGTCAAGGCCAACTACTTGACATAAATATATTAACAGAATCTGAAAGAGCTTTTATCACAGCACGTCCTGATTATGAGTATATTTGCAAGAATGGTCAAAAATTATCAGATGTAGCATTGAAGATATCCATACTTAGTCGATTAGTGCATAAGTTAAATCAAAGATTTATGGAGAATATGGAAAATAATATGTCCAGAGCTGTCAAAGATATTATAAAAATGTCAGAAGATTGAGATAGATCAGACATATTTTAAGTATTATTCATTATTATATTATTTGAGTAGTTACAATTTTATCGGTAATATGGGAGCTTTTCTTAGTACAAATATAAATAACATTTAAATTAATTAAATATGAGACTACGCACTAAGATTGATTGTACAATACTTATTGGTGTGATGATCGCGTTCATGGTACATCCATGATTCCATTGAAGATGAAATATAATAAATACAAAATAATTTACCAATGTTATACAGTATAATAGTAACTTTGCAGTTGTACGGATAGTCATCATCTAAACACGTACTGTCTGTCACTTTTAAGCCACATTAACAAAAGTCAGAATATTAATATTTGATCGTACAAAGATATTTCCTTTCCTTACAATTATCTATTGTATAACGTTCAATGCCTCAAATAATCTAAGATTGCACAGAACAACCAATAGAGCTGTCATCTGTGTAAGTGAAAGCTCTTTCTCCTCGCAGCCTTCCTTTCCTTTTGTGCAAGATATTCCTTTCTGGATGCGCTACTGTGTAACTCCAGAATATGATTGATCTTCCGCACAATCTCCTCGGCCGTCACGGAGTCCGTCTCGAAATCGTGATTTTTGAACGATGCAGATTGATGAAGCGAATGACTTTGACCTGCAGCACCATTAAATGGTATATTACCGTAATCAAAATTATTAGACATTTGATTTGTTTATATCAAACATTAAGAACTTATGACAAACGATCTTCCATTAAATCTTCCAAAAGACATGTAAATTTCTAATTTATTGCAGAAAACATATTTATGAAAGGAAAGTTGCCTCACCTAGAAAACTATCCGGAGCGTTCGACTGCGGGGTGTAAACTAGGGTGAACATGGTTTTCGATCCCTTAGTCTCTGTTACTTCACACCAAGCGATATTATCTATGTGGTAGCTGACCGCACGCTGCCGGTTCCAAAACCTGGCCGCGCCTTTACCCGTTATCACCGGGTCTATCTCTATCTTCTCACCCGATATACCCAGGTGAATTTCGGTTTTTGCTCGCATCTTGTTAATTATATGTACCCTGTGTGATTTTACAGAGGCATATTTATACGATCGAAACACGCGTTATCTCAACAATTCGAAAAACTTGCTTGAAATGTCTCGCTTAAGACATCTTTATGGTATTCAGCTATTAAGAAACCACACCTATATGATTGATATAACGGTGCTTCCATCGCAGTAGTATGACCTTCCATCTTCGCCAAATCGTTCGCGACCTCCTCTTGTTCCTTATCTTTACCCTCAAAGTCCTCCTCGTCCTTTTTTTCCACGCAACTAACCGCGTTATGCCTCGCCAAGTCGCTCGGTTTCATCTCGATCAAACCCAACGTCGTGAACTCGAACTTTGAAATTGTCTCGCGTAAATCTAAACAAGGAAAGGCCCAGTCCACTTCGCCGTCGTCCTCAGTGATGTAGAGACCGTAACGTGAGATATCCTCCCTGAAAGTAATAGCCGACCGAGCTTTTACCGTAAATAAATCCGCGAGCGTACTTAGCAGCGCGAGGTCGAGCTAGTTACAAACTTCAAATTATGATCAGGATGTTCACTTGCATATTTGTAGCAAATTAGTCCAATGAAGTCTAGCACACGTGCCGTCGCCGTGACGACCACTTGTAGCGGATACGTCCTCTCTTCCTTGGGTAGCATGCACATGAATATTCTGTATTTCCTTACGGGTGTACCAACCTGTGCCTGCAACGAGTATTTCTAAATGTACTTTTGCTATAAAAGAAACTTATTCTTTCAGACTATCCCTGTTCTTAAGAGATGAAGGTTGTATATGCTGTACAATTTTTTTACAACTTGGTATAATGTTATGTACATTGCCATCAAACTTGGCATATTCCTTGAATGGATTTTGAGGTAAATTTGGACATTTTTCAAGCTGTTCCGACAGAAGAGAGTGCCCTCTTTTCAGTGATGCGCTTTTACGAAAATCTTTCCTCTGAAATAGCTCTGATTGATCTGTAGGTGTGACAACATTAGGATTGTGCTCCCATTTAACATGTTTAACTTCAGCAGCCTTCTTCCTTTCTATATCCATCTTCTCCAGTCTCTGTGCAGTGTTGGATCTCTGTCTGTGAGTGAATTCCATATCTAGAAGAATGTTACAAGTGAACGGATTTACAATTTTAGGAATTCTACTTAAAAGTAATTACTTAAATTTACCTGAAATTATATATACATATATTCAGACAAATTGTGATACTAACAAAATTATCTTAGGTAGATCATTCGGAACAAAAGCATAACTGATTTGATTTATGAGTACTGTTATATGATATAGAAGTGTCTCACATACCCATTTGTATATCATAAGATTCTGCCAGTACATCTAAGTCTTCATCATCGCTCTCCTCCCTTCCAGGGTAACATTGCAACATTCCGTTTTCTTTCATCTGCTTTGGAATATCTTCTCCCAGCATTACCATCTCACACATGCCTTTGAAGCAAGAGTAACAGAAGGTAGTAATAAAATTTATCTAAGAGAATTTAATCACTTTATATAAATTTATATTAGGTTTACATTTTTTGTCAGATATATTACAGTGTAAGCTTTGTAAGCATGTAATATACATGTGTTTTTTTATCAACATTATCAAAAATATTTACTAAGTTACTCCAAGGCGGAGCAACGTTTGACACTTAATTTTGACATTTCTAACCTAGGTTTATCCGATGCACACCTGTGTCATCCGTAGCGAGAAAACTATCTCTGATGTGTGACAGGAGCCAGTGTTGATTATCGTAAAGGGCCATTTTCCTTTTTTAATTGATCAAGATCTGTCGGATGTACTAGATAAATCCAACCAAGTCAATAACGTAACACACGATATAGCGTGTCGTTCACAACTGATGGGTCTTTTTTACAAACCGGAGGATCGATTTACGCGCTACTACTCGCCGTGCTTCTCAATGAACGTCGTAAAGCTTGCTACGGCCGCCGGTCGATGGCATCTGTCTACGCTACGATTCAGCTTATCAATCGACAGTAATGGAGGAGATTTTCGCGCGGAATTCTACTTGCTGTTACGGAGGATATTTTCAAGTAAAAACGATAAATCGACGCATTTCTTAAGTTATACGGCGCAATAATGAGTTAACGTGATGTTCAATTTTTCTATTTATTTGCAATACATTACAATAATACATCTCAACGCATCGCGTTGGCATTTAATTACTACATAGCGTGAGACTTTTACAAATTGACAGTTCATGCTTCGTTCGATTATTCATTAATGTTTTATCAGACAGAAATTGATCTTATAATTATACACGTCATATGTCTGTTTATCATCGATTGTCAAATTGTCAGAGCGGTCTTTCCGATTGGAATTCGGATGACCGCGACGCGTTTAAAGACCGTTCTCGGTCTTTATGTTCCGGGGACTTTCTGCACTGACGGCAGCGACGGCTGCATTCACAACCGGGGGGTGGTTTTCCAGAATGGCGCCCCAGATCGCCACGGCCACCCCGCCGCGGGCCCCCTCCGTAGCGTCAGTATTTTTCTTAAAATTATGCACTGAATAGCGGTTGTAGAGGCCCCAGATGCTGTTCATCAGTTTGCTGTTATACTTCAATGGCGTCAGCTCCCAACCTGCACATTCAATAAACCCTCTGTTAAAGTGAATTTAAAACGATGTAAGTGAAGATGCTAATGAATTATTATTATAGTTGCTTCCTCTTTATAATATTGTAATTTGCTCTTCTGAATATATGTTAATTGAATAGGAAATACCTTCTAAAGGAGGTCTTGAATTGAATACATTCTCCTTGCCGATCTTCTCTTTTCCTTCTATCGTTGACATTGATATAGCTCGTTCCTCGTTATAACGAACTTTGAATGCTGCAAAAGCACCTTGCGGAATAGCAGCCATTTTTCCACAGTCTAAAAGAATATTTAATTATTTTTAACTCATATAGAAACAGATGAATAAACGTAATAAAATGTGTTATCTCACACGTTACAACGAGTGAGTTTGATGAACATTTTTGTATAAATTCATATATTATAATTTTGTATATTTATATATTGATAAACGCATAATAAGTAGCACAGGATGTCCCAAAATTATTTCAAACAAATGTACAATGTCCTGATGGACATATCCAAAATAATCTCACGATATCTTATGCTATTTATACATTTATATACTGCAGAATAATCGCAGTACACCTTGCATGTTGTTAAAAAAATTTAACACAATATAAAAATAATATTTAAAAAAATCTCTATTTATTTTATCAATTCACAAGAAATAAGTCTATATTAGACTTAATTACTTGAAGCAGAATTGTGCAACATTTTCATGTGCAACTGTGATATATTGTATGTCGATGAGTTAAAGTCTTTGATAGCTATTTATATACATCTCGCTCGTATCGTACATTTACTTTTTGCTTCATTAATAACTGTCGATACTCGTTATCTATAGTAACCGTGGAAACTGCGTGTTAATTATTGTCACCGTGTGATGAGAGTTTTTCCATCTTGTACTCAGTATTAACAAATGCATCAGGTGTCTGCGATTTTTCACATTCTCATTATATTATATCACTTCATATCGATCTATCGAAGAGAATAAACATTGTTTCAGGCTATTTTTTTCTGCGTTTTCTTTCAGAAACTAACCGATGCAATTCTCGAAGAACAACTCAATTATTTGTCTTCTGATAAATCCTCTTTGCGATCCCAGGCTTGCTTTCACCGTGCTCCTTCTGTCTCGCCCCGCTCGTCGAGTTTGTGTCTTCGGGATCGTCTCAAGCCTCATGCAGCCGTCAACAGTAATGGTCTCGGTAAAAATCATCAACCAGTAGATTTGGCCTTGTCGTCAACTCACGAGAGATCGACTTTTACGCGTCGATTTTTCGCGTGGTCACGTGTGTAATATATTTGATGCGTCTCCTCGATTCCAAAATCGTGCGAGTATGCCAGAATGATACTGATGTCTGGTGTAACAGCTGGTCTCATTTATAAGCTCGCATTAAGTCGATGAAAAGAGGAGGAAGGAAAATAATGCAACAAGACGGAGATGTCAGACGGAGACAGATACTTTTATCTCTACTGTGTTCTCAATGCGACATAATAAGAACGACCTATTAGCGGCCTTCGAGATCTTCGCTGACGTTATCCGACCACCGCGGCGTATCCTTACCAGCCTTATCATCTTTGGACCCGAGAAGACACCGATACATTTCTATCTTCTGCGTAGCTTCGTCTATCAGTTCAGGCTCGTAGTTAAACTCGTCTGGCATAACAATGTGAAATTATGAAACGCAATGGTAAAATGTATTTATAAAAATAAATGCGTCTAAATGACATCTAATCTTTCCGATTTATCGTTCTAATAATTGAAACTTTCTTCAAGTATATTTTAGAAGACTGTTGAATTTCTACATTGTTTGAGAAAAAGGATATAACTGGAGATTTTTACGAAGAAAAACACATGTAAAAAACTTTCAGCAACAGACAGGTAAAAGAAAATAAGAAAATTTGGAATCAATTGTGATTAGCTGCAACTATAACAATTGGATTTGTATTGGTTGTTAATTATATTAACTTTCATTGCTACAAGTATACACAGATTACAGAGTATACTACAGAGAAAATAGATTATACAAAGATTAACAGAGAATACAGATTATAATATCTTTGTGTACTTCAGATACACTTATATGACAGCACATTTCTATTTATAAATCTTTAAACTTCGTTTTTTTGTCTCGATGTCGTTAAAAAAGTGATAAGTAGCAAACTGCTTGAAAATGAGTTGGCATTTTTTGTTCTTTAGAAAAGTCATTATCAGACTTTGTTTTATCAAACTTATTGCTTGTTTTATCAAGTTTTATTTCATTTTCTTTACTTTCTGATTAAAAGTCAGATCTTATGATCACTAGACATTTGGTTCAAGAAATCTCTTATATATTTATGCATATTTCTCAAGGTTATTACATAAATATCAAATGAAATGTAAAATAAAACTAATTATTATAATTATAAATTATTAAATTATGACATCAAAAATGTACTAAATTATATTGAATTATTTTCTTGCGATCCAGTAAATACGCAGAATGCCACCAGAGACTTCGAAGTTGTTTTTCGCTGCTTTTGTTGTCATTATTCATTAGTCTGTAGCACTATGCAAGACCACAAGCAGAGATTTCTTGCTAAGGAGAAAGTCATTATCGCAATAAACATAATTATCTAAACGGAAACTCTGAGAATTGGTGGCGATATTATCAATAGCTGGGAACGCATTCAATATTCAATCGCTGATCTCGGTAGTTTGTCCATCGTAAAATCTTATTCTCCTTCTCACAATATACTTAACGATTTCTTCAGCAGCTATCATAAATAGGAAAATTGCATGAACAACGTATATATGAAGGAAACTATGCAAAATGTTGAACTTATTTTAACCCGTTAATCGGTTGGGCATTTATCGTGCTTAAAGTTTAAAATTGAACGAACCACTTGGTAAATATTTTCATGATATGTTTCGTCAGTTAATTATTGACAGGAGAAATCCGGCAATTGGGATATATAACGAATCACAAAGTTTCGCGTGAGTGCAAAGTGATGGCCTGTGCGCCGATAATTGTTCGTTTAAGTTTTATAATTCTTGTCCTCCGCAAAATTGTTTTCGTGTGTGAAAGATTTTAGAGAACGAGTCGCGACGCTGCGAAGGCAAACAAATTTATCTCTAAAGATGTGAGAAGTTTCAGATAATTTCTACACTTAAATTCGGCAATTGTGCAGTCAAATTAATACATTTATTTACTAAGAAACAGCCCGACTTTCTCATTGGATTCTCGCACATATATTTTTTTCTCTCGAGGTTATCTCAAAGTTTCCGATGTGATCTTTAATGAATTATACGGTGGATCTCTCTCTCTCTCTCTCTCTCTCTCTCTCTCTCTCTCTCTCTCTCTCTCTCTCTCTCCCCCCCCCCCCTCCTCCCTCTCTCATTATTGGTGATAATAGCATAGTATTATTTGTTCAATCTGATTATATAAGATTAAATCATGTAATATTATGTAATTGTGTGAAATTTAGGAATCGTACTATATATCGAGAATATTAACTTGCAAATTTCGCGACTTCGCCGTCGACTATATTCAGACTAGCAGGTTTTTCAAGCAAAATATTAAACCCAAATTTCATGTTAAAAATATATACCTGTGTGCAATTCAAATTATAAATAATATCGATAATCTCATTTTATGAAAGAACTCGCAAATGTTTCGTCATTCTCAATAAGACAACAGTCTAAGCGATCTTTTTATGAATAATTATCTTTTCCAACGAACGACATGCCAACTTCCAAGAACTAAGGTTTATGTCTATATTGTTTAATCATCGAGTTTAAATTCGCTTTATATACTCGCTTTTATATTCGCTTTATACTTGATAACTTAAAATATTACCACTCAAAAAGATAGGAATTAAATACAAAACATATTCTGTATTTGTTAATCTTATTACTTTTTGTAATTAATAATAGATATATTTCTCTCTTTATATATATATATATATATATATATATCAAATATATATGTCAAAGTTGGTCCGGCTTTATTCAAGTCAGAGAAATAACATGTGGTTCTTATCAATTATAAAGATTTGTACATATAAACAGAGATTGTATTGAATACGATAACATATAATCTAATGATTAAGGAAGGAATGAATAAACAAAACATAAGCACGTAATCAGTTTTTCTCATAGCCGTGTGACCATCTCGGTTTTCTCTTTTCTAGAAAACTTCGTATGCCTTCTTGCGCGTCTCTCATTTTCAAATTGTTCACCATTTTTTCGGTGCCTCGGAGATACGCCGTCGATATGTCAAGATCTATTTGCTCGTACAAGAACATCTTACCAATGTGTACAACTGAGCGACTTTTCATATTAATCGCGTCTGTAATTCGACGGATTTCTTCGTCTGGAATTAAAATCACAAATTTACTAATTTGTCTAAACACTAAATTAATTGATGTTGCGCGCGTCCAATATCAATTGAAATTGAATTATATTAATTGAATCTCCTTGTGAAACATTTTATCATACGATAAACATGATATCTTTCTCAATTTTTGTGGTACTGTCAAAGAAAAAAAAGTTCATTTCTCCGCAGTTAATTTATGTTTACATGACTTTATTTTTTCTAATTTCTCAAATATCTTGTACCATAATGTTTCAGGGTGACTCACCGAGTTTATCGTTTGACACGACCTTGCTAACGAGACCACATTCGTAGGCTTCTCTACCGGAAATAGGGAACCCCGTGAAGAGCATGTACGACGCATTTTTCCTCGGCACGTTGCGTACTAACGGTATGCCCGGTGTCGAGCAAAATATTCCGAGATTCGCCCTAAAGAAGGTATTACGAATGAATATTAGTGTTATCACGCTCAGCTGAGCTCGTAAGGTAAGCACAAAGTAATAAATAAATTGACCACATAACAAATAACGAGGTGGTCTTCGCTCGATTTACCCTGGAGTAGAAAACGTGCTTCTCTCTGTGCACACAGCAACATCACACGCTGCGACCAATTGACAACCGGCTGCAGCTGCCAAACCGTCCACTGCTGCGATCACTGGCACTTGACTCTGGCTAATAGCTCGCATCAATTCCGAACAAGTGTCGAAGATTTCTTTGTGCGACTTGTCGCTGGTAGCTGTCTGAACAATATGAGTTATTTTTTCTTTCTTTTTCGACAGAACAATTTTTTATATAGAAGAGTTCCTACGGAAGTGAAACCAGGACAAGATCACCTAATCTCGTCTACGAACCAGTTCCCTTAAATTGTGTCCTGCGGAGAATACTTTTCCCGGCACGGACGTCAGCACGATCGACCGAAGATCTTGATTGTCCTCGTCTCTCTTGATTTCGCTCGTCAGCGTCTTCAACATCTCCAACGATAGAGAGTTGAGCGAGGCAGAGTCGCTTAATTGTATAGTTCTGACCTAGAATAGGACGAAGTCAATAACCATTAAGAAAGTAAGTTAGTAAAATGATATTACCGTTGTAAAATAATTACTGATACAGATATAAGTTTATAGTCAGATTATATCCTTAATGATTATTAATAAGTCTATTATTTTCAAGGTTGTAAAATAGAAAAAGTTAAAGTTGATGTTTCGGGACTAAAAGAAATAACATCGTTTCTAAAATTTTGATATCTGTGGAAGAATGTAAATATTCTCACCCCATCGTTTTGTGTTGTGTTTACGTATTTCTTTTCAACAGGTGACATCTCGCTAGTTGATAGTGCCCTCGCGATATATCTACTTCCTATCTACAACATCAAATGATATTGATTCAATAAATAAAGTTGGAAAATTTCAGCATACATGTGCACGCTATTTAAAATGTTCCCGCGCTTCTCTTGCGGTACGTCACGAGTGCTTGAGCCAATCAACATACCCTTATTTTCTGAATAAAATAAAAGTACAATAGTTTTGTGATGTATACAACATGCTACATAATTGTTATATCGTTGTACAGGTGTCATATAATCATTTGCAGTTTGCACAGATTAAGAATGTGATATATAAAGATCAAATACCTGAGAGACAGCTGAACCATTTTGTATCACAAGTCTCGAGATAGTTGTCATTTTGCAATGATACTGTACTTTGTTCGAGATTGTTGACTTGAGTTAACTAGATATTAGATTTATCGCGCACTTTCAACTTAGTATCTATTGACACTAACGTGATTTGAACCAGAGGAACCAGAGTAATAAACAACAGTTATCTTCGGCGTAGTTGGCAGTCACGTCGCAATATATGAAATGGTAGTAGATAACTTGTTTATCTGTAAGCCCGCGAAATTTTGAACCATAATGAGAATCATAATTTCTTAAAGATGAAATTTACGTGAACAGTAAAATTTTAGGTAATTTCTCTCCCGAGATTAATAAGAACAGAAATAATTAATTCTCCAATAATATTAAAAAATTAATTACTATTAAGATATCCATATTCTATTAAGAGATATCTATTTTATATTGGAATATTGGAATTAGGTACTATTTATATTGACATATACATAAAGATTATCTTTTTATGAAAACTAATATGATATCTCCTGTTATATTTATTTTAATGTTTTATAAATATTCTCAGTATATCCTGTGATGGAAAAAGCAAAATTGCTCAATAAAAGCAACTGGATGTTCTATATTTTCATTCAGACTACGCAATGCACGCACGCATGCGCACTAATGCATGCTCACTGATGCGTGCGGTGTGCTCGGACTGTAAACAGCTTAAGCAGGCGTCAAAACTCTTCTCCCTGTATATTACTGTTGTTATATATTCTTCCATTATTATTGCTCGAATCTAATATAATAAAATATAACTCGTGAGGCAAAATTGAAGTTATAAAGATGATAAGTGTATATTGAATTTATTCCAGTAAAGTAGATTTTCAATTAAGATAAACAATTGATACAAAAAGAATTACAGGCAATGACTGATATAGTTCTTTAAATTGTCAGACAGAAGCTGAGCCTGAGAGTGAACCTGTTGTTGGATTAAAATTATTCAGAGATGTGTGATTGGTCTATGGACATGTGTCTATTGCTGATAGACCTTTATGAGCGGCATCCAGTATTGTGGGACCCTAAGCATTATTACTATTATTCTAAGAAGAAGAAGTTGGATGCATGGGAGGCAATAGCACAAAGTATGAATCTTGATGTCAAACTTGTACGACAGAAGATGGTCAGCTTACTTGGTTCTTTTCGGGCTCAGAAGAGCAAAGGCAAGAAGTCAATAGGAACTGGAGCAAGTATGTAAAAGTAAAAATTATGAGATGTATGATAACATAAATGTTCTAAGCAATTACTTTAAAGCACTTTTACTTCTTTACAAATTCTAATATCACTTGCTTTATATATATTTCTTTGCATATATTAAATACATTTATTTGTAGATAAGAGGGATGTTTACATTTCCAAATGGTTTGCATTTGAAAGAATGCATTTTCTACTAGACAAAGATGAACCTAGAAATAACACTCATGCTGAAGCAGTAAGTATCATATAATAATATCTTTAATGATTAATCTATTGTCTACTAATTCTTAAAGGAGCAACTCAAAAAGTCAATAAATTATATTAACAAAATAATCTTTCTCTCCAAACAGATGACTTTATTAAATTTGTTCAGTATAACTAAAACCTCCATTTGCAGGGTAATTCGGATCTGACAAATGAATCTGGTCCTTCGTCACCTCTATCAGATGAGTATTATCACGAACCCACAACCATCATAGAAACACACGATGATTCCCATGTGATGTTACTAGACAACGATCAAAGTAACTTGACACTGGATGAGACAGATGATTGCAACATGTTGGATAAAGAAACTAGAGGTTCTAAGCGGTCAAGAAAGATGAAAGACAGTCATAGAGTTGAACAATCATTTGATGTTCTGCAGGATACACACATGTATCCGTACGCGGCCGGGCGAGCACAATTTATGCCGCTTCAGGATCGTTTCTCCACGTATGGGGAACACGTGGCGAATAAACTACGCACATATAGCACGAGGACTCAGGCAATCGTCGAGCATGCGATAAACAATATCCTTTTCGAGGCGGACATGGGTAACTACGAGAAATTTGAAGCGGACGATCCAATGATCTACAATCATTTCCTCAAATGTCCCGTGGTGTCGTCCAGCACGGCCTCGTGTCACAAGTCTGAGCCGTCGTAACACGACTGACTATTCATAAGTTTACACTGCCGTAATACAAGATCACTCATAAATGTGAACAGAAAGTGTATACTATTGGACAAGTCATTGACATGAATCAAGTCTGATATCGATTCGCTGTGTACGCACTTGTATGTGCACGATATATGAAAGAGATATTTGTATATATATATTATCACATAATTATATATACTCTAGTACATATATAGCTCATAAGACAACTTTTAGTTTGAAATAAAACTAAAAGCTGATTTGACGAGGCATGTAACAGATGTTGGCCCATGTTCCATATATTCCAGGACATCTACTAACAAACACACATTTCATTAATCATACAGGCGATGTGAAGGTACTAACACAATCTTGAATTTTATGTTTGACCTTATCTTTCAAATTACGCGCCTTCTTACTTGCGGTATGTGTAGTTAAAGCAATTGTTAGTTTCGCGATCTGATTTTTTATCCATTTGTTTATTCTCAATATCTATATTTTCTTCTAGTTATACGTAAAATGCACGTACACACAGTTAACGAGCCTGCAATTCTTTTCACGCGCTCAGTTTGAATTGAGAACGTAGCGGAGAGCTTGGGAAAAGGGTTGAGAAAGGCATATCGCGATCCCTACTACCTCACAGCTCCGCACTCCCAAAGAAAAAGCCCGATGACGCGGCTCGCGTTCCCATAACGACCAGTGTTTCCCCTAACGACCAACATGGCTGAAGCAGAGGGTAAGTAAGTCTGCGACGTGTACCGTTTGAGTGACATCGTTGCGTGTATATTTACAACGGGCGCGAATAACACGTCGAGAGATCCCGGCCGGTCCAGCCTGCTCCGCAGCTTTTCCCGCCGTTATCATCATCGTCGTCGTCGTCGTCGTCGTCGTCATCGTCGTCGTCGTCATCGTGGTGCTTTCGCGGCTGTCCGACGCGCTTTTTGACGGCGGCCCTACCGCTCGCCACCTCCGTCTATTCTAATTATAGGGTAAACAGCGTAGAGCCGCGATCACCGCCGGTAGCTCACGTTCTCGGGAAGAGATATTGCCGGGAACTGCCTCGACCGAGAAGCTATTGACCCCAGTTTCGTAACACAAAGTGGAGTTTGAGGGCGAGCGTCTCGCAACAGTTGCAACGAGGATGCACGTGGTAGATAATCACTGTGGCAGTGTCACCCACTCACGCTGGTTTCAATGACACTTCTCGCGTAGATTTATTAATTAAGCGACCGCTTCTTTTACAAAAGTCTGTGTTCTTTTTTCTTTAGAATTTAGATTCGAATTTAATTCCTGTTTTCTTTCTTCTATAGAAATAGGCAGCCTTACAGCCTTAATATTTTTCTTGGAGCTTCGGTGCTCCCCCGCCTGTATTCGCACTGTTTATCCTGTTACGCGGCGGTGCATTGGAAGGAAGCGAGAAAAGGAAGCGGTTCACTTTGTGAGACGGCGATAGAGCCGAAAATAAATACTCGTCGCGAGACACTCGTGGTTACAAGTCGCGGTTGTAAGAGGCTGCTCTTACAAGAGCCGGCACGCCGGCGGGCGGCCTCTCAGTCAGTGTCTTGATGCGCTCGCAATCAGATGCTGTGCTGCGTCCCGAAGAGGCTCGCGGACGGGGGCCCGTTCTACGACGAGGCTCCGACCGCGCCACCGTCCATTCACGAGATACAGTTCGAGCTGTATCCTGAGGAAGGTGAGACTGCGAGTTCATCTGTGCTTCGTGCCCGTGAATCTGGCGTATCGTCATTTCGCACTCACCTTTTTCACCAAACGATATATCCTAATCCGCGCTTTGCGAAAAAACATCAGTGAGCCGAGTGGCTCGATAAAAAAAAATCGTCCTATGTGTTTATTTAGTTCTATCGGTCTCACAAAGTGGATCTTACGATGACTGAAGAACGCGGTGTTGAGAGCGCATATTGTTGGAAAAGAACACTGAAATGTAAATATCGATAATGAAATAGTTTAGAAATTTTTAAACCACTCGAAATGTTTTCATAGCAATTAATGTAGCTTGAGGGAATTGTGTTAGAAGAAGCTATTACTGTGTGACATTCGAAGCGTCATAAGAGTTTGTTTACATTCAAGTGGGTACGGTTTGATGTGCGCAGACTCACTGGAGCAAACGTAATCACACATATACACACACACAAACACGCGCGCGCGGATGTGTAATTCTAAATAGTCAGAAATTACTAATATTGTTTACTTGCAAAACAGCTAATTGACCGCGTAGACTTGTTTTTCTCTCCGCATCGATCCTGGAACATTTGTTTTTTTCACCTATCACCACACGGTGCGCATCTAAAAGCGGCTATGAGAATTGTTAATAACGCGCCTCCGCAGTTGCATACTGATCAATTCGCACCGACACAGCAATTGCGTTAAGAGTCTCGACGACCTTAGACGCGCGAGGGACAGTAATAGCTCGCGCGGAAAAAACTTCGCCGGTTCTTTCTAACGCGGCTCACCGACGAGGAAAACATATGAGCGAAACGTTCGCTCGTAGGCGTCGTTAAACGGAACATCTCGACGGAATGAGATCATTTGACAGCGTCGCGAGTTTGTTGTCACGCCTTCGTGAAAAATTACCGGAGGTCTTTCATCACCATTATCGGCATCGCGGCGGTACTCGAAAGCAGGAAACGCGTACTAATAACATCGAACGCGAAAAGCGATTGGTAGAATACTTATTTCGCTGGCACGAATGTGTGAATTTTTAAGTAAGGAATATCACGTATCGTTCTCTATTCATTCTCACGTGATCTCGAGTGGTGATATCTTCACTGTCGCTTCGAGTGAAAATACTGCCACTTTTCGCAGGTTTCGAGCGAGATTCCCGTCCGAGAGATTTCGAGAGTCTAACATGTAAAATAACTTCAAACTTGCACGTGCGGCAAACGGAGACAAACACGCTGACCCACATTCTCGCGACGCATCCAACACTAAACGCGGTTATCGCACATCGTGTTGGCATTGGAGTCGCCGAATAAAATCCGACGAAATCCTGCGACGCACGTGTAGCATGTAAACGAGGCGAGAACTCGCGTCCGAGTTCCCCGAGCGCGTCGAAGTGAAGAAGGAATTCGCCCACTCGGTAGGTGCGAAGACTCGCGATAAGACCCGCGTCTCTCCTCCGTTCGGAGAGAAGATCCGACGAACGGAAAGAACGGATTCTCCTTTTGACTCTTTGCGCGATTACTTTCTGCGCGCGCGATAGATAGATCCGACGCTCGATAATCGCGAGGCACCTCGCACGACGCGCCTAAAAAAGGAAGCTTGCTCTTCTGTAGGCGAGCGAGTCTCGCGGGGGCGACCCTCGGCGTCTTCGTCGTCCTCGTCGGCGGAGCGCGCGTGAATCGACGCCGCCAGGTGTCCAACCTGGCGCGGCGTGTATACCTGGAGATCGATCGTGCAATCGCTGCTTGGCAGTTGAAAGAGCAGCGAAGAGCGAAGCTTCTCTACGGCTCCCGCGCGGATTCGTCAAAATCCGTCAGGATCGTCAGAATCGTCAACCCAGTGACCGCGGCGCGCGCGGTGAAAAGTACAAAAGAACAAATGTATTGTTAATCGCGTGACGAACTCGCGGCGCGATTACGAAAATATTATTAAACGATAATGTATCGACGAGAGCTTCAATCGTCGTTGTGATCGCGACTCTCCGAGCTGCGTCGTTCGTCTCGGACGTCTGACGGCGATATTGACGTGATGAATTAGCGAGCTACCGAGAACAAACGTAACCTGGGCGAGAGACGAAATGCGAAAAAGGACACGGCGCGGTGCCGCGTGTATGAAAATCGCGTGGGAGAAGAAGCGAGCTTGCACACCGCGTTGAAAAATGAATGGCTCATTGAGTGCGCGTGTTAGCGTGTAGCGCACGGCTCGTAACAACCGGGGCACTCTCCTGCGAGTGATCTCTCGCAAGCGAGGATAACAGCATGTAGCTATCGTTGCGTAATTCCTGCGGCGATCGAAGAAAGTACGAATCTGCAATTTAGATGACCGTAGCTTCCGATCTCGCGGCGAGTTGCACTAGCGTGCGGCATTTTCGAGGTCTTTCTTCATGCGCGCGCGCGCGCGCGCGTGTTCGTGTAGTTGCCGTATATGCGCCTGTTAGAGCGGGGTACGCGCCGTCGTATTTGACGATCTCTCGGCGTGTTGTCGACGGCGAAAATATCGATTATTCGCGGATTCGTAGCCCTTGTCAGGATGAATAGCGATTAGCGCGCGTGATGACTCAGATCGTGCTTCGTATGTGTAATGGCCGGGACGGATCGGTCGGCTCGCATTGAGCGGCTCTCGACGGAGACGAACACCGCGTGTTCGCGCTTTATCGCGTTTGCATGGGTAATAAAGAGGCTGCAGTTCCTATTACGTGAGCTTTGGGCCACGGAAAAAGAAGGAAAACGCAGAAAAGAGCGAACGTTACGTCTTCCAGCGAAGAGAGCAAGTTTCTTCGCTCGCGTTGCGATATAACACACGAAGGTCGGGCTCGCGCGAGGCGCGGATCGATTCTGCGTAATCTGTTGTAATCGTTGGGCGATAAATGGACGCAGATGCATCGCCGCCGATCCTGCTGCCGTGCGCGATCTGCGCGCGGACCTTCATGCCGCAGTCGTTGGAGAAGCACGCGAGAATATGTGAGCGTGCCGCCGCCAAGAAACGCAAGCCCTTCGACTCGGCGAAGCAGAGGATCCAGGGCACCGAGCTGGCCGAGTTCTTGCCGAAGCAGGAGATGCGACGACACCAGGACGAAAGGGGCCGCGTAATCTCGCCCACTTGGAAGAAGACCCACGACGACTTCCTGCGGGTCATCCGCGAGGCACGCGGCGAAGTCGTGAGTCTTTCAGTCTCTTTCAGAGAGCACGGTATTTTTGTAATAAATGTCGCACAAGGCCAAGTCGATTACTAGTCGGTCATTTTCACGGTGAAGGTACCTGGTGAGCAAAAAATCATGGACGTAACGATGTTGCGATGGTATTCAGCAATGTTTTATAATATGTAGTTATTGCAATCATCACGAATAACTCTCCAGCACTTCAATATTATTCCTGTTCATTTATTTACTTATTTATCTCTGGAATATTTTTGTAATATTCGAAAGGATCATATGTTACTCTTGATAATGTTTTCAAAATTTGTAAAACATAAGTGAAGACATTCAAGAGAAATGCATAGAGAAAATCAACTTTTCAAGGACTAATGTTCCTTGTTTACTGGGTGAGAGAAACTATTCTTCTTTATAATGAGAGAGTGTTCTTTCTGTAATTAATAAATTTCCATCGTCTGCTTTCTCAGATCAACTCGCGCAAACAATGCAATTCGCTGAGCTCATCAGGCGCACCGACTCGTGCCAATGAGAAGGGTACTTGTCCCACGTGCAATCGGCAGTTCGGCATCAAGGCTTACGATCGCCATGTAGCCTGGTGCAAGGACAGGGTCATCAGCGTACCAGTGAGCCCAGCGGTCAATCTGGCGAAGGAGCGACTAGAAGCGCGCATGAGGTACAGGGCGCCAGCCCTGAAGAACCGACGAGCCGCCAATCGCGAAAAGTACAGCTCGGCCTCGGCGGGGAATCAGTGTAAAACGTCGTTGTCGGTACCGGCGCTTGTGAAACCGAAGGAGAGCGTCTCGATGCCCAACTGTAGCCGGGAGAGCTCGAGCAAGCAGAAAGCAGCTGTTGTGTAAGTCGATTCCTTAATCGCTCTTCGGTTGATGCTTCTCTTCAGAGTCTTCTTAGATTTTAAATCTTAAAAATAAAAATTATGTGTTTTTTCAACTTAGCCTAATATTTTTTATATCTTTGTAACGTACGTCTTTTACTTTAAACGTGAATTCCTTGCGGAAAATTCGCATTGATGTTTCAATCTATTCTCAAACTTGGCTGAATTAACTTCGTCATACTTGTGTTCTTACAGCAGACGCCCCGGGCAACTGAAGGAATCTCCCATCTCATCCGGACCCATGAAATCTCGCCTCGCAGACCGTACAAACAAGTAAGATTCTGTTTAACATCACTATACTTACCGACGCTCTGTGGATTTTATCAGATAAGCGTAGTAAGTAAGTAAGATAGACTTTTATGCTTACTGCCGCCCATGAGGAGAAGGGGAAAGGATGACGCTAATCAGTATTTAGTAGATAGAGAGCTATATATAATTATATAGTTTAACAAAAACTTAAATGCATCGCAAAAATAACGTGATTGTCATTTCTTCGCGCGAATTTTTTATCAAATCCGACGACCTTCTCCTGATGACATCAGGCGCACATCCTTGATCCTACTTCCTTCTCCTCAGGCCAGCGGAAGATCACGATCATTTACCGAAAATACCCTGTCGATCCCCTCACGTTCCGGTATCCTCTCGTCGTGCTCCAAACATTTCCGTATCCTCCTTGAGGCCTCGGATCAATGATTCAACGATCTCTTCTAACGAGTTCGTGTCGCTTAATTCGATCAAGAGACAATTCGACCGAAACGAAACGATTCCTCATCGTCTCGTAAGCGATGAGACGAGGAATCGGGAGATTTGCACCGCCAGAACGCAGAGAAACATCGTCTCTGCTAGGAGTCGCGGTAATCCAAAGCTCAACGATGTCGCCGTAAATGACAAGACTCTGGGCGTGACGGTACAGCCTTGTAAAATATACAAGGATCCGCAAAAGAACGACCAATTGGTCACGTGGAAACAGATCAGTCGCAAGAAGAGTCGTCCTCAGGCGACCGAGTCTGTAATTAGATGTAATCTTCCGCAAGAGTTTCAATTACTCGACCTGAATTCAATTACTCAACTCGATCTGAGCCGACAACTTGACGAAGAGAGAGAAATCGACACGGTTACAGATGAAAATAGGACAGAGAAAGATTTATTGGTCACCAAGAACGAATCCGACGATGAATTGAAAGTTTACGAGCTCGATAAGCTGGATGACAATCGCATCTCCTGGTTGGACAGTATCCAGAATTTGAATCAGACGTACTTAATTAGAGATTCGGAAGATATCGAGCAGCTAGAGGTCTTTCACAGTAAATGGAGACCGATCAAGCACAGTCCTCGTGTGGAATTTTATTTCAAGGATACGAGAGAAGCTGAAGTTTGCGAAGCAGATGAAAAGAAATTGAAGAGAAACGGCAAGACAAAGGATAAAGATATTAGAATCACCGAACACGTGGAATTAAAAACGGATGAAGAAGATAAAGAACATGACACGAAGATGAACGATGAACGCGAGGCAGAAATTGCAGAACTCAGAACAGAGGTAGTAAGATTAGGTAGCGAAGATGAAAAAGATATCCAGAAGATGAATGGTGCAGACGCTATAGACTGGGATAAAATATATGCGGATAAGAAATATGGGAAAGATAAACAGATAACGATGAATGAAAATATCACTGAAGCCAAAGAAATATTTGGAGAGATTGAGAATCCGCTGAATAATATTTTACAAAATTTATCCGATTCTCATGGACATAAATCATCCACGCTTGACGTAATGTATCTCGCTGATAACACACTGGAGGCATCGACAGCGTGTGAGCAATCTTCATCGAGGGAATTCAAAATAGACTTTAGCGGGAATAATGATTCTCATTCGAATAACAGACCTTTTTATTTCAAACACGGAGATCTGACGCTTCGTCTCGATAATAGAAACGACTTGGCGTTTTCGGACAGCTTCATTAATCTCCATCAAGATTACAATATATGTTCTGAAGACAAGATGTCACAGTACAAAAACGACACGTGTCGCAGCGAAGTGAAAGAGTTTAATGCTGCCGGTAATTTTAAGGATGACAAAAGCGAAGAAGCAGGCTCCAATGTCGACTTAAACGACAGCTCGAACATTAAAACAGAAGTCCATGGCTGCTCGGTAGATGAAGCAGAAATTACGGCAGGCGGACGCTTGCGCGAAGTACATGATGAGCGCGTCATCAATAGTGACATCGAGCACGGCGACGGTAATACTGCCACAACAACGCGAGGCGATAACGATTCTGAGTCGTCAATCACGTTTCCAAAGGACAACGTCGTCGGGGAATCGCCGCGAAAAGTCGTCCCGGACGTTCACGCGAGCGTGAATTTGTCGAGACACGTTTCCAGCTCGAGTTGGAGAAGTGTGAGAGAGCGTCCGCGAAATTCCGTTGAGATGAACCACAAGATCAGGGGCAGCATGAATCTTCTTCGTGACAGCACCGACTCCCTGATATCTTCCGTCGAATTCGTTGAGTTGTCGAGCATCGAGCAGCCGGAAGCGGCTCGCACACACGGGAGAGAAATCATAAAGATAATTAGGCCTAGCAAACGAAGCAGGATGTTGGAGATGCTACCGGATATACCGGTGGAAACGAGGGAAACTAGTGAAAGGTTGTTAAATCAGACATATTGGGAGAGAGCGTCGAAGATCTCGCGGAGCAGACTGATCAGCCTCGATCCTCCTCCGTGTCACGTGGATTACAAGCTCGCCAAGAGAAATCCCAGAGTCCGCATCCTTCCACCAGTCCCGAATACATCCTTGATCCAACAAAGGTAGAGATCGGTAGTGGAGAACGGTAGAAGAGAGTGTGAAACAAGTAGAAAAACGTACAGTTGATTCGTATAATTTGCAATATAGATTGGTATTCAATTGGCTGTGAAATACCATGTCAGATTATACTGCCAGCTGCACTGTAAGAAGTAGAACATAGTTGTAATATGATCTTCCCGGTAGGATGATAGTTGGAGTTTAACGCGTTAACAATATTGTAGGAAAATCGAACTGACCACACGTCCCGCCTGGTGCAATTACGTGCGCAGACGGCCGGACTTTAATCTCGTGCTTAAGGCTAGAACGTAAGTTCCAAGACGTGGAACCGGTAGCACGAGGTGTATTTTTTCGTTCTTACGTTCTTACGTTGAGAACGCTCAATTGCTCATTAATAATATTCCTGAGCATTATACAGGACGCACCAAACATTGACGGAGAGCGGACGCACAGCGTTATTCCTTATTATTATAACCCGTGAGAATTAATTTTCGGGATGGACACGAATTTCTCCCTTCTTCATTTCTCAGGGGATAACGCTGATGTGCGTCGGTATTGAGCGTTAATTGAACAAAATGTTAATTGTCTAGAATAATTGGCGGATCAATCATGAAAATTAATCTGTCGCCATACGATCACGTGTGATCACGAGTAACTTAATCGTTGGATGATTTTGTTTGTTAATTAGTGTATAAACGATCGAATCGAAGTAATCAGTTGACACAATGATTATTCGTAATCCCGATGTTACGACCTTTGTTATTTTAGACAACTAAAATTCTTCTGCAATCGATCAATATGCCCGATATGCCACTGATATGCCTTCACCAGGCGAATTGTATCACGAGCTTCACGATCATATTATAGCTTGCACGCACGTACGAGCATTTATCTAGAAAATTGATCGACGCACCGTCTGTAAGAGTAGTTTGCCTGAGGTAGAGCACTCGTAGAGGCGGAGCACGCCACGTGATCACGCACATCGCACTATGTCGGTCGCTGAGGCGTTCACCCATTCAGAGGCGAAACAATTCTCCGAGCCCAAGATCGCACTAATCGAACATCAATTCGCAATTTACAGCGGCACGTGCAAGGACTACGACCCGTTCCTGCTGGCCGAGCAGCAGATGAACGAATTACTGTCGGACACGAGCGATCAGTCTATGATGAGCAGTCCCAAGCCTCAGACTCGCGACCTTTATCCTCTCTCTCATTCGTCCGCTTTCGTGAAATATCCTTGCCAGACAAATCCTGTCAATCTCGACAAGAGGTCCTCCTTAATAGCTCCTCCGTCTGAGTTCGACGACCTCATCTCCGACTTCTCGAGCGACTCGACCGAGACCAACTCGATCTCGCGCGAGGTCTTCCTCAAGGATCTCGCTGACAGCAAGGACACTACGGACCTACCGGGTTCGAAACCTGCTCGCGAGCTGGGCAGACGATTGATCATCGACAAGACAAAGGCGCTGGGCGGCGATTTGCTCGAGGAGCAGCGTCGCAACGTCATCGGCAGTGCGGACAAGGCGCGTAAGAACTTGGACAAGCTCATCATGCCTAAAATCGTGCCCAAGGCCACACGACCGCTCGTTGACCGGTCCAACTCGATACGCGCCTCGTCCGCTCCAAGGAGCAACGCGAGCTCCGACAGGAAAGTTTCGGGCGACGTCAGGACGGCCGCTGCCAAGTTGACCGAGAGTCGGAGGTCGTCGGACCAGAGTCTCAATCAGAGGAACAACAACTATTCGTCCCTGTCCGGCAGCAACCTCAGCCTCAGCTCGATCGTCTCCTCGGAGATGGACATTAAACGGTCGAACTCAGTGTTCGACGAGCTAATGACGTCTCTCGAGGAAGACCTCTCGTTCCCTACTCTGAGATCCTTCCTTAATAACGAGTCCTTCATATCCAGCTCTGCGCTCGGCGACGGCCAGCGAAACGGCATCGTCAGCGACGAGGAACTGTCTTCGCCCGACAGCTACAAGCCGCAGGATCATCACAGCAAGCTTAGCAACGACTCTGCTTATAGCAGGTTGGTCTTCGAGATTGTATCTTGAACTGTGACGAATCTCGTCGCAGATTGGGTTCAAACGTATCAAATTCAAATTAATCAGATCAATAATTCACATTTGGCGAATTATTAATTTTTCTTGGTTTATAAACCTTTTAGACAATTATATGTTACATTTTTTTTTATTGTCTAGTCATGACTGCACAAGTATCATCCACTCGTTCGTCTGTGTTCTTCGTGTCTCTATATGCTTAAAACTTGGTTCAATTTGTGCCCCTTAGTTTAAATCGCAAATATTCACATCATGGACGCAGCACCAATGATGTGATCGGCCGTCTCGACGAAGATGCAGCTGGGAATGGGACACCGTCGCAGACGGTTAAGTGCAAGATGTCCAAGTTTTGCCACGAGTGCGGCCTGCGGTTTCCGGAAAACGCGAAATTTTGTTGCGAATGCGGTGTCAGAAGGCTCGCGCTGTGAAAGAGCACTCCTTTAATCATCGTCGTATCACAATTATGACGCTCGGCAGCAGCGAAAATTGAACACCGCCCAGAGGATATTCTCCGGAGAGCGGAGTAGCCCGAAAATGAGATTTCGAGGGAAAGGATTTTTCGAAGCCGAGATCGCACGGCGAATATTCTATGAAAGAGAAGACACGACGAGTTAACTGCCTTCTCACGATTATACATATAAGCACTCTATGATTCGGACGGCTTTTATAAAAGTTTCAGAGTTTCGAAATATCTTTTATGAATTTTGTGAGATAGCATTTTTTACCGCGCGATGGAATTTTTTTGATCTACTTTAGTTCGCTTCGTAGACCGCGTTAATTTGCTCGCCACGTTTGGATAGTCTAACGATATATTTGATAAGCATTTTTCTCGTCGCACATACACACGTCCACACATCGAGAGCCGTCGAGCGAGATCGCAGACTCCGTCCTGTTTTTTACAAACTCGCAAGTGCGTCTTTTTGATAAGCTTTTTATATTACGAGAAAAACTGCTGAGAATCTCGCGTGTGTACGTGTGCGCGTGTGTTCTCTGTCGAAAATAAGTGAATTAAAAGTAATCGGAGTTTATTTCATGAAGAAATGAGAACTGCCACTAAAATTGTCACATATAGTATTTTATTTATTTCTGTACGTAGTCTAACTTAATTCTAATCTAAATAACGAATTAAGAAAACTAACGTGGATCTTTGAAACGGAATGAAAATATATTAAAGTGAATTTTCACTTTCAGTTCGAATTAGTGTCGGTCGAGAGTTCAAATTTTAGATATCTCATATTCGAGAAGTGAACTTCTCTCAATACATTTTAATTCGCTTAATTTTGCAAGGATTCTCATATTTTACGTGTTGTGTATGTCGTGTACAACGAGATATAGATCGTAGGATAAGCTTAGAAGGTAGCTAATAGTGGTGATTAGACGAGCCGCCGTTACAACTCGCGCCCGCTCAATTAACACTAACCACTAATGAGTAAAAATAACGAAATACGAGGAAACGCGATGCGTGTAACGATTCTAATGAGAGTAACTCGTTGCGTGCGTGTAGTTGGCTCTCTGGTGTATGTAACGTACCAAAGAGTAACATTGCGATAAGCGTTTAACAAAACTCACAACGATCGATATTTAACTCAAAGGTAAGAATGCGTTCGAGACTAATAGTATGCAATAGACAAATTGTGTACGTTTCAAACTGTATTTTTGCAAGTGCAATAAACCGATGCTTATACAGATTTGTATGAACCCGATTCTGGAGCTCTCCCTGAGGGGGAGCTCCCTGCAACAATAAAGGCATATTACGCATGAAGCGTTATAAATATATATACTTGAAAAATTGTTCTCATTTGTTTCGCGATTCGACAAATGAATGTGTAGAAACTGAAAGAGTTTTATCAGTCATGACAGTTATTAAGACGAGCACAAGCCCATCGAGTATTTGAGAAGATGTGGCACCGTTCAATCAGTCGATTAACGCCGACAGGTGGAATTTTGGTAAGATCCTGTTATCATATCAAACTCGAACACGCAGCGGATATGATTTATAGCGTGAATCTTTCTTCCAGAAATATGTGAGACAACTTCGCGCGACGTTTAGAAATTCCAGAAGCTTTCACATAAACGTTAGTTCGGCAGAGAAGGCGAAATGCGGCAAGGAATTTAACGGTAGTGTAAGTGCATTTATCCAAAATTATTTGTCAAAATTTACAAAAAGTCTCGAGATACTTTTACAAAATGTGAGACTCAAAAATTAGCATCCAGCACTCTCTTTAGAAGCACAATTTATGTTTAATTTTAATTGTAATAAATTTTTATCCCAGTAATCGCAGTAATAATAAATTTTCAGTTTCGATTAAACTTCTTTTGATCGATCGGTCATGGCTTTACATGTGTGGCACATTAATCAGCTGCTAATCCATTCGTATTGATTGCAGTATCCCTTAATAGATCACTGCTACGACGTAGTGGTAGTGGGTGCAGGAGGTGCAGGATTGAGGGCCGCTTTCGGCCTCGGCAGCAAAGGATATCGCGTGGCGGTGGTGACAAAGCTCTTCCCGACCAGATCGCACACCGTGGCCGCCCAAGGTGGCATCAATGCCGCGTTGAACGATGAAAATAATGAGAATGGAGACAACTGGCTCTTTCACATGTACGACACCGTGAAAGGCTCCGACTGGCTGGGCGACCAGGACGCCATACACTTCCTCTCCAGGGAAGCCTCTCGTGCGGTTTACGAGCTCGAGAATTATGGTAAGTGCAGTAATAAATTAGGGACATTTGTATAGCTTTTTCACGAGGCTCTTGTAAGCTAGAGAATCCTTTTTGTTTCAAGAAGGATGAGTGAAGAAAATGTGGGCCCATTCAAATCGAGTTTTTCCCTTTTCAGGGAGAGATTTCACAGAAGCGGCTTTTGATTGGTTAATTAAGATCCTAAAGATATATTTTACAAACCATGGCATATTGTTTTCGCAGGTTGCCCTTTCAGTCGTACGGACGAGGGTAAGATCTACCAGCGGGCTTTCGGCGGGCAATCGTTGAAATTCGGGAAAGGCGGACAAGCTCATCGAACTTGCGCCGTCGCCGACAGAACCGGCCACGCGCTGCTTCATACCTTGTATGGGCAGAGTCTTCGTTACGACGTACACTACTTCGTCGAGTATTTCGCTTTGGACCTGCTCATGCACGGTCGATGCTGCAAAGGTATCTTGGCGTGGGAATTGGAGACCGGTCTTCTGCATCGCTTCAGGGCTCACCATACGGTAAGAAAGTTGTCGCCGAATTCCATCTATTAATAGGCGAATTAATATTTTTCATTCTGTCGAATCGAATATCAATTCGGTCGAATTAATATTAACGGACAAATAAACTGATCAATGTTGAGAGAAATAATAGCTACTTCTCTCTCTCTCTCTCCCTCTCTCTCTCTCTCTCTCTCTCTCTCTCTCTCTCTCTCTCTCTCTCTCTCTCTCTCTCTCTCTCTCTCTCTCTCTCTCTCTCTCTCTCTCTCTCTCTCTCTCTCTCTCTCTCTCTCTCTCTCTCTCTCTCTCTCTCTCTCTCTCTCTCTCTCTCTCTCTCTCTCTCTCTCTCTCTCTCTCTCTCTCTCTCTCTTTCTCTTCGTAGGTGATCGCAACAGGCGGCGCCGGAAGATGTTACTTCTCCTCCACGGCGGCGCACACTTGCACTGGCGACGGCATGGCGTTTGCTTGTCGAGCGGGCTTGCCGCTGCAGGACATGGAATTCGTCCAGTTCCACCCGACCGGTATACAGACCCACAAATCTGGCTTTTTACTTCGCCACTCCGTTCTTAGCTGATAGACCGACTTTCCATGCAGGCATCTACGGCAGCGGTATACTCATCACCGAAGGCAGTAGAGGGGAAGGCGGCAAACTCGTGAACTGCAATGGAGAGTACTTCATGGAGAAATACGCGCCTGTAGCCAAGGATCTAGCCTCGCGCGACGTGGTGTCGAGAGCCGTAACCATCGAGATATTGGAGGGAAGGTGGGATTTCTCATAGCTTGTTTTTGATCACGTTCTACAATCACAGATCACCGAGTATTTGAAAGAACCATTAGGTGTGTGCAAAAATTCTAGTCTCGGCATATCATGAAAATAAATAGCGAGAACTTGCGGAAAGAAGAAACTGAGACTTTGCACACATCTAAAACGAATGAACAGAAGTAAGGTTGATGATGTGTTACACTTTCGAAATACATTGGCATACCTTTTCGCAGAGGTTGCGGAAAGAAGAAAGACCATATACAGTTGCAATTGAGTCACCTGCCGGCTGACCTGATAAAACAGAGACTACCGGGGATCTCGCATCTCGCTTGGGTGTTTGCCGGAGTGGACATAAAGAAAGATCCAATCCCCGTGATTCCCACGGTGCATTACAACATGGGAGGCATACCTACGAATTGGCGTGCACAGGTGAAAAGTGGGGTCATTAGCTATATGGACAATAACAGAAACTAATACGTGACGAAAGAAGCGATAATTGAATGAACGTTTATGATGCTATTAGTTCGGCACTGTAGTTACATTTTGGCATCTTCAGGTGCTAACGCGAGAGAACGAGGAGGACAGACCGATTGAAGGTCTCTGGGCTGCTGGAGAGACTGCGTGTGCCTCCGTACACGGTGCTAATCGACTGGGCGCTAACAGCCTTTTGGAAGTCGTAGTCTTTGGCAAAGCTATCGCTGATCAGATCGACTGCCTGAGCAGACCCGGTGAACGTCACGAGGACTTGGCTCCGGTAAAAAAATTAGTGGAGTATTTCAGAGGTACTCTGGGATCGATGATGAATATTTTCCTCCAGCGAGAACTCGTAAAAATTTTCTACGTTGGAAACGTTTGGAAGTGTTCACTTTCCACGAGTTTACATTGGAGAAAAAGATTCATGAATCGCTTCCCGGAAGTGTCCAGAAACAATCGGCGTTCTATTGGCTGAAAATTTTAATCTAAATTTTAACCGAATAATTCCATTGCAGGAGATCGGCGAGCAGACAATCTGTCGCTTCGACGCGACCCGTTACGCGAAAGGTTGTATTCCCGTAGTCGAGCTGCGCGAGGAGATGCAACGTACGATGCAGAAATATTGCGCGGTATTCCGGACTTGCGACATACTGCAACGCGCATGCAGAGAAATGACTCGATTTTACACTTGCGATTTACCGGACTTATGCGTGAGTCTATCACATGCACATTTACGTTACACAGATAGCGGTCAGTCATATAAACTTTGTGAAAACTAAGAGGTAATATACTTGAGACAGATAAGCGCTGTTATGCATTCGGTGACGTAAACTGCCGTTACGTAAGACAGTGACAAGCATGTACGAAACTCTTCCATTCACGTTCGCGTTTTTATTCTAATGTCCGAATCGCTCCTAAATATCTTTCAGGTGCAGGATCAGTCTCTTATTTGGAACACCGAGCTCGTCGAGGCCTTGGAGCTGCAAAACATGATGCTCGTTTGCATGAATATCGTTTACGCAGCTGAAAATCGTAAAGAATCGCGAGGCTCACACACTAGGGAGGATTACAAAGTATGTAAAAGTTACATTTAATAGACTCAAAACGTTCGCTGTGAACGTTCGGGTTGCACATGTTCAGAAGCGAGAAATAATCATATATATATATATTTTTTTTTTATCAATATACAAATAGATATGATTCGAAATATTTAAATGCTCTACCCAATAAACACTAATTAACAGATAATATTATATCAATATTGTAATTTTCTACTCAAGTATAACACTAATCCTATAATTTCTCATTTATAAAATTTATTACTTATTCGATGTAACAATTACATGCAACATATGTTATATTACGCTTATATTTATAAATGAGAAATTATAATATTGATGTAACGTTACTATTGATTGATGTTTATTGATAAGCCCTTAAAATCATCGTTTTAAAGTTCTTAAGTAATTAAAGTTTCGCCGTTATTTTTACAATCAAGGGAAGCAAATTAGTCTCACGAAATGCTCGTTTCGTTTTTAGGAGAGAATCGACGAGTACGACTATTCGAAGCCGCTCGAGGGACAGAAAAAACGACCTTTCACAGAACATTGGCGTAAACATACGCTCACATGGGCCCTGGGCGACGGAACGGTGAGCGGCAAATTAAGTGAAATTTCATGGCAATTAATTAAGCGCTTTCTATAAATCATTTAGCTAAGCGCTTGTGTCTTGCCAATATTGTTGAGTGCTGACGTTGACGCCATATATGTATATGTCGCGATGTTAATAATCGCACCTTGTTTATAGATTTGCATTTCTTATCGACCCGTTATCGACACAACGCTGGACGAAACCGAGGCTCAACACGTACCGCCTACGGTCCGCGTATATTGACTCGGATTGAAATCAGTTGCAAGAAATGGAGTAATTAATATGTAACGGAAGTATAATGCGATTATAAATATAATCGCTAATTATGCTTACGGTCAAGTCTGACGTCAAAGACGCAAAATCTAGGCATCAACGGAGCGAAAAAAGTCGTTATCGCGTAAAACCGGTCAGTGAATCTCGCATATGCTGCGTTTTAGTTCCCAGACACCTTATACAAGCACGTTTTGTGGTCTGTCTTATTCTCGATGGCCTCGCACGCGACAGATGTCGACGATGGCTTATCAGCAGGTTTAATTAATTTGCATTACGCTCGCATTAATTAACGATTGTACGATGAGAAGAAAACGTGCCATTTGATCGAATGTATGTGTTTTGAAGAATTTTTGAAGAGGCATCTTAGAGAAATGTTGCTAAATATTTTGTTCCTCCAATAGCCAAATTACGTGCAATCGGTCTCTCTTTTCGAAGGAGATATAAATCGCGGACAATGTGGCTCAATAATACAGCAACTTTTACTCAGTTTCGTAAGAGATACGTTAATCTCACCTACACTGATAACGCTATTGCTGAGGTCGTTAAATCGCGCTGATGAATGTTGAGTAAATTCTTCCTCGGAGTATTAAATTCATCATTCTTTTGTTTTTCTACTTTATTTTTTCTACTAGACGTACACTAAATTCGAAAGATGTATCTAACAATTTGCATCGTCTCAGCTCGCGTTCAGTGCTAATTGCGTCTGTTTAACTTGAAGTTTTAACTAATACGATGTGATAAAAACACCAATCGCACCTCTGTACAGAATATTTTGGAATCTTTATGAAATAATAATACAAATAAATAATACACGCGCTTATGTACAGATAAGATATAAGATTGATACAAATATTAAGTAACTTCAGCACATAATATATTCGCCGCGTGTGAAATATTAAACATAGCCATGACTTGGCGGCAGTTGCGGATATAGGTCAATGACGAAAGTGCGATGTGTTGAACGGGAGAAAACGCAGCGACGAGATCACTCCTACGCATTTTTCGGTTCGTAGGTGAGAGGTAGCCGCGCATTTGCTTTCCTTCGCTCCTATCATGCTGCGTTCCGCCTCTCGTTTATACCAGCTTATACCGGGTAAGCCGAAATAACACGCGCGCTAATTGTTCCAACATTATTTCTACCGCTCAGTCCGAAACTTCGTAGACCCGCGGCAATAAATTTTCTTTGTCACACACACACACACCGCCGACCTTCTTTCTCTTGCTGAAACCCAAAAGGGACGTTGGTCGCGAATGATACGAATGAGTCGTTAAAGCGTGCGGGACCATTGTTGATTTCGAGATTGGCTCGATATCGCTCGCGTCTGCACACTTTCGCACTCCCGTTCTTATCTTCTCTCTCCCTCGCGGGCGAAATCGCATGCTCGCCTCGTCTCGCATGCGGCGAGCGCGACTCAACTACACTCAAAGCACGGCGGGACTTTTCGGCGCACTCGCTTGGCAGCACTGAGCGCGCGCAACTTCGCAGCCGGCGCGCGCGTCAGTCAGCGCCGAGACGCCGAGTCAGGAGTACGTTGTTGCTGTTGTTGGGGGTTAGTCGCGCAGTGCGTGTGAGTGTGTTTGTGCGACTGGTCACAGGGCGTACTTGAAGAGGGTCGATCTCGCGGGACGTGCTGCGACAGAGGAACAAGGACGTGGAGCAGCGCGATTGAAGATGAGCGGCATGCTGAAGCTGTCGGCATCGTTGCTGCCGAGGAGCCTACCCGGAGCGACGATTTTGGTGAGTGATGTTACCTCCGAGTCTAACGGGACGCGCGCGCTCCCCTCCGACTCGAAGGGAGAATTGGACCAGCGTATGCTTAGAACCAGGTGCATCGAGACCCGCCGAGATCATCCTCCGCCACAATCTTCGTCGCCGCAGCAAAGATCCCGTCCATTACCATAAAACTCCACTCGTCGCGACGGGGATGTCGCGGCGAGCGACGTCACCACGAGGTCACGCCAGTTTCAGCGCACCTGATCTAGCGGGAACTCGCTGCCTATCGAGCGGCCTCGCGCCATCTTACCAGAAATAAATAGACGCTTTTGCGCCTCCTGCTGCCCCATCCTGCTGCGTTTCATCCACCTGACAAGTCAGCCTGCGATTTCGACCCGCCGCCAGCAGCCTCCTCGCGATTGCCCACCGCTTGTTATATAATTTCTTATCCACCGAGTGTCGGTGGTGGCTAGGTGCACGCACGCACCTAGCCGATCAATTACATAACGATGTATGTATGAAGCGCGCGAGAATGCGCGAAAACTGCGCCCGCGCGCTCGACACGTCGTCGGACACGCGCGCGGCGGCGGCGGCGGCGACGGCGGCATCCCTCCGTTTGTCTTCGTCTTCTTCTTTTCCTCTCAGTTTCCCTCCCACGCGTTTCATACGCTCTCGGCAGACGTTAGCCGCCGAAGGGGAGCTGCTGCGAAAGCATTTAACAACGGCGCGCTTGCCGTGGAAACCGAGACGCACACCTCTTCGCCGCCGTGCTCCTGATCGGTATTTTGGTCGCGATGTCAGCAATCACCCGGTGCCGATGCGCGACGCATCTGGAATGTATCGTCGGCCGGCTCGGGTGAACGAGAAGTGACGTAATTCCGCAAGAGCCCGTGCTGAATTATTCTCGCGGCTATCTTCATCGGAATTTGCCGTTAGGAGGAAGAAATTACGGCACGCTGTATACCGCGATATACGCACATCGTGGCGTCGAATTTTTTTTCGAAGGAAAGGTCGCGACGTGGGGAATAGCAGGCGAGAAGGCTGCGTCAAAGCTCGGTTGACTGACTATAATTATCTTTGCTCCGAGCTGTCTCTAGCCGTGACGTGGATAAAGGGAGGAAATCGTGTGAGTCACGTGAATAGTCTTCCGTGATGTTTAATTAATCTATTGTACAATAGTTCTCTACTGTCCGCGGTAAAATCTCGAACTTCCTCGCGCGTATTACTCTTATCACATGTCGTCGCAATTCAGTCGGAGCAACAGCGTCGTCCTCTATCAAAATTCGCGCGATAACAGATCGCCGTGACAACTTCATGAAGCGAGATAAGAACGTGATAATACCGTTACACTTTACGTTACGCGCCGCCGTTATATCGCGTTTAACGGTTGATCGTACCGGCGACAATTCATTAAATATTGTATTCATTAAATATTTCCCGGTGGATGAAGAGGAACATTTCGAAGAATGAAGACCCATCCCTTCCTTTTTTTTTCTTTCTTTTTTATCTCCTTTAAAATTGCAGCAAAGTCAAAATTTCTCGCTTTTACTTCTTATCCTTGGTCATTTGTTTAAATCGAACGGGTCAACTTGTCAAATTTTTATTTTCAAATTATAATAGAACGATTTTGGATATTTTGTCTTTTCCTTATTCAGGCATTGGAAAAAAGAAACGATGCGATCTTGGGATCAAGCAGGAATTTCCGCCTCATCTTCGAGACCGCTTACGAACTGGTCGACAGTAAGCCGCGGCAAATTACAGTTTTTCTCAGTTACGCAAACGCCGCTTGATGTCATTGAAATATCAATTTTTTCCATTATTCCGAGTAACTTACCATGTGATATACGTACATGCACAATTATATAAGTTATACATAAATTATACATAATTATATAAATTTTATATATATATATATATATATATATATATATAATGTTGTAGCTGTTGCATATATTGTATTATATATAATATTGCATATTATATAATATAAAATTGTAGCATATATATAATTTATATATATATATATATATTATATGCTACAATGTGTGCGATATTGCGTAACATGAGTTCTTTTCCTGCACCAAGTCATTTATCGAACGAACAATTAGTCAGTAGACTTCAGTAACTTCAAAACGTTGCTTTAAAGTACAGCCGCTGTTCGTTCAGTCTACAAATTCTGCAAAAAAAGAAACACATTATTAGCCTGTCGCGAGGTATTGGCGAACTGTCACATTTGCGCTGTCATATACCACGCACTGTATAATTATCTAGGCGTATTACTTCATTTCAAAGGTGAACATTTTTGTTATTAATAATTTTAATTACTTATTCCGATAAGACGACCTCGCAAGATTTTGTTGACGCGAAAGCGCACCGCGTTTCCTTCGCGATTGCGGTTGCTATGATTAAAAACGCGTACAATTCCTTTATCTCGCTGCGAGCCAATTGTATTTATCGCGACTATCGGTATCTGTCATTGTATGTACAAACAGAATGTCGAGTGCACATAACGAAATACACGTTCGCTCGTATGCGCAATCGTGCGCGCATGTTCACGGCTCATTATAAATAACACAATGCGGCCACGTGACGTCTTATCTAACAAACATTTGCTGTTGGAATACCGAAACTGTAGCTGTACCGAAAGTGACTGAAGACTCCAGCGGTAACACAAACGTGAAATTTATAAACAGCGACCGCGAAGCGACACGTGAAACATTCTAGCAATTTTCTTCGATCGTCGAGGAAGTCAAAGATCTTGTCACGCCATATTTCTTTTTTACTTTACATCATATTATTATCTCATATTTTTATTGCAATTCATCGTATTGTTGTCATATAATTTGATTTTATTATTGTGTGATGACATTATGATATATTTTTTACATCATAATACAACATCGGATGTTTGTGTGGCATTTGAAGTAAATTTTCTGGTCCTTGTTACTGCAACATCGGCTCTGCCTTTCAGAACAAGTTGGGACTGCCGCTCCTCAGCAATCGTAAGCTACATCACACGCCGGACGGCCGAGCGGCGAAGATCTCCGATGCGATCTCTAAGCAGTACCCGTTCGTGGACCACACATACGATGCGGTGGTGGTGGGAGCCGGTGGCGCCGGTCTTCGAGCAGCGTACGGCCTCGTTGCTGAAGGATTCAAGACCGCGGTGGTCACCAAACTGTTCCCGACGAGGTCGCACACAGTCGCCGCCCAAGGCGGCATCAACGCCGCTCTGGGCAACATGGAGGACGACAACTGGCAGTGGCACATGTACGACACCGTCAAGGGCTCGGACTGGCTAGGCGACCAGGACGCTATTCACTACATGACCCGCGAGGCACCCAAAGCTGTCATCGAGCTGGAGAACTGCGGCATGCCGTTCAGCCGAACCAACGACGGTGAGTGAAGACAGGGAAGAAGGAAGTCTACGCTCTCTACGGACTCTTTGCGCTCAAGACGAAGTAACTGTACAACCTCGAGAGGGGGGGAAAGAGAGAGAGAGAGAGAGAGAGAGAGAGGGAGAGAGAGAGAGAGAGAGAGGGAGAGAGAGAGAAAGAGAGAGGTGCGAGACAGTGTACGGAAAGTGCGCCTAGAATGATACATATTGTTGTACATAGAATATTGATGAGACCTTAAACTTTATTCGAATTCCAAGATGTGAATCTCAATATGACCGAGAATTAATTGTAAATCACGCGACTATGAATTAAAATGGCTAGCTTATATGTGGATTCTCGATGTTGCTGCTGTGTATTGGTCCGAATTCATCAACTCGTCGCGTTTAAGAGCTCAAATCCGAAACGTCCTCGCTAGTCGCGTCCGTTTCGGAGGTCATTGAATCTGTATCCGTGTAAGAATCGTCCGTCCTGCTTTTAGAACGCTTTCTCTCCTGAAATTATAGACGTGTTGATGAAGCTTAACGAAGAAGTCTGTTTCAAGAAGTTGTTTTTACTCTGAAAAAGGAATGAGAATGTAGAATGCAGAAATCTGTTTAGCGAATGTACCTGATCCTTCCTTTTCTGGTCTTTTTGATCATCGGGTTTCTTCGAAGGGTCGCTGACAACTGACTTATTTTGCCGTTCATTTTTGCCGTTTTGTTGAGTTTGTTGCTTCACTTGATTAGCCGCCTCCACGTACGGCTTCTTTTCCGCGGACGACATTCGCCGCCACTTTTGTCCCCCGAGCCGAAACAGATCTTGACTCTTCAACTTTTCATAATCCTGCAACTCAAGAGTAAAACGCTCGCGTGTGTGACTTCCGTCGTGTCATCTCTGTCACTTGTTACCTGCTTGAAATCTTGCATGAAGTTCAGATAAGCGTTCGCACTCGTCCGTTTCCTTCGGCGCGGAGGCTTGCTTCGTGATCTCGATCGCGAGCGAGATACTCTTCTTTTCCTGCGAACGAGATACGAATCTCCTCTGTCAAAGATTATCGTGTTATATATAATTTATCGTTGCATTAAGTTATCTTGTTGTATATCTCTCACTCTGATCCTTCCTTGGATCTACGATCGGATCGCGATATCGGTTGGTACTGATCGTCAGAGCTCTTTTCTTGCTCCTTTGCATCTTCTGTCACTTGGTTATTTTCTTCTCGCCTATCGCTGTCCTCCATGATTTAAGGATGATCCCAAATACACGTTCCCTATCGAAATTTTATGCGTTTCTGCATTCTCAATTATGAGTAAAAAGTTGCTGATAAAGGCGAGAATTTGCCACCGCAGGAGATATAAATTTTCGAAATCTCACGGAACAACAAATTTTGCGGTTTGGTTGCCATGCGATTGAAGGCTGTTACTTATTATCAGGCTTGAACTCGGCTCCTTTAACATATTCATTGGAGGTGTCGTTTTTAGTCATTAAATTAGTATATACTCTTGGAGTTTGAAAAGGCAGACATGCAAATGAAATTTGTTAAAAAAGAAGTGGAAAAAACTGGAAAGATAGTAGGTAGTACAGCCAATAGAAAACAAACTTTAGACTTTTTTTTAGCTAAACTAACCGTTATGATGAAACAAATATATAAATTAACGTTGATGAGAAAAGAAATAGAGCTCCATTGTAACACTATTTCAGCTAAATAGAATGGGTCCAATATTATCAGATTATATTTATAAGTCTATGAGGAACGATGGATGAAGCGCAGCCCTAATTCGTCTTTATCATTTCCAGGCAAGATCTATCAGCGTGCTTTCGGCGGTCAGTCGTTGAAGTTCGGCAAAGGCGGCCAAGCTCACAGATGTTGCTGCGTGGCCGACAGAACCGGCCACTCTCTGCTGCACACGCTCTACGGCCAGTCCCTGAGCTACGACTGCAACTATTTCGTCGAGTACTTCGGCCTGGACCTGCTGATGGAAGACGGGGAGTGCCGAGGAGTGATCGCGCTCTGTCTGGAGGACGGGACGCTCCATCGTTTCCACGCCAAGAACACAGTGCTCGCTACTGGCGGCTATGGACGCGCCTACTTCTCCTGCACGTCCGCACACACCTGCACCGGAGACGGCACCGCCATGATCTCCAGAGCCAATCTACCCAATCAGGACTTGGAGTTTGTGCAGTTTCACCCCACAGGTACTAGATCGCGCGCTGGCGTTAAAACAATATCATTATTGTATTCAGTACTCTGTAACTTTTAACGACAATGTCGTTATTGTTGCATTGTTCTTGCACAAGTGTATGACAAAAAAACATATACATAATGCAACAATAACATGAAGATAGCGACAGAGATAACGAAACTGTCGTTAACAGTTGCAGAATGGGTTTATAGAATTGTATTTGACAATTGTATTAAAAAAAAGAAATAAGAATGCACATATATAAAAGATTTGGCTGAATAATAAGATAATTTGCCAATTTAATACATTTTATATATGCATAAAATATGCACTATGTTAAATATAACTATTTAACATTATATAAGTAGATTGTAATGAGTGATTCAATTTATTATATAATGATGTTATATAGCGGTTTGTAGGTATGTATGATTGTATGGCGAACGTGTTGTATAATATTTTAGTGTGTTGCTAACCCATCATGAAGAAGTTAATATTTCGCTATTCAAACACAGTATTGGTCAGTCTACGAACTATTTCGTCTTTTGACATTGGACAAAACAAGGCCGAGGACAAACATTACGTGATACTAAAGGCAATTAGTCAACAATGCTTCAAGAGAATACACGAGCAATTCAATTGAAACCCGATACGAAGTGAAATTACATTCCCGTAGGTATCTACGGCGCCGGATGTCTGATCACGGAAGGAAGCCGCGGCGAAGGTGGCTACCTGATAAACAGCGAAGGCGAGAGGTTCATGGAGCGTTACGCGCCGGTGGCGAAGGATTTAGCATCGCGAGACGTGGTATCGCGGTCTATGACTATGGAGATTAGGGAGGGCAGGTGAGTCATCAGTCGGTTTCGGGTTCCTTGCAGCTGTAGTAATATATACAAGATAAATATAATTCCTTTCTTTGCTTAGAGGCGTTGGACCGGAGAAGGATCACATCTACTTGCAGCTACACCACCTGCCGCCTGAGCAACTGGCCGCCCGGCTGCCAGGAATCTCAGAGACAGCGATGATCTTTGCGGGTGTCGACGTGACCCGGGAGCCCATTCCCGTTTTGCCCACCGTCCATTACAATATGGGTACGAAAGTCATCCTTCACTTGTGGAAAGTAACGAGTTCCTCCCTTCGCGTTGCGTATTTATGCGACGATTTCATAGAATTATGTAACGTCTCGACATACTTCACAATGGCATCATTATTGGAGTCATTGCGATTCAGTTCCTTTCTAGAAGCGCGGGAGAAATCTCGTGAAACAGAATATAAAATGTTTTTTTGGGGGATGGATAAAAATAATTTCGCGTCGACAATTTGATTTTTATATTTTACATGATTTGGAGATATGAGAAAAATTAGGCCATTTTAAAAATTAACGTCATTTTTAACAATATAACGACGATGAAGATAATAATAATATATTATTGAACATCTAGTTTACAATTGATAGGTTGATAACTATGACGACAGCTTATAACTAATATCGTAATTTCTTTGACTCAACAAATTGATTTATTTATAATTAAAGATTAATATTAATTTTTGTCAATCCGTATAATGAAAAATAATTTTAATAACGTGATATCTAAATTTACAGGTGGCGTACCGACGAACTACAAAGGTCAAGTATTGACCAAGCAAAATAATCAGGACAAAGTAGTGCCCGGATTGTACGCGTGCGGTGAAGCAGCCTGCGCGTCCGTTCACGGCGCTAATCGACTGGGCGCCAACTCTTTGTTGGATTTGGTCGTCTTTGGACGCGCTTGCGCTAAAACTATTGCCCAAGAGAACAAGCCCGGCGAGGCAATCGGACCTCTGAGCTCTGTGAGTACATGCTATAATTTTAGATATTATTTTTTCAAAAACACGTTTATTCTTTATTCTTGACCAATACGAATTATGTATTTAGAACGCTGGCGAGGAAACGGTAGCTAATTTAGATTGGGCGAGAAATGCTAAAGGCTCTATATCTACCGCGGAGCTGCGGCTGACCATGCAGAAAACTATGCAGACGCACGCAGCAGTCTTCAGAATGGCCGAGACTCTACAAGAAGGTGAGACATCACCTTCAGTTCCGTAAAATGATACGTTTCATTAAAAAAAAAACCACTTAATGTTAGTTTCTCACAATTTGTTTCATAGGTTGTCGAAAAATGACCGATCTCTACAAGAAGCTCGACGAACTGAAGGTTGCAGACAGGTCTCTGATATGGAACTCTGATCTGATAGAGACGCTGGAACTGCAAAATCTCATGATCAACGCGATGCAAACGATCGTCGGGGCAGAGCAGAGGAAAGAAAGCCGCGGCGCTCACGCCCGTGAAGATTTCAAGCAAAGAATTGACGAGTACGACTATAGCAAACCGCTCGAGAACCAGCAGCCGATACCGCTTGATCAACATTGGAGGAAACATACGTTGTCGAAGATCAATCCAAGGACAGGAGAGGTATTTTCTTCTCTCTTTTGATATTTTTCTTCTACATTTTCCTCATTTTAGGTCATATTTTCTCCTATATTTCCCTTTTATATCTTCTTATCATATATAAATTAAAAAGATTCCCGCAAGTCAGCTGATTTCACTAACGGAGTCACCATTTTCTCAGGTATCTCTCGACTACAGACCAGTAATCGACGTTACGCTCGACCAGCAGGAATGCGCAACGGTTCCGCCAGCGATTCGTTCCTACTAGATTAATTCCAAATGGACAATCGATCGATCCATCATCCTAGGATTCTCATTTTGCCGGCAAATTTCGGTCGCGCGACCGTCCCGCGATCGTAAGCCTAATGATCACCGATGTATTGCAACGGAATCATCGTCGTCGTCGTCGTCAATCGACAATGACGACGATCTTCGTACTGCTGTTACTTACTGCTACGTAACAAAACTTAATTTATTTTACATACATATACACACACATACATACGCATATACAAAACAAAAAAACACGTACACACACACACACACACAAACTTCATCGTGCACCAAAGTTAATTCTTGTCATCGCTTGCGCGCGAATCGCGAGCAGAATTAGTGATCCTCGTAGGATACCGGTGCCGAAGTTATCTTTTCGTGGTCACCTCGCGCAGAGGTGATTACGCACGATCCTCACTCAGCGGATCGATGCTCAGCTGCGTGAAATAATAGTCGAAACTAGAACGCACTGTGGCGACGGAGGGTGGAGCTTCAGATATGCGTGGACCTTTCAGGGATAGATGTTTTTATAACGTAAAGCAACCGTGTCTGGTGACACCGCGTCTCTCCCACAGCGCTCAAATTTTCGACGCATGACGCGTCGTACATACCGTCGCGTGAAACAATACGCTCGGCGATAACGAAGCCGTGGAGTTAATCGAAGGACATCGTTCTGTTGGAATCACAAAACAAGTATAGGTCTTTCCAAAGACTTTAGGACCTCGATCGCAGAGACAGAGTTTCTGAATGAACCCATTGGTCTTTAAATGTGTTTCGTTTCATGATAAACGCACGTAATAAAATTATTTTTCTTTTCGATTGATATTTGTTCGTATTCTTAATTATATTTGTAAGTAAAACTTATATTTCACACTGTTTTTGCACGCAACGGTAGCCTTCGACTGTACTGCTGTAGTTTGATACGATTTTGTTATTTAGCGTTTATCGCTGATACTTATATAATACCACCGCGTTTTTTACCACCGCGGAAAATGCGCGGAACGGTGGAAAAGGTTTATTTTTTAGATGCTCCAATATATTTTCTTGCAGTCTGCGAATGGGTTGACGCAAGAAAAGAAAACCTGAGTCATGTAGCTTCGTCTTGTAGCATCGAAGGACGTTGCATCAATGGAAATGAACATCTCTCATCGGTCGGTCTCTCATGCTTCATTTTTCGAGAGTGAGTCATTGGATCATCTATAAATGTCATTTACGTGCAAACGCGATTATATGGGCATACACTCTTTAAAAAATTGCGGAGCGGTATGTTAATTTCGTTGCGGCCGAATACTTAGATATCTTATCAGACGACAACACGGAAACAGTATCAAGTAATTCTGATGTTGAGTACATATTTTTATAGACATATTTATATTAAATATATACACATGTAATAAGTTACACATTAAAAAAGATTAACTTATTAATTTGTTATAATATATATCTCGGAAAAATAATTATGTATTCCAAGATATAAAAATCACTGTTTTGGGTGATGATTTTATTCATACAAAATTTGAGTTTAACCAATTGAAACTGTTCCCATATGTGTTGGTCTTGCAGCGTCTCACTGATGTATTATGTGCTCTATAGAAAGTGAATTTAAGTAAAACGTTATACTCTCCTTAGAAACATGGCACAGAGATACGAAATACTGTAGTCTCAGTCTGTAAAAGTCGTGTGAACGTGCTGTTTGGCATGGTAAAAATGTACATAAATCGCGAAGAGTTATCGATAATAAAGCATTGATTACACATTTTATACGTGGATTTAGATACACTGGAGCTCGTTGAGAAACCGAGTCGATAATGAATTACGAGATAAGAAACTCGAATTACAAAGTTTTTATTATCGTACAAAAGAGATCAATGAGATGAGCAAAAATTATCTTGCGGCGAAAAAGTATCTTGAGGGGGGAGGAAGGAACCGACAAAAATAACAAGTCGCACGATGTGAATTTTCACAGATATTTATTAAACCCATACTAGAGTGGTATTCGTCATAAATAAGAAGTTCGCGGATTAAATAAAAACTGCTACCGAGGACGATTTTCTAAAGCATTAAACTAAAGCTCCTCTCGCTTGTGAGCTAATACTTCAGAAAATTCTTTACACGTTACGGCTTCTTTTAATTTAATCGATGAGGATGCGTCTCGAGATGAGCATGTACTCGCACTCGCAAATAACATAGTGTACACAATATATATATATATTTATACGCTGCCGAGGAAAGTCGGTACAAACGTTCGAAAACGTCCGCGACGCAACGCGGCGCCTACTTACATTCTCGCCAAGAAAAGCTTCGGCACGGGATTTCTTACAAAAACGATACAAATCCGAGAGAGTTGGCACGACGTTTAAATGCTTTCCAGGACGACTCGACGCGAAAGATCCCGCGAGCGTGACATCGATTTCCAATCGCGAGAGGCGCCAGCCTGTGCCAGGCTAATCGCGTTGTAAGAAAGAAGCTGTCAATCTATATTGAAAACCGTCGAAATAATCTGTGAAATAATATCATCATACGAAGCGTTATCGGCGAAGCTACACATCGACTTGAACAGTCTGAGATCTTTTTTTAAAAGATGAGATTTTCCGGAAAATTTTCTTGATACTCGCGATCTTTCTCGCGTCGAGTCTTCGATCGTTGAACTGCGCGAGGTATTCGAACGCACTCGCGGGCGGAACTTCTTCCGCAAGAAGAAGCTCCGCCGGGAAAGCGGACGATTTCAGCGAGCAAGACGTATCGTTTTTCTTTGCTTGTTTTCTTTTTCGCACTTATAGAAATGCTATGAATACGATCGGATCTCGTTTCGAACTTTCATAGGCCCAAGGAAACGCGCGAAGATTTTGCTCGAATTACAAATTGGATACGACACGAGTTGATAACTTTTTACTCTTCTTCCGATTTTAAGGCATGCAAAAATGACTACAAGAACTAAATTTCCCAACGACATAACTTAATCACGTCAAAATAAGGGTAAGATCCCTTGGAATTCGCAACATACCGATTGCCTATCGATCCTTAGGACTATGACGGTTAAACCACGTTATACAATTATTAAACATCAAATTCTCGCTAGGGGAGACAACTTGAACTAATTCCTTGTTTTTTTTTCGTTCTCTCTCTCTCTCTCTCTCTCTCTCTCTCTCTCTCTCTCTCTCTCTCTCTCTCTCTCTCTCTCTCTGTCTCTGTCTCTGTCTCTGTCTCTGTCTCTGTCTCTGTCTCTCTCTCTCTCTCTCTCTCTCTCTCTCTCTCTCTCTCTCTCTCTCTCTCTCTCTCTCTCTCTCTCTCTCTCTCTCTCTCTCTCTCTCTCTCTCTCTCTCTCTCTCTCTCTCATCGTATACATTCGCAAAGCTCGGGATCGTCTCTCGTCGGTGATATAGCGACGATCTAAAGTGAGATACCAAATTACAGTTCATCCTATATAGCATCGATACGTCGTGCTCTTTTGCGCGAAAACCGCTCGTCGGCTTTGCGCACATTAGATCGCTTCAAGTCGCGATTAATTTCTCGCCTAGTAATTATCCTAGTAAAATTCGCATAATGCAAACGCACTCCTTTCGCGACAAGAGAGGCCGAAGATTTGTAACTTGCGTTACGTAAAAAAGTAAAATGAAAGTCCCGGCTCGTCAGGATATATTATTACGTGTAGGAACGATCAAAAGTCTCTAAAAGCTACCGTCCATCGAGCTCGCTCGAGTCGCGCGAGCGACGAATATATCTTCGGGGGAGGGGGGAGGGGGAAATAATGAAGAGAAACATAAAAGGGAAAATGCAGAGTACTGAACGATTTCCGTCTGTGTAAAAAATCGTCAAGGTATATTCGCAACGAGTCTTCGATGAGTATAGCGCGGTGGAGTGTTCGCAAAATTACACCGCAATTAAGCGAGCGAGCGAATCACGGTCGCTCGGAGAGTGCTACACGCTCAAGTCCGGAAATTAAAAACTGTCTCGCGAACAACGATGAAAATTGCGCTAACTGTTCGCGTGACCTCTCGAACGTTATTTATATATACAGCAAGCCGGATAAATGCGAGACGCACCCAGACGGAATTATTCGAGTGTGTCCCGTACATACACGGTTCCACGCCTAGCCGACTTCTCATCAACGCTACACGTACACACGCGCCAACGTGTCTCTTTCGTTCGCCGTTGAACTGTTTAGAACTCGGTTTAGAATCTACAATTCTAAAGGACAGAGTCTCGAACCTCTATTCAGACGCCGTCTGCGTGTATTCGCGAGTGAAAAGGCTCCTCAACTTTTTTTTAGAGACGGTTTGGTGAATTGAAAAGTATCTCGCGATCTCAGCGTCGTGCAGAAGAAGCTGTCTCTCAAAGGAAACAGTAGCCTTTTTTCCCGATCTAACAGATGTGCGATAATATAATGGTGCGTGTCTGAAGAAAGAAGATTACGCGGCGACGAAAGAGGGACAGCTGGTGGTGGGGCTCCAGCCAAGGAATCATCGACGATCAAGGGACCGCCGAAGGAAGATTCGGCGATCGATCCAGGTGGCCTTGCTTGTGATTTTCAACCCGGGCAGCGAATGAAGAAAGTTCAGATCGCAAGCTCCATTCGAGAATCGGATGGCACGGTGGTAGTAATCTCTTCGCTCTGGTGGTCCGCGCGACGCTTTCAATCAGTTCGCAGCGACGTAGAAGTCAGCTCTGCCGTGCAGCATTGTGCTTTCGCCGGGAAGGCGATGACGACGATGACGACGACGACAACAACGACGACGACGGTGGTCTCCGATGCCGAGAAACTAAACCGGGTCCGGTTTTGTATCTTCGGGAGAGAGGGAGAAAGAGAGAGAGAGAACAGTCACGGGAGCTGGAGTTCTTTTTGCTTTGTTCCCGCTCGTCTCTCTCTCTCTCTCTCTCTCTCTCTCTCTCTTTCTTTCTCTCGTCAGCCGCCCTCTCCTCAGGAACATAATCCATATCACGCACGATCTGCATTCACACGTTCTCGCTTTCTCTCTCTCTCTCTCTCTCTCTCTCTCTCTCTCTCTCTCTCTCTCTCTCTCTCTCTCTCTCTTTCTCTCTCTCTCTGTTCCTCTCACACGCGATGATGGTGGGTGACGCTAGATGGAGTGATGGATTAAGTCTTGTGCATTGTGTCGGTGGCTTGGGGGCCGGCCGTCGACGACGCCGTTCACGAGGTAGCTCGCAATTTCTCCAACGCGGGCACGAGCGATTCCTCCAACGAGGGTCCGCAGCTCAGGCCGCACTCACCGATCCATCTCGCCTTGCCGCTTGCATGCGACTGTAACACACGGGGAAAAAGCCACGGTGAAAGACTCGCCCGATTTCGCCTGCGCACAATTACTCTCACGCTCCGAAATTTCCTCCATAGGATCACGTCATCACGATATAATCTCGATGATCACCTGATGTGACAGAAACACACGTTTCAGCAGCAAAATTGTTAATTATACGCGCCGACATATAATACTGCTATCAACCGCTTTGTAACCAATGCGGCGCTACACCGCTCTGCTCTCTCAGCCCTCGATCGATCGCTCGGGCTCTCGCGACGACCCTCGCGACGAATATTCCGCAAGTGTTCCCGTTAATTCCTCAATTTCCATAAATAAATTCTCAATTCCGCTTTCAACGATCGTAACGAGCGGAGTAAAGGCACACGCTGCGGATTCTCCCCGCTCCTCGCGACTCGCCGCCCGCCGCGCAAGATCGACCGAAATCCAATTTATTTCGCACGACGATAAAGCGAGTGTGTAAATAATATATTATTTAATCGATGACTTAATGAGAGCGAGAGAAGGTCGAGAAACGCGCGCGGCTCGCCGCTACGGCGGCAAGCTGCTACGGCTGCTACGATCGGAGGTTAACGTCTCGGCCCGATCTCGAGCGTTTTATCCGTTCACAGGGGTCAGGGCGGACATTTACCATGGTGAGGTCGCGCTTCCACGCGGTGTGGCAGCGACCGTCGCAGAGCGGACACGGCCGTTGCAGGGAATAGCCGCCGCACTCGCTGCAGTCCAAAGAGACATGCTCCTCGCTCCACGACACTCCGCATCTGCGTGAAAGAAACAAAACAATAATATAGTAACAAAGCAACAAACAAACAATATAGTAAATGATCGTCGCGAATTTATTTCGCGCGCGCGCGCGCGTTATGCCAGCTGCGACTCGGCCAGGCGGGAAACGCGGAAGCCGCCTGACACAACACTCGCGTAAAAAGCGCCGACGAGAACGCAGTTTTCTCGAGGAAAGCTTCCCCGGTCTGTTTGCGACGTCGCCTTGCGCACTTATTACGACTTCGCGCGAGATCGTATCGTTGCAATAATCAGCGAGTATTTATAAAACAACGTTCTCCCCAGGTATAGAACAGAAAATCACGATGACATCAAAATGATGAGGAAAACTCTTTCTCTCATCATCATCATGATTCAGTCATTTTCTTGTCATTTTGATGTCATCATGATTTTTTATTCTACTTGCGTTTAGGAGCATACACAGTGATTCCCGAGACTGGAATCATGGCACGGTGAGACGTAACGAGACCCGGCGGACGACAACAGGAAGAGCGAAGAGATGATCCCCTGTTCGCTGGAAATATTGTCTCGCGCAGCTCAGAGCTCTTGAACTATTGAACTTAATTTCTCCACGTTGCATACGTTATCCGACTGATTCATAATCGCGATGATCCACGCGATACGACAAACGTGCGTCGCGAAATGTTCGCTCAAGGCTGCGCGCCTTCTTGCGTACCGAATGTAGGGCATCGATTTAACCGCGTCAAACGCCGCCAGATAAACACTGGATATGCCTGCTAGCCTTATTTCAGCATCCCATGTATATCGATAAGGCGTTTCTAACGGCGAGCGAATTAACATCGCCGCGTGAGGACGATTCGCGCTGGCTCGCTGGCTCGCTCGCTCGCTCGTCGACCTCGAGACAGCGCGGGGGGGAAAAAGATCGTCCTCTCCCGAACGCTCCGCATTTTGCACTTGGTAAAACGACCGAGTCAATGCCTACTTCGAAGGTGTTATCTGTCGCGCGCGCGCGCGCGTGCGACGGAGGAAAAAAATCAGACGCGCTCGATGATGCGTCATCGTCGAGCGGCGGAGGATCGTATCGTGTCGCCGGCGCGCGTACTCTGGATCGCACCGGATTCCATTGAGCAGACTACGTCTGTGCCCGTCTCTCTCTCTCTCTCTCTCTCTCTCTCTCTCTCTCTCTCTCTCTCTCTCTCTCTCTCTCTCTCGTTGTGTAATCCGCAATTAATTCCCACGCTCCGTCGTAGGATTCCGCGTCGCCGTTCGCGCGCCGCGTCGCAGCTGCGAGACACGATTTATATCCGAAGCACTTGCTGCTCCCCGACATTCGATTACGCTCGTAACGCTCAATCAACTCGAATCTCCGTCCACCGTTGGAGAAGCAAAGCGAACGGACAGTAGGGAGCTGTCGCTTCTGAAGAAGCGAATTCCTTTGCTCCTCCGCGCGGCTGCCGCAAGTACGTTGAGAAGCATTAAACGGATAAATAGGCGAGAAAGCAGCCGTGGAAGCCGAGGAGAGAGCGCGACAGACGAACGAGCGACGGACGTTGCTTCTCCTCGAACGGATCGGTCGATTGAGAGGTCATCAAGTGCGAGAACTTACGTGAAGCAGGAGTTCAGCTGAGCCCGCAGCTCCTCTATCGTCACGATCGTGTCCTGATACTGAGGATGCGAGCCTTGGAGGCCATCGTCCACGCTCCCGCACAGGCTGTGGCACAAGGAGATGTTACTCCTGCAAACCGACAGAACACGATCCATATAAGAGCCACGCGTTTCTCGTAATCGAGATCTCGTTTCTCCTCTGAAACTTGCCCCTTTTTATCACTTGTCACCGCGCGAACTCATTATATGCCGTCATGTCAGCAGTTTTTCTTTCTCTCTTTCCGGCAAATCTTTATTCGAGGTAAACGAAGCGCACGACGCATAAGCGACGAGGAAAGAAATCGAGCCGAACGGTTTTGCAATCGGGAGCGCCTCTGCTTCTATTTTCGAGCTATGCGCACAAGGAAACCTAGGGAACGCGGAAATTCAAAAGATTGTGAAACTTGTGCGGAAGTAAAGTAGTTCATGCGTAATGCAAGACTATTTTTTGTTCGTGCGGAATTCCAGTCTGAAGGGGTGAAGCCACCTTTCGAGGGAAAAAAAGCCATTTTCATTTCTAGCGTTTCTAGCATCTCAGATTTTGCAAAATTGGAGGAGGGCGGAGGAGGTTTCGAAAATTTTTCAATTTTGCAAAATCTGAATACACAGTTGCAAAGAGTATGAAATACACTACAACTTTCATATAAACCATTTTTGCACACATCTCGTATTTTGAAAGATATATATATATATATATATTTTTTTTTTCGAAGGGTGGTTTTACCCCCTCAGACCGGAACAATTTCGCACGAACAAAAAATAGTTTTGCATTACGGACGAACTATTTACTTTACTTCCGCACAGTTTTAGAATTTTTTGAATTTCCACGTTTCCTGGGTTTCCTTGTTAAACCTCCATTTCGTTCAGACCTCTTCGCGCTGACAAAACATCGCGCAGTCGGGCCTCTCGCGAGAGACGAGTTCTAGAAAAGATCGACCTCTCGCTAACCCCGCGGCGCGAGCGGGGTTCCATTCACGATAGGTTTTCGGTCTTTATGAGAGACGATCCGTCAAGCTCGTAGCCGGGATACGGTACACGGTTGGTGCACGAGTAAACTGCCTTGAACCTGCCTGCCGAAGAAAGAGGCCTCGGCGGTGACGGTGTGTGTGTGTGTGTGTGTGTGTGTGTGTGTGTGTGTGTGTGTGTGTGTAGCGGTCTCTGTGTGTATTTGTGTATGTCGGTGTTGGACGGATTAACTCGAATGAGTATGCGCATATGGTAATCAGGAAGAAAAACGTCAGACCTCCATGTGGCGGCGACGTGAACGCACGCGTAATGAGCCGCTCGTCCTGTCGCTCTGCGCGCGCGCGCGCGCGCATGTGTGTGTGTTTTTTTTTCATGCTGCGTCTGTGTGTTTCACGAGCGTGAACACGGCGACATGCATTTACGAGGGAACAAAGATCGCACCGACGGGCGTTCTTGAATGACCGTAATCGCAAGACGCGATCGACTATCCCCTCGCTACAGTCATCGTTCTTATTTCTTTTCTTCTTTATTTCCGTTACGTAAACGCACGACGACGTGGTGGGTCTCGGCGGATAATCTTCACGAGGCCGGGGAGTCGACTCCCAGAAATCTCCCGCTCAGGTAGAAGTTTCCCGAATCTCCGGCTGCGTTTCTTGTCGCGCGCTCGAGATTGGGGAACTGCAAACTTGCATGAGACTCGATTGAACCTCGCGATACGGGACGGAGGAAAAAAAGAAAGAAAGAAAGAAATCGCGGGAACGAGTTTTTAGCGGGGCCTTCTCGCGATAAAACCGATAGAAAATAATCGCTCGTCTGAACGCAGTCTTGTGCGAAAATTAAGAGATGCTCCAGATTTCCGAGCGAATTAGTGTGCGAGTCGAGGAGACGTCGCGTCGACGATTCCGATCGAGTCGCGGGCGTATTTTCCCGCGAGATCCTTCAGCCGATCCTGCGGACATCGCAACTCGACGACGCCAAGACGCCTCTCAGCGTCCCTTAATTGGCGTTTCCGGCTAGGCCGCGCACACGCGATGTGTTAGCTACGTAGGAAGTTAAGTTATGCGCACTTGGAAACGGGAAACGGGAAACGGCGCAATCGTGGGCCCGATTAAAGCGCAAACTGCAAGACCGCCTGCACCTTCCCTCCCCCCCTCCCGTCTCTCCTTCTTTTCGCGTCTTCTCTCCGCCGCGCTCGAGATCGCATCGTTCTCCTCTAGCGCTAATTAGCCGCAACGACGTTATCAAGAGCGCGATGCGATTGCGCAACGATTGCCGTAACGAATCGCAATCGTACCTCCGCGCGAGTCGGACAAAAAGACGAATATCAAGATCGCGAGGGTCGCGATTGCTTCGACGAGACGGAAAATTCGCGGCTTCATGAACGACGCGGCATACGCATTGATTTCGCCGCGGCGGGAAAAACGTTCCAGACGCGTCCAACGTTTGTCATTTAAGGCGGGGGGGGAGAAGGAGAGGGGGAATTACATGCGAAGCTGGCCTATTCAAGCCTTTCAAGGCTATTTTTACGAATTCTTTTAATCGAAACGGTAGGACCGACGGACTTGAAATTTTCACAATATATTCTCTCTCATTAATGTTCAAAGTATAAAATAAATTTTATTCAGTCACAAGAACCAATTCATCAATTTCCAATTATAGATAAAAATGCAGTCATCCGTGATTCCGCATGTGATTCCCGCCTTTTAATCCTTGCGATCCGCGAAGCAGCCGCTGTGCAGCGGGTCTCATGTTTCTCAGGAATCTACCCTTTGCGTACGAGAAAGATGATTCTCATCCAAAGAGCGCAAAAGTCGTCCAAAAGACCCGCCCGGATTTAAGGAATTATTAAAAGTCGCGCGCGTTTGGATCTTCCATTTTCCTTGTTTTTCCTTCGCGAAAGGATCGGACGCAGGATCTTTACTCACCCGTGGCGGGAAAGGCTCTCCGTAGTGGGCTGCACAGAGGTGACCGACATGTTGAGCTGATTGAATCGGACTTGACTCGATTGACTGATGACTTCTGCAACACAGAAGCGAGAGAAACTTTTGTAACCACGTGGATCGTTTCGAAGGCGAAATATTTCAAGGATAGTCTTCCTTCCGTCACCTGCTGTCTCCCTCTTTCTCAACGGTCGAGAGATCGAGCAGCAAGTGGGAGACGGAAAAACGGAAAAGCCGCGCGTGAATAAAACCGATGAACAATCGGGCGCGTTCGACGCGCACTCTCGGTTGTTACAATTATAGACGCGATCGGGATAAATATAAAACGACTTTTTACATATCAGCTGAACAAAGAATCCCGAGGATGCCCCGTCGCGCACGAACGCATACGAACGCGAGAAATGTTACTGATAAACAACAGCGCGCCGCGGGAAATCCCCCGGACAAGCCGATAACGCCGATAATGATCTTGACGTGTTGACGTCGAAGCTATCGCAGTCATGCATAGTTAAGAGGAGAAGGAAAAGAGGTTCCTCTCGGGCGCGCGCAGGAAATCACCTCGGACGATTTCATCGGAATCTGCCTCATATCTTAAAAGCCAAGGTTTCTCGGCGATTAACATTCAACGTCGTAGCTTTCGTCGCGTTCCAAGGTTCCGTCGCGCCGCACTCTCCTAAGCGAGAGCAGGCATTCTTTCCGTCAAATTTCACGTCACCGCTCTCATCGAGTGGACACGTCGACGCTGCGTCACGAGTGATCATCATCATCATCATCATCGTTGAGCACCTCGCCGTGGTCGAGTGTTCCATTGACGAAAGCAAAGATTAATGAGACATCGACGGAAGTAGGAAGAACGGGAGAAATTCATCGGCGATCATTTCCCGCGAAACGTCACTCCTCTCGAGCGCGTCAAACGATCAGTCACGGTTTTCCCTCGGCTTCAAGTCCGCTTCGAAATCCGCGCGTGCGCGCGCGCACGCGGATATGTATTGCTAATAGAAATTATAGTGCTATGTAACGGGCTGATATTACGAGATTAGCGCACAGGAGCACGTTCGATGATTTATTAGAGCGGCGCACGTATCGCGCGCGCGCGCGCGCGCGCGTCGACGGCGAGCGAAGGACAGGCACGAGAGCGGATTTCACCACGATCTCACCTTGGCACGAAACCCGCGCTCGCGCTTTTGCTTTCTATGAGAAAGCATATCGACAGAGGCCCACACACACACGTACGCACGCACGCACGCACGCACGCATATACATGTACGTGTTCTGTGTCCGCGATATCGATAAAGACTTGCGATTTCCGTCACACGTTACGCAACCGCGAAAGGCGAGCGAGCGACTCGCGCTCGCCTATTCGCTCGCTCGCTCGCAGAAATCGCTCCTGCCAATTTTCCGACTGGCTGAAATCCAGGCGGAAGGCGAGAAGAAACTCACACCATCCTTTTGAAAGCGCGATCGGACGTGAGAGGATAATGTGTCTCTCGCGGCGCTCGTGTTTCCTGCTCTCTTTTTCTGTTCCGCCGTTAATTCCGCGTGATTATATGCACAAAATGAGGCAATAATTTTATTGCCAGCTCGCGCACATGCTGTTTGGAAAAAACAGAGGTGACCTCCGAAGCTACCCCAGCTGGGCAAAAATATATTGTCGCGACAAGATGATTGCTTCTGTACGGTGTGTAATTTTTTAGACAAGTGTTTCCGTTGCTCTCATATTCTCCGAAGACATTCGATGTGATACAAAATTACCGCCTCACACTATTAGATTGATAATTGAAAATCTCTCTCCGGAAATTAAACGTCCCCTTTGTCTCGGCATATTTCTGTTTGAGAGATGCCTTGCTCGGTGTCTGCGAAGAAAAGTTTTTAATCAACCTCGTAAGATGCAAAAGTATCAATCGCGATCGATAAATTGCCCGGAAGCTTCTTGCAAAATCTCTTGCGAATCTCGCCGGACGAAACGAAGAATGCCAAGGATTCTCTAACCGGAATTCGACAGCGAATGTTGTAGCAAACGACAACAAGACACAAAGCATAACAAACGACATCGATAAGGAATTCCTCCGGCATACCGCGATGCATATTGCAAACAAATATTCACGTGCCGTCGCGCGAGAGCCATGTCGCAAATTCGCTTTGCAAATCATTAAACGTAATTATCCGTACGTCTTTTCGCGCATCGGGAAGAAGCACGAACGTCGATGAAAGTCGTGCAAGGGTACAGGCGTGCCGCCGACGCGACGCGACGCGACGCGACGCATCGATCGATCGATCGGCCTTTGAGCAAAAGGTCGTCAAGATCGAATGAAATATGCAGCGAGTTTTCAAGAGAGCTCCTCTTTCGGCGCCGCGGGGAGTGACACGCCGTGTCTGCGCGCGAATGCGCGTCATTTTCGGCGAGCTTCCGCGAGCGGAATATGATTCAGCCGGTGAGAATCTCGCTGATCCCGATCGCTCGCAGATACGACACAACTGTCGAGCCGCGCTTGGCTCTCGGATAACGTTTCAAGCACATCCACAACGACACATCGCGGGGATCGATATATCGTCGTCCTCGTCGTCGTCGTCGTCGTCGTCATCGTCGTCGTTGCGTGTGCTACTACGTCGCGCGTCCGCGCGAGCGAGCCGATCGATGAATTTGCATTTATTAACCCTCCCCGCGTTACGTAGAATCGCGCGTGCGTCGCAACTCTGTGTGTCGTGTTAGCCGCGTTACAACGTAATCACTGATAAAACCCACCATCGGCGGTCGTGGGCGTTCGGCCAAGCGAATTCCCGGCATTCCTCGGGACGTAGTAATCGATATATCGGTCGCGCCGAGCGCGCGAGAATGCAAACCGACCCGAGTCCGTCGGGTCGGTTTAATAATAGTAATCTCGACGGAAGTGGATTAAACGACCGGAGCTGAAACGACGGCGACGGCGACGACGACGGCGGCGATAACGCGCGCGCGCGCGGCGGTGAAAAGGATCACGCGAGAATCGCGCGCGCGCGAGGCAGCTTTGATAAAAATTTATCGTGCGGCTTGAGGCGCACGCTTGTACCGCGTGTTGCGAAAGTGTAAACGCACGCGCGCGCTGACTTTTCTCCACGCTTTTTCCTGGTAGAGCGAAATAATTCGTGATATCGCCGACAAGTTTTCGAAAAAGCTTATCATCCAGCAGATATCGGTCGAACATTGCTTGTTTCCAGCTGTATTATTTGTCGGAAAGCTTTTCCGCATTGTCGCGCAATTCTCTTTTTTCTTTCTTTTAATAACTCTCTTCCTCTCCTCTCTTTCAAGTCGCTCCGCGCGCGTCGCGCGCGCGTCGCATACGCGCTTACGCGTGCGACCCCTTTTACGCGCGATCGCGCAGTTATCGTCGCCGACCTCGAGCAATTATTGCCGTTTTGCTCGTCGCACGGACGGGCGAGCACGTAATCGCGGTGTCCTGGAAAAAAGAAATAATTTGCGTGTCCGTCGCGCGCGCGCGAGAATGTCGCATTTTGCATTAATCACGAGCCAGAGCGGAACGATTGTCATCACAGATCTGTCGTAAGCGCGCGTGGACTATCCGTAAATAAAAGATTTAAAGGATTTGTACAACTTGTGTAGAATTGATTCGTCGTTTATACGACGTTTATTCAAATTAATCGCGGCCAAGTGGCGCACACTCTGCGCGACCGTCGACGGAGCGGAGAGAGCGCGCGTTCGCGGCAAATCGGGAACTGGCTCATCATCCGGCTCGTTCCGCTGCATGACGTTTTTGGCGGCCGATGCCGGCTCGTTGTACACGAGTTGCGACAAAGTAACGCTATACGCTGCAACTCGGTCGCGACGCAGCGCCAAGCTGAGCCGAGCCGGGCCGAGCTGAGCCTCTCATGATGACGATGAGTCAGTGGGATAAATTGCGAAGGTAACATCATTTCTCGAGAAACGCGGCGCCAAGATCTCGCGCGCGACAGAGAATTCTCTCTCTCTCTCTCTCTCTCTCTCTCTCTCTCTCTCTCTCTCTTTGCTTCTAAGTACATATGGTATGCGTGTGTATTAACTCTTCTTGAGAAGCGAACACAATACTCCTGACGCATCTTGCATAAGCGCAAACTCCATCTCTCGCAAATGGCGGCCTCGCTTCACGCGGAATTTATATCGGACTTACGATAGTTACGAAAGCGGGCAGATTCATCGTCGTCGTCGTCGATTTATCCGCCTGGAAGTTCGCCGATTACCACCGTCGGCGGGAGAACAGAGGGAGGAGGCAGACCGGAGCGAGAAGGGACGAAAAATCGGTCCTAGTTTCTCGTATTTCAACGGGGCGATCGCGTGAAAAAAAAACGGCAGGAGAGAGAGAGAGAGAAAGAGAGAAACGCGGGATGAAAGCGGACCCCAGATGGAAGGACACCGAGGAGGATAAAACGCGAGTGATCCTCGCGACCGTTGGCACACGTCGCGGGGTGTTAGTAACACTAGCGCAAAAATAGAACTATGGTCCGCAAACTATAGGCCGGACGCTATAAATAACCGGATTATTCGAACGGCGCGCGCGAGCGAGCGAACGGAGAACGTTCGCTTACACGGTCGCGCGTACAAATGTGCGAGTATACGTGCGTAAGTACGTACATGCGTGTGTGTGTGTATGTAGCACAACATATGCTCCGGGCGGATTCTTTCCAGTCGCGATCTATTCCAAGAGAACAGAGGGTAATCCCGTAAGCGGATCGGTTTATCTCCGGACACAGCTCGGTCGCTCCTCCGGCGAACGTCTGACGAACGCTTCGCGTTCGGCGATTTTGCACGCCGCGCCGACGATAGATTGCATTCCTCCCGCGACAAGTGCATCGGGAACGCGGCTCCGAACGGAAAACTTTGTTCCCGTTGTACGTGCGTGTGTGTGTGTGTGTGTGTGAACGTAACACGCTCGTTACTGGCGACTTGACTTTAAACTTCCGGCTTTCGTTCGTTACTTTCGAGGGATGCGCCGTTGGGAATCAAATTCGTCCGAGTTCCGGTTCCGATGCGCTGCGCTGCGACTATAAATCGCTCCCTTCCTCCCCTCTCTCTCTCTCTCTCTTTATCCGTTGCGACGCCGCGCGTGAGTTATGGGATGGATTTTCCGCGAGCGGACGAGAAGGGATTACGACGCGCGAGATGGATGACGCGGTAACCGCGACGTAGATAACGTCGATATGTGCATGACACCGTCGCTTCGAGATTATTTATAACGCCCCTCGGAAAAGATCAGCGCGTGTCGGCCGACGATGGCACGGAGTGACGGCGGCGGCGGCGGCGACGACGACGACGTCACCCTTGGGGGAAGGAAAAAATGCGTTGTGTCGCGTTGAGTTGTCGCGAGAGCGGCCTTTCGCGCTTTGATTGTCTCGATCGGTTTAATGGCTTTATAACGGAGGCGACGATAAATAAACGATTATCCCGTGAGAATAACGACAGAGTCTGTATGAAACTGAAGGGACATATGCTTTGTGTATGTGTATGCGCGCGCGTGTAGGAGTCGCTAAATTTAGTCAACTTTCTAGCCGGCGCGAAACACGGAAGCAACAATGGAACGTTGGCGTTCGCGTTTACACGCGCGACGGCAAGCCGACGCGCATTTCCATTCGCATTATCGCGCGCATTGTCCGTCGCGCTAATATTCGTGCGTAAACGAGAAAAACTGCGCGGAGCGAGATCGAATTCTCCATAAACACGCGGAGGCACTCACGCGAAGACGCGAATAGCGCCGAATTGCGAATGATATCCGAACGCGTGATAATTACCCGGCAAATTAGCCGGCCGACTAATCTCCATTCGCGGGGAGTTTCCGTTTAACGAATCACTCTCAAGGACCGCGGGGCTAATTGCTCGTGATCGCGTCAGATGCATAATGCCGCGGCGTTAACGATCGCGCTCTAATTAGAATAGACCGGGGCGTTTGTGTGTGTGTTCTTTCGGGAAAAACGACGAGCGCGAAGGTGTAATTGCGCACTCTCTCTCTCTCTCTCTCATCGATCGATCTGAGGGAGCGATTGTGTCTCGCCGGCGAGCATCGTAATTGCGTCTAACGACAAAGCGCTTGAGAGCTTAAGCGTTACATAAAAGAGCGTATTGCATAAAGAGCGTCTGATTTAATTACTCGACGAATGCGAAGTGTGTATTTTCGTCTCTCTCCCTCTGCCTTTCTCTCGAGTGAAACGAAGCGCACCCACAGCCACCTTCGACTTGGCCCTTGGCGCGACACGATTCCTCCGTCGAAGGCGAGCGGGTTAGACCGTCCTCGCGACTCTCTCCTACGCGCGCGCGCGAACAATTAAATCCTAAGATTAGCTCAAGAGACGCACACCCAGAGCCCGCTCCCGCCGTCGCGTCGTAAGCCGCGCGAAACCAGTCCGCGGGCCGTTGGCAACCGGCCGCGAGCTCCCGCTCGTCCGCCACACGAGCGTAGTATTTTCGTTCCGTTTAGCAGACAGATGGGAATAGAAGAGGGCGTGTGTAAAGGGAATGTGAGAGCGAGAGCGGTCGCCGCCGTCGTCGGCGATCCGCGCCGCGCGCCAAAACGGCTGAGCGGCGACCGCTAAGAGTCAGGGCGAGCGAGTCCGCATCTTCGCTCTGCATTTTCCCCCTTCGTCGGGATTGAATCGCGGCGATGCTCGTATAAACGATAAACATAATACAGCCGGTTTCCTCGGCAGCCTCGTTTTTTGTATGACATTTTGTTTCCCCACGGAGAAATCGAACGTGGAATGTCGCAGCGGCGGAGCGCAGGTGAGCACGTTGCGTCACGTGTTGCGCGGGGTAAAACCATCATTCAACGTGCAGAAGTGCGAAAGGGAGTCTTTTTTTCTTTCCATCCGACTTTCGCCCGAACGTGGGCGAATCGGCCAAATCTAATTTCCGGAGGCGGAGGCGAGTAAGACAAAAGAGAGAGAGAGAGAGAGGGAGGGAGCTGCGTGAATTTACAGCGATTTTTCCCACAGCGCGGGGTAAAAATCAGGCCAACAACCCACGAGCATGCGGGAGCTGCAAGGTGTGCGCAGGGACGTATTGGAGTATCGATCGACCCCGGGCTATTCTGGATGACACCCACACGGGCGCGTGTCGGGTCGTGCCGGGGTGGAATCAGGTCGGCTGGAAGGAAGGAAAGCTCCGATGCGAAAATGCGACGGCTGTGCTGTGCTCCGTTCGTAGCGGCTCTTGCACGAGACCGGAATAGCAGGAGGAAAAGTTGCTGCCGCGCGCGCGCGCGCGCGCGTTGCCGCTACAAAGTGCAGCGAATAAAAACAAGTAAATGAGTAAATGCAACGCGTGGAATAAATAAAGCGGAGGCAATCGTGGACGAAGCGATCGGTGTTGCTGATTCTTCGCGTGACATTCGGAACGCACGCGTCTTGTCCGGTGGGAAAATTCTAAAATGTTGAATTCTGAAAGAAATTACCGACAACCTTCCTGCCCGCGCCATCATGCGAGCAGAGGAAGACGAGATCGAGGTGGGAGAGACAATTCGCGTCGGCCGGGCGAACAATTTCCTCCGCGGATGAAAGCCAGTCGCGACGGCCGCGGCGGCGGGAAGCGGGTAGACTGAGGGATGCTTGCGCGTTTTGCTCCGCTCGGCGATGGTTAACCGGGCGGGGGGGGGGGTGTGTTTCTTTTTTCTCCTTTTTGCGCAATGCACCGCTCGAACAATAACGAGCAGCGCGATGGGCGTGATGCGTCGACGGCGCATTCTGCGCGCCGCGTGGGACACGCGAGAGGCGCGGTTACACGCGGCGTGAGAACGTGTGAGAGCGCAGGAGAGCCCAGGCCGGAATGTCGCGAAGCGCGCGTTAGCAGGATTGAGAAATTAAAATTCCGCCGGTGGAATTCGCGGCCGTTGTGCCGGCACGGTGGCCGGCCGGTGTAACGGGTTCCCCCCGGTGTCTCCGGTACACCGTGGTGGGCGAGAAGCGACGACGACGCGGACTGACCTCGTTGCTCTCCTTGCTCTCCGATAACTGCGCCATTTGTTTTGAAAGCGGTACACCTACTTTAAAGTTTCGTGTTCTCTCTTTCTCCCTATTCACGTGCGTGTCCCCGCGAGCCCACGTTCCCTCCGCTCGGCTCTCGAATAATAAAACAGGCTCGTTGAATCGCGAACAGGATCGCCCCCCGAAATGAATCCAATTTAATTGTTTATTCGTGGAATCGTCTAAACATCCAGAAATTACGCGTCCGAAATTACGGATGAGAGAATGGACGTAGGACGGAACTCTCTGCGCCGCGGATTAACTCTCGAGGAGTCGCTCTTAATCGCGAGCATTGAATTATCCATGTCCTGTGTGATTACAATGGTATCGTTTGTGCGTGTGTACTACGTGGATGTGAGTAGGGAGAGAGTTTTTACAACACCGTCTCTCTCAGATACGGTAAACGTTGATCGTGAATGTTGTTGGGCCGCGTACATGGCGTACGTTATTTCCTCTAGCGAATAACGTCGACGATTTACGTTCACCGTATCTGCTGAGAGACGCTATTGCAAAACTCCCTAATAACGTAATCACGATCAACGTTTATCGTATGTGAGAGACGGTATTGCGAAAACTCCTTATTCGGGCATGCGAGACGCAGATCTTCGCGAGGACTTCGGCAGGATCTTTCCGCCGCCTGGCGAAGCGTGCAGAGTGCGCTTCCGCGCGGTGTAATCTTCCGGTCGATGGCCGTCAGTTGGGCGCCGAACGAGGCACCCGCTTTCTCTCTCTCTCTCTCTCTCTCGACTCGCGTGCGAGTATTGATTCTCCTCGCGGCTCGTGCTCGTTCGTCCGTCGTCGCACGAAAAGAGCCGCCGGCGCGCGCGCGGCGAGCGAAAGAACCGCGCGCGTCTGTCGCGTCTACCAGCAATGCGACAATTAGACGGTGAAGAAGAAAGGAGAGGAGCGGCCTAGCCGCCTTTGGATCGCCGTCCTTCGGTCCAACGCGATATTAGCTGATTACTTAACACCGTTCTGGCGAGCCGTCAATGACAGCTGGTAATTTCGTGCCACGGTTCTCCTCTCTCTCTCTCTCTTTCTCTCTCTCTCTCTCTCTCTCTTTCTCTCCCCCACGTTGCGAGAGTCGCGTATGTATGTATCCCGCGCCCGCGCTAATAAAGCAGCAGGGTCTCGTGGCAGCAGCGTCAGCAGAAATTATTGCCCGACAATAATCGGCGATTGACGCGCGCGTGTCGCAACTTTCTAGATCTGGAGATCGGCGACGGCGACGGCGACAACGACGATGGCGCGTTCCTCTTTCGCGTTATCGCTCACTCCCGACTGTGACGTTTCCGTGCCGCGAGAGACCGCGGGAAAACAAAGTCCCGACTTTCGAGCGATCCAGCGAGCGTCCGCCGTCCGCGACGCCGCGATGACAATCTCGCGATCTCACAGTGCGGTCCCGCCGCGAATCTTTCCCGGGGATCGTTCTGGGTTCTTGCGAACCATAAAAACGGCAGTCTCGCGTCGATGAAATTCACGTTCTTCGCCGCGGCGTCAAAATCGCCTCCATTTTCCGCCAAGTGACTTTTTCCCCGACAGCAGGCCACAGTTGGCGCACGCATACGCATGTTTCGGTCGCGTTTGCTGCGTAATTCGATATTGCGACATGACAGGGGACTACTCTTTCTCTCTTGGTCGCGCGACCACGGCTCGCTGGCTTTCTCGGAGCGAAATGGCGGTGAAAGCGTCTCTTCGACGGCGGCCGCGGCCGCCGCCGCCGCGACCGCGGATGTACTGCAAGAATGGAATTACGCAGCCTCCGCTATGTAGAGAATGAGGCGCGCCGGTCGTAAAAGATGCCAGCCGAAGGCACAATGCGTAAGGACCGTACGGGCAAGGCTGTGCAAACCTACGATGCGCGTATTTGTTTTGACATCCTCGGGATTGAGCAATCTCCTCGAGAAAGTAGAGCAGCGTTCTTTACGAAGGCCGGCCGTCAGCTAGTCATCCGGTCAGCCAACCAGCTCGGTTCTTGCGCTGCTTAACCTTCTCCGCGAGCGACAAAAAGATCAATCTGCGAGGATGAAGAAAACCGACGAGACGGATACGCGCGTGTCTCTTTCTCTCTCTCTCTCTCTCTCTCTCGTTCGGAGAACCAAAATTACCGTTCAGAAATGGACCATCGAGCGGGGAGAATCTCACGGTCGAAGAGCAACAAAACGACTCGTTTCGGACGAACGATAATATATTCGTTTTCGTGCGCTTCAAAGGAAGGCGCTCCGACCGAGAGCGTCGGTGGTCGCTCGAACTCAGTCTTTCTCTAGAGAGCGAGCGAGAGAGAGAGAGAGAGACAGAGCCCTCGTCATTGCAGACCGCGCGTTCACTGTCGTTCCCTCTCACTCTCACTCACTGGCGCTCCGAAGAGAACGGCCGGAGTCCTGTCGCGATAAGGAAAATGTTCGACTTACATTTCTTCCTCTCTCTTTCTCCTCCGTCCCTTTCTCCGTATATCTCTTTCTCTCTCTCTCTCGATCGAATCCTCGAAAACAGAGCCTCGCACGCTAGCACACAGCTGCGACACCGATCCGGATCGTGGGCGACGTAAGAGATGCTTGCGAAGCAACTTCTCGACGCGTCCTAATAACGGTCGCAAGCAGCGGAAATCGAACGAGGCGGTCGGAGCTAAACGTCGAAGAGACGACACTGACAAACACTGTACGACGTCGCTGAACGGACTGAAGCCCGACGCCGCCGGGCGGGTCCTTTTATAACCGCGGTACGCGAGTCCGACGGCGGTGGAGGCGCCTAGGTGGTGGGGTAAGTGAGGCACAAATTCCTCATCTGCCGACGCGGCGCAGTATGCGCCCGCTCGTGCATCTTAGTGGTTCTCAACGCGCGGCTCCCACGGCATGCTCGACGCTGACTTCAATCGGGTCGGAGCACGATGTGTGTCTGGTTTGACGACACGAGGCTGCCCGCGCCGCAAAGTAACGAGGATGCGATTACTCGCGAATACATTGCACTTGAGGAAACTGTCAATTATCCGAAATCGCCAGGGACAATGTCCTGCGGCCTCGCCGAGTGAGCCAGGAGGCGTTTGAGATTCGTTCGAGACCGCTGCGTCGGGATGCAATTTGCGAATTCCTGGACGGCCTGTATGGAAAATAACGGGGGGCGGGGGCGGATTGCGGAAGATCCTGGCTTTATTCGCGGGAACATAGCTGGAAGTCGAATCGAGGATTATTATTTTTATCCCCGCCCCGTCAATGGCGAGCGGTATGTTCCGGCTCGGTGGTCGTGGAAGTTCGCGGAACAAGTATTGAGTTATCGATTTCCTGCCGAAGCGCGAACAGCTCGGCGTGTCGGTTCTCACGCCGCGGCCGCGGCCTTGCTCACGAGGAAGTCTCGGTGGTCCCCGGAGTCCTACGTCCGAGGGTCCGACGTAGGGATCAGGATGCTCTCCTGGGAGAAGATTCACGCTTCACGCCTGGACGAGGCGCGAGGGATATCCCCGAGAAGGAAACGAGGAAGCGCGCGGCGATCGCCGCATCGGCGAGCTTCACCTTTGCAACATGGCTTGACATTTTCAAATGTCTAGAAAGCGGCGGGCAATTTCTAACGGCTGTATAATATTTATAGCGGAACGCTAAAGCCGCGCCGAACGGATGTTCGAGCGCCGGCTTTCCCGGATATATCGTTCCAAACCGATGCCGACATTATCGTTATCGCGCCGGCGTATCGATCTCGTGCGCGCGCGCGCGCTGCTGATATTGTTATAATCAATTCCCTTGGCGGACCAGAGTGAACGATCCTGATGATTAATTCCCCATCGTCGGTGAAAACCCGGTAGAAACGCGAGCGCATCGACGGTGGTATCGGCGCCGATAAGATTCCCGCCGATGAAGAAGCGTGCTCGTGCCCGGAACGAATGAGTAGTCGCCGGACGAGCCGCGATGACGCGGGGAACAAGTATTACGGACTCGTATCTCCGCGTTGCTTCGTTTCGCCGGACTGCACTTTATCGTGCGTGTTTACTGACCGCCAGCGATAAAATGATCGATTTTGTAACAAACGCTCGCGCTACGCCCTGAGACAACATCGCGCGCGCGAAATCGCGGAAGAGCAGAACGCCGTCGCACTCGCTGCTATGTCTGCCTCGCTTTAACTGTCGAACTACTAACGGTCGTTCTGTGCCCGTCGGTCTTATTGCGCGTCGGGGAAATTAATTGCAAATTTATCGCACCGCGTTCGTCGACTCCGAGCGTCTTAAGCGTTGCTCTGCTTTAATCGCGCTTTTCAATTCGCGCGGTATTCGACTGGGACAACCACAGTCTGTTTGTTGTCAACGCACGTTGTCGGAGTCGACAGATGCTGAAATGGAGAACATTGCTGTGAAATCATGCACACCTGGAATCATCGGCACCTTCATGAAAATGCAAAAGGTTAGGAGGTTACGCGTTGCAACAGCGAGAAAAAGTCGATTTTCCTCCTGCGGCGCGTGGAATTTATTCATCGGTTTTCCTCGTGTCTAATAGGTTGAACGGCGTATGAACGTAACAACGTTCAACAAGGTTGCGTTTCGTTAAAAGCGCCGCATAATAATCCGCCGTGGAAAAGGTTAGAGGTCCGGCTATAATGCGCTCGTTAAATATAATCCCTTGTGAATGTATCCTCCCTCCTCCTCCCCCTCCCCCCCGGTTTCCACCCCCGCGGGTCGATGGGGCACTTGGTCAATGATGATCTTACGGCCTTTCATAAACTCGATAAAGTGTAAAGGCTACTCTTTCGCTCCTTTTACCGCCTATGCTCTCGCAGGAACCGCTTCCGACGCTTCTCAATGAGGAAAGTTTTGACGACAAATCACCGGTCACATAATAAAAATCATAACAATAAGAATGATCGGCGATAACAATAAGAATGCGATTTCGCGCTTCAACATTCGCGATATTCAGTCTGTAGTTTTTTTTTTATCGTACTCGCTCCCCCCTGTCTTTCCCATCTTTCTCTTTCTTTTTTTCTCGATTCTACGCCTGCCTCTTTTTACGTTCGGAAAAGAAAAACTAGCCGTCGGAGAAGAAGAAAAGGACCAATTATCCGGCTATTCACTTTATCCGACAGCCGCTCGCTCGCGAGTCACGTCTCCCGTTCTCGCCCGCCGACGAGTTTGCCTCACTTTGTAGTAATTTGAACAACGAAAAACAATAATAACAATCGCGTCGAGCTCGCTCTTGCGAGATACAGGAGCGAGCGACGGTATCGAGGTGCTCGATCGAGGAGGAGAGACGCAAATTCGAGATAATGCAGTCCAACGTGACGCTATACAATTTCACAGACGGCGATAACCGCGTCGTCAAATATTGATGTCCATCGTTCGTCGCCCGCCTCATGTCGATTGATATCCCTCTGATCGATCTTCCTGTCGATCGACCTCGCAGGTGTCCACCGAACCCCGCCGGCGACTACTCGCTTTCACCAAACTGTTTTCACGTATCGTCACACAGGTCTCATGAGTAAACGGTTCGTTAGAGAACTCGCAATTACGAATTCGACTAGGTTTGTAGGTGGCCGGCGGATTGACCGAGCGAAGGCACGTGGATAAAGAGAGAAAGAGAGAGACAGAGACAGAGAAAGAGAGAGAGAGGGAGAGAGAAAGCTCTGCAACACGTGTATCGATGTGCGTAGATTTTCGCGCATGTGTGTGTACACGTAGTCGAGCAAACGACGTATTCCGACGCGCAAACAAGGCGCACGTGGTAGCACGTGCCAATTTGGCCGCTTTTTCTGCGTCGCGATCTATTTGCAAACGCACGAGCGTCGCATGAGAGTCATTACGCCTCCTTACTTTCATACGCACGGCGCCTCCGAGACGACGCCTTTGATTTTTTCGCATCGACGACGGCGTCACGCGCAAGACGCGCGTGCCCGCGTCTGAGACGCCCTTCTTCTTTATTAATCCCGAGGTACGCACGAGAACATGCGAGAGAAACAAAGCATAAGTCGCAAGGGAGTCGATGTAATAATACGACAGATCGATATCGCCACTTATCGGCTGGTCAACGAGTCCAGTGGACTCGCGTGACGTCACCGAGTGCATCCCGTGAGTGCACATCGCGCGGAGACCTTGCCGGGCGGTTAACGACGTCAACGATTTCTTTGCGTTTCAATAACGCCGTCCCGTGACGTAATTAACGAGCGATCGAGCATCGGGCGATCTATCATCCGCGACGTCACGACACGCGCGCACGAGGATGAAAGGACGAAAGAGAGGAAAAGGTAGGAAAGAAAGAGGAACGAAGAAAGGCAGGCACTTACGTGCGTTGTTGGCAACGTGACACGGCGAGTCGCTGGTGGTAGTCTCTTTCTTGCGCCGAGCTTTCGTGCGCAAGAGCGAAATTGATTTGCACGTTATAGATAAGACATTAGCCGCGCTTTCAAATCGTCGCGTATTCGCGATTTCGTAGCGCGACGGGAGCGACGCGTTGACGCGCGAATTCGCGCAACTGTTCAAACAACGTCTTCGCCGTCGTCGTCGTCGTCGTCGTCATCATCCCCGCTTGCGCGCGGAGTATTTAACTATTTAATATCAAATAACATACCGCGTTTATACGCTCGACAATCGCCCGGAGAACGTCAACCGCGTCCGTTCCTCCATGACGAAGGTGTATCGAAGGCTTCCTGTCTTTTTATCGCTCGGCTCTGTTACGTTATAAACGTTTACCGTGTACATGTCTTCGTCGTCGTCGTCGTCGTCGTCGTTGTGGATTACGTAAAACGATGTTTACTTGGCTAGCCGCGCTTCGCACATTCGTTATCCCGCATCGACGCGTCACACAGTGGTGGGCGCATATAAATCGCAATTAATACCTCGATTGTTTTCGCAGTTGATTATCCGGGACACGGCGCGTAATCCCGACGCAAAGAGCGCGCCCGAGCGCGGGATATCGAGTTCACGCGATAATTCAGGCAGCGTAATAAAAGCCGCGTATCTCGTCGTCCTCCTCCTCCTCTTTCTCCTCCCCCTGATCGCTATTCCGACACGCGTGATACCACCGAGCAATATAATTATTCGTGGTCTCGAGCCCCCTCGCGGAGATAAGATCACGTGAAAGCCGGCGGTCTCGTGACCGAAGAGATTAACATATTTTCCATATTTCTCTTTCGTAACGAGCGCCCGTCACGTTTCGCCAATTCGCTGCGCCGCGATGCGACTCGCGACCGCGATCGCTCTCCGAAGGAGGACGGAGCTCCTTCGTTTTCGTCGGCGCGCGGATCGCGCGAAAGTTCATCCTCTCTCGCGAGCCTCGCGAAGGAGACATCTCGCGTTTGTATCCCCGGTACGAGAGAACTAGTTCTCTCGGGATTATAGATAATTATGATTATTACACAATGATAACTACATAATTACAAATTATAATTATGATTATTTATAAGTGATAATTTGTAAATAACGTAAATATTCGTGATCTATAATTACACTAGTTGATCTATAATTACAGTAGTTATGTAATAATCATAATTATTTATAATCCCGATAATGTTACGAGTATTCGCGCGCTGCGAAGAAAAAGGCAATACGCGATGCAAAATTAATCGATCAAGGTTTCTCTCGAAAGAGATCTCCATGTGACGCCATTCGCTGCCGCTTCGTTCCTCTAAATACGACGCGCCGTATTCCGCGATTGCGCGACGGGTTACATAAAATGTACAACGGCGCGTGTAATCGTCGTATCGTTTCCTAATGTTCTTTGCGTCACGAAAGTCGTCTGTGTGCGCAGATAACAATTCGTTATCTGCGACGAGGAGTGATCGCAAATACGATTTGCGAAAAGAAAAATAGGCGGACGAGCCCCCGGGAGGCGTGTGCGACGCGTACTCGCGAGAATCCGCTTCAAAACAATGATTATGATAATCATCGTGGCGAGCTGCGGACGCGAATCGCGGAATCGCTTCTCATTACAGCCGCGAGAGTTCGAGCGGATTCATCGGCGCCACCGGAGACACCGCAACACGTTCTATGAATTGTGCGATGCACTTGCTAATAATGCTGTTACAGGAAACGGCTCGTTCTTCGGCGAAGTCGCCTATATAAAGTATCTGTCGACCGAGTTAAGACAAAAACAAGAAAAAGATTTCGAAATGGAGGGAAATCTCTCGCAATTACGCAAAAACGCAATTGCGAAAAATCGTGACAAGTATCTGCGTTCGATATTCCGCGTTAAACGCGCGATCGTTTAATCAGCTCAAGCTTGACGATGGTTCTTTTCGCCATTGATCGCGTTAAGCGAGATGCATATTCGTCCGCTTGATCGCCACGCGGACTCGTAATTTCACGGGTGCATGACGAATGATCGGACAGGTCGGCCGTATAAGACGATCGTAAAGGTGATCGTAAATGAGTCGGTCCAAGGCCGAGTGTTCAGCTCGGAAATTTGAAGAGCCGCGTAAAATGCGTTTCCGCGGAAGACCGCGCGGTGGCCTTGAAATGCACGCGGTTGAATAATGCAGCTCGCTCGCTCGCTCGCTCGATTCCGTTCGGTTCGATCGGCTGGCAGACCGATGTCGGTCCAGCAATTTCGATAATTTACGATCGCCCGGAAAGGCCTTTGATACGGCCGCCGGTCGTGCCCGTCCGGATGAATAAAACAAACACGCAGATACTGGCATCGGTAATCAAGGAAACGCGCGAGCGAGCGAGTCAAGGATTGTGTTGGTTGGCTCGCGAATCAATTCAGTTAATCCCTCGCGAGTGAGCCTTCGGGAACGCAAATAGGCGGTGAAACTTTATCCTTGGTTTCATCTCGCGCGAACATTATCTCGTTAAGGGACCGCGGGAATGAAATATAATAATCTATTCTGTCGCGTGAATCACAAAGAATAAACTTTCGTCGTTTAGTCCGCCTCTGGGGGCGATTCATTCGCGAGTCGGACAATTGTTCGCAAAAAGGAGCTACGATAATTTGACAAATTCCAGCAGAGTACTCTCATCATCATCATCATCTGTCATCGCTGACAGATGGCTATCATCGTCGTAGACAAAATGTTGAGCGGACGTTTGTGTGTTTGTGCCGACTCGATCTTTAAGTGAAACCAGTTCAAGCCGGTCGTAAGAAGTCGCGAATCGTCTCGAATGGTGACGTTAGTCGATCGGTTGAGGTTCAAATGACCGGTTAAAGCGATCCGGTCGTTGAAGGAAAAGTGAGCGCGCGCGCACGATTAAAACAACAGGACGAAGCTCTCCCGCAACAATCAGGAATACTCACGCGCGCATCTCCACCAAAACATTGAGTATTCGGTTCACTGTCCTCGAGAATGCGATTATCTCGAGTAAAATGGTCACTGACCTTTCTAATATACATTTCCGAGACGGTTCTGTGAGATTTAGTTTTGAGTCGCAATCCTCGAACAAAGCCTATTAGCGAGGGTTATCGCGCGAGAATGCGGCGTGAAAAAGTTTCCATTAGCGTTATCGTTGCAAGAATATTCAGAAAGAATTTTGTCGTCTTTGTTGCGAGCAATAACGGATTTTTATCATAGGGGCGCTGCTGATAAGCTTTATCGCGCTAAGGAAACAATGTACAAATGGACACACACACACTCTCTCTCTCTCTCTCTCTCTCTCTCTCTCTATCTCTCTCTATCTTTCTATCTCTCCCCTTCGCTCATATATCGAGTCGAAGCTCGCGTCTGAAAAGATATATGTCGACTTGTGTAGTCCAAAATAAGTTCGATGAGTCGACTTTCCGTCCGTGTACTTTCCGTTTTTGCCTCGTGATGATCGCATTGTTTTCTGCGCATATGTATGCGAGTCAACGTCCGTCTTCCGTTGCGTTTTTAGGAATGTTTCCAAAAGTATATTTCGAGAACTCCAATTATTCTCGCTAAAATCGGGACGTTTATTTCCAAGTGCCAGATTTTGTTAAAAATACATGATATTCGCAGCTTCGCTAAATTTAAGGAATGGGACGAATTAATATTTTCGAATACAACGCCCGCGTTTTAAGGTTCTCGTCACACACAGAAAAATACACACTGCGCTCAAGTAAGCGTTGCTTGTTTCAAATATTTGATGGATTTACGCAAAACACATTTTGAATCCTAGTAAATTGAGTGCATCTCAGAAGTTAAGAATATTAAATTCAAACAAAAATATCAAAATCTCGGTCCTCTTCTCTTGTATGAAGAGTACAAGATTTATAAAGTATCCTTGAAAAAAGAAAAAATTCTACCGTTGAGTAGATGATAAAGAACTTTTCTCAAATTTGTGGTGAGTAGAATCCGGAGTAATTACCAAGAACATATCCTTCGTCGAAGATAGCCACTACTTAAAAGAAGAAAATTCAACTGAGCAATCGCTCTTCTTAACAATGGAATGATATTTTTCTCCCTGCGTAAACGCGAGTACTCCAGACTCAGTTCCGGGCAGATTAAAATAAAAAATAAAAATATATCCGACTACGGAGAGAGCTCGTTCGGGTCGGTGTTTTAAACGATGAGCGTAAATCAGACGAATACGGCGGATGAAGTTCGTAAGTTTTTTAACGCGTCGTTTCGGCAGTCACAAAGTTGCTCGTAGCACACGCTCCGCGTATGGATCGCGGCGGGATTCGCAGGATAAAAGAGCCAAAAAAGAACGCGACAGAGATGAGCGAGGCGAGGAAGACGGGAAGGAAGCAAGAGAGAGAGAGAGAGAGAGAGAGAGAGAGAGAGAGAGAGAGAGAGAGAGCGAGAGAGAGAGAGCGAGAGAGAGAGAGAGAGCGAGAGATATAGGTGGATCGCTGTTTTTGTGCGATCCCTCCCTCCCTCCGTCTGCATTCCATGATGCAGGCAACAACCTCGCCTCGCGAACGCATCTACGCAAGCGAGCGAGCGAGCTGACGAAAGAAAACATTCGAGAAAGCAACCGCGTGGATCCGCGATAAAAAGGGACGTTAACATCGTGATATCGCCGATGCACCGGCATGCACCGCGATGGCGATATTTTCGCGGGATGAGCGAAATATCTCACCTCGCGAATAGTCGATATTTGCCTGTGACAAATAAGAGGTGGCGCGGCACGAAGGCGGCGGGGACAATTGGCACCGTGAATCTTCGAGGATCGGCACTTTGTGAAAACAACAACGTACGCGTGCAACAACACGAGAACATACGGTGCGTGCATCACGCTCGCACGCTCGCGGAGCGCGCTCCAAATCCGCGAAGCGCCGTTTAATCTGCGTAATGCCGTCACGAGGCTGCAGTAAAATGCGCTTCTCGCTCCGCTTCGCCGCCGCCGCCGTCGCCGCCGGCACCGCCGCAGGAGCAAACACAATAAAGCGCGTGATCGCCGTTTTCCAGGAAAACGGATACGGCGATTGCTCATCGCGAATTTCTCACCGTTTCGCGCGGAAGATAAACTGACCTTTGAGAGTGACGCGTTCGTTATTCGACGGAAACCCGAGACCGCACTTGCACACGGCGGTAGAAAAAAAATATTTGCCGTCGTTACGGTCGTTCCACTTATATTCGACGAGAGGCAAGTGCCGCGCCCGATCGTCCGGTCGACGAAAACCTATCTACGACGCAAGCGGTGCCGTGAAACGGCACGAGATCCTACGAGGAGTTTACACGCGAACGTTTTTCTCCTGCCAGCGCGTAGCGCGGAGGACTCAAGCGTGTGGAGCCTCGTTGTTTTCTCGAGACGCACACGGAGAGATTTTCTTGGAAAGATATTAATATTGATACGTCGAGAAAGAATACCGTACTGCCTTGTCCTCATAAATTCGTATTATTTAAAAGATTTGAAAATAGCGTGAGAAACTATATTGCATACGTAAATGTTTACGTTGTACAGTTTAAGAGACAAACAAATAAGCTATTAATTGTAACATAATGAAGTAAAAAAATGAGCCATCAAATTCCCCATTTCTCACTTCAGTCATAGATTAAGCGAGATTCGCAATTTACATCCCGCGTAGGCTCATATCGGTTTTTTCCATCTCGGATTGATAACGATTTGTTATATTTTATACGCGTAACGAGGCATAAAGTCGGTCACTGCTGACCGTCGCGGCATCCAACGCGCTGGTTATATTATTTTAAGACAATTTTCGCCGCTCTGAGCTCTCGAGTGCAAGATAATCGAAGGATGATCACCAGATAACCGGGTGGTAAATCACGATACAGATGATCGAGTAAGAAGAATCCTTCACGTTTCAGCAATTTTTCACGCGTGTGTGCGTGTGTGTGTGTGTGTGTGTGTGTGTGCGAGAGCGCGCACCGAGAAGACCAACATCAATTACGATTGGGAGGGAAATCATCGTATCACCGTATTTGCTCGATTCACGGACCTTGATTAACCGGCACAGGATCTTGTTTACAGCGTCGACGCGAGCGAGCGGTGTAGCGAGCAGCATCGGCGCGAGAGCGGCGCGATAGCGATCACGCGAGTATGCAGAGGTACGAATTCCTGCGGGAGCTCGTCGGGGAAGCCGCGACGGGACAAACAGCGGCGAGCCAACTCGTTTTTGCGCGGGTAGCCGAGTCCTCGACCTCCGAAGGTCGTTCCACAGGTTCCCGAGTTCAGGCCGGCGAGAGTCGACCTTCCCGGAAAATACAGGGAGGAAGCAGAAGGGCTGGCGGAGCAAGGGGAGGTCTGCGACTTGCGAACTCGGCGGGTTGTTATTCCGCGACGCGTGTACGTGATCCGCATAATATCCTTGGATCTTTCGTCTCTTCCCGACCGTATAGGCCGCACACAGACACAGATACGTACTCCTTTATTATCCCGCTACTACTTGCAACGTTCTGCGCTCCCTCACGGCCTCGTCGGCCGTCGAGAGAAAGAAACACCCGAATCCGCGATGAATTTTTCTCACGGAGGCGCTCCGAGGCTCTCCGTGTCCCTCTCTCTGTTTTTCATTCGTAAACGGAAAAATCGGATTATTTTGACCGGTTTTCGCGCGCACAGCCGTGGCACGAGGGAAGAATTATTTAGAGCTCGTTCGTAGTATAAGTTAAATAGATAAATAAGTAAAAGAGAAAGAGAGAGAGAGGAAAAGAGAGGATCGAAGCGTCTCTCCCTCGGCTGAAATTATTTCCACATCTGAAATTCTAAATAGGAAGTATGGACCAACGAGAAGAAGGCCGACGATGTTTTATTTCGCGGTGAAAGATGCACGTGACGCGCATGCGGCCCTCGCGTACGATCCTTGAGAGGTTCTGCTTCCGACGTTTCAAAGTGCACTCGGCGTATCGAGTATACCCTCCGGAAGGGAGGGGGCGGCAACCTGAGATGAAGGGAGGCGAAGAAAGCTACGATCGTTATGTTGCGCTTGTAATTTAATGGACGCGCCGAACGACGTTAAGCACGTTTTGCGCATTCGTGCGGCGCGATGCCCTCCGCGGATTAATTCGCTCAGAAAATAGATCGATCCTCCGTATCGCGGATGAGGGCCTGCGATAATCTGCACGAGCGACGACTCACGGCAAATTGAATTTTTCAGCAATCTTATCGGCCCGCCCCATCTCCGTCGCGCGTTTAATCGCGCAACGTATTCCGCGACGGCTCCGGCTCTCTGCATCCGCGCGAATTCGCGCCACGGTGGCTGCGTTCTCTTCATTCCGTCGGCCGCGATCGAGGCAGTAAATCGCAACCTTGGAACGCTTTTCCTCGCTAACTCGATTAAGGCACATTGGATTAATGAGCGGCACGACCGATAAGCGACCGAACAACGCACCGGGCCAGCGTGAGTGTCGATGCTCCTGCTCGCGATATGTGTTGACGGATCAAAGCGACGTGTTACCGCGAGCGCATCTCTCGCCTCGCACAAAAGAATCGTATGTTCAGACTCTTTTTTCGCTTTTTATTTTCCCTCATTTTTATCTCCGTCGTTTACACACGCGCGCATCCGATAAGTCGCGTCTGCTTTTTTCTCTCTCTCTCTCTCTCTCTCTCTCTCTCTCTCTCTTTCTTTCCCTTTGTCTCTCGTACTGTCTTGCTTTCTCTCTCTCTCTCTCTCTCTCTCTCTCTCTCTCTCTCTCTCTCTCTCTCTCTCTCTCTCTCTCTTCCTCTCTTGATTGGCCTCGTTTGCATAGTAATGACCGGCAATGAATAACGATCAGAAGATCACGTAACTGCAACTAATTCCGATACTCGCACGAGCATGCGACGTTCATGACACACGTGCACGAGTAACTTGTGCGAGTTTTTTTGCGTCTGTCTGTCCCCCCCCCCTCCTCTATCTTCGTACGTCGCGCAGCGTAGATTATATAATTTTTCCGTCAATGGTGATTATACCGCTCGATTACAGTCGACCTCAGACAGGCGGACTCGAAGGTCTCGGAACGGCAATCGTCAGGGCCGCGTTAATCTTGACGAGGCTCTCTCGCGTTCTCGGACGTGATTTATCGCTCGAATTTTACTTATTCATCTTATATGCAATTACGTTCTAGTTATTTCACGATATTTCCGAAATCTATGATTTATTAGCTACTCCGGATATTCCGCAGGAAGAAAATGTTGTTCTCCTTTCGCGGAGAACGCCGCTTCGCGTTTTCCAACGAAGCATGCATCTCGGAGGGACGGAGATACCTTTGATCTTTGAATTGACCGATAATTGAACTCGGAATAAGCAAAACGGTGTGTCTGAGCGATGATCATGTGAGGAGCGAGGAGTTTCACATATGGTCTCCACAACGTCAAGTAGCTCCCCGAACGATGGAAATGTGAAACTTTCCGCGTTTCTGTCTCTAGGGAAAAGTTCCATATGGTCGCCGCCTTCAGACTCTTCGGTGCGCACCGAAGACTTTTCTTCCGTCGCATGGTCGCGCGAAATTTGCGTGCATTCTACTCGAAGTCATCGGCAGATGAACGAACGAACGAACGAACGAACGAACGAACGAACGGACGGACGGACGACTCCGCTTCGTAATTGCGTACCGCACGACTGGTACGGTCGGCAAAGTAAATAAACGGTCTGTGCCATTGCGTGCTGCGACCTTATATTTTATTTAACGAGGCAAGAGAGAGCGAGAGGGTGGGACAGATAGGGAAGTGAATACACCTCGAAAAAGAGACAGAGTGCTGCTGTGTCGTCGTTATCCTACCGCGCGACCTCGCCGCTTCGATCCGCTGAATTTTCCGGCGGCCTTGCCGCAGTCGGGAACTTCTGAATCGACGACGATTCGTCGTCCGTCGATTCAGAAATTTATTGCGACGCACTCGCGTTTCCTCGAGTCGACGAGAGTCTTCCGCGACCCCGTAAGGAACCTCCATGAATATTCCATCTTCGATCGAGCACGCGGAAGACGAGCGCGGACGACGATGTGCCTGCATATTTCAGCTCCATGAAAGATTAATACGCGGCAGATATTCCGTCACCGCCGCGTTACATTTCCGAGTCTCTGGGATCAATTTCGGCAGCGTTTCGGAAGAAATAAAGAGAAGGAAATCGCCAAACGGAAACGCTGTTGGTTCACGAAGCGGCCTCGAGGCAGCACTTGCGGATGTCTCATCATCGGCTTCTCCAATTATCCACGCTTTACGTGGACTCTGTCGCTTTCGCGTGTTCCGCCGTTAATCGATCGCTTTAAGAAGACCCGAGATAATTTGATGTTAAAAGAAATGAGGAAATGGTACGGCCTTGGACGGCTATTAAAGTGAATTTCCCTGCGACCTCGCGTGCGAGCCAACATAATCTGATGAACCGTGATATATAACTGACAGAGATAGAGAGAGAAAGAGAGAGAGAGAGAGAGAGAGCGCATGCATCTATAAAGTTATTATTACGCTAAGAGCATTATTCAACAGTCGCGGGCGTTCCGTAAAATATTGCCATTCCGACATGCGCTCGACGCTTCTTCGGCAGTGCGTTGATAATGTATTATTAATATATTTATATTGTGCGTTTTCTTGATATCCATTGTCCTTGAACGATCCTTAAAATCTTATTTAATCAATTCACGGAATGTGAAAAATTGAATAGTACACAGAATGCCTCGAATACCTCGCGCGCGCTCTCTCTCTCTCTCTCTCTCTCTCTCTCTCTCTCTCTCTCTCTCTCTCTCTCTCTCTCTCTTACTCTTTCTTTCTCTCTATTTCTGTCACTGTCTCGCTCTCGCTTGAGAATGCCGCGATTAGTTTCGATCTAATTTTTCCTCCGGAGGAATATATTAGAATTAACGATCGGGGACACACATACAGATTTACGGGGTCGAGTCCGCGTGAAAATTCCACGAGCGATAAACTGATAAACGACAGTGAACAATTATCGGAAGAAGCGAAGCGGAACTAAGCGCGAACGCAAACCAACCAAAACACGGTCGGAATTTACCCAGAATTTATGTGTTAAAAATCGACTCGCGCGAGATACGAAGTTCAAAGGCTCCGCGTGTCTCGCTATCGACCGGCAAAGAGAGAAAGTTTCCATTCACGATTAATTCGTTGCTCGCGAGCAGATGACGACAGCGACGGGTGCTCCGTCGCTCGACGGACGCGACGTGACGTTTCGTCGTCCGTCACACTCTGTAAGTCGCTTCTGCGGCACGTGCGTCGCACCAATGAACTCAGCGAATTTCCGCGTTGCATCCGCGTTATTTATCTCGCATACTGAAGTGCAGAACGTGCAGAGCGGCGGTGCACGCGTGCTCGAATCATGAACGGCGTACTCTGCCGCCAGAGGTTGTCAACTCGCGGCCGGGCGCGGGCGCCTCGCTCTTTGCCGATATTTGCCGATTGTTTAATCGCGCGATTTTTCGCTCGAAACTTGCGCTTGTTTAAAAAAGAAAACCACTCACGAGAAAGAAAAAAAGAGAAGAAACGAGATAAAACACTCGAGCGCGGTTGCGACAGATCTGCTCGAGCGTCTTTCTCGGCGCTCAGAATCGGCTTTTCTTCCTCCACTCGCCAAAGAAACGCCTTGTCATCTTTCTCTCTTTCTCTCCCCGCCGTTAGAAAATAATCTCGCGAACTCAACAAGATCGCGATATCCATCTCTTCGCTTCCGCGCTTCGCTATTGCGCGCGTAGTGTGTCGCAAAGAAGCATGACATATTTGTCAGCTAATAGTCGACTTCCGGTCACAATATATTCCGGGCTTCACAATATAAAATTGCGCTAGCTCATCGTCATACGACGATATTCCTTATCAATGCCGCCAAGTGCGACGAAGACGGAGCCGAGCGGTGCGTGCGCGCATATGCACTCGGTATCACAAAATTATCAACGCTCATTAAGTTATTATCGCGCGAAGAGCACGATCGGGGGGTCGGTTTCCATAAGAACATAGCCACCTTTTGCCTTATCAGATAACCGATTTCGCGGCGCGCCTGAGCACGTCCCGTGCGTGTGCCGTTGCGAAATTCGAGGTCGGCGATGACGAGCACGATCGGTGCGTTGTAATGAAAAAACCAGCAATAATTGCCCCCCTCATTATCTGACGTTTGAGCGGAGTGAAATACCTGGCTGATAGGCGTCGTAAAATACGTAGCCTATTTCTCTTTCACCTTCGGCTCTCATCCCGATAACAACGTCTTTGCGACAGCGCTTCCAGATAACCGCTCTCTCACAGCCGCATCTGCTTCGATACAAATCTGTATCGATTATGTCAGATGCGATACGCTTATACGATTCTTTATCCGCAAGATCTGAGGTAGACGAGACCGCAATCGTGGGTAACGTGCAAAAGCAAACGGCAAAACAACTGGAGAAACGACTGTTCGGGCGTACCGTGTCGAATTGAGCTCGAGTCCGAAGAGCAGTCGCGCGCCTGGCGAGCAGCCACTCGCATAATGAAAAGATATTTTCAGAGTTCAAAAGACTGTCGTACGAGTCCGCCGCTTACTTACGCTAATACGACACGGTGATGTACGCTAACGCGCGACGCTGGAACAGTACGAAGCTGGAATATTGCGAAGTTGAGGCGAACTCGCGCGAGCGAGCGCGTCAAGTGGAGTAATTGCTCTGGTAAACTAAAAATCGGCGGCGCACCTGAGCACAGTTATTCTTAGGCGAGACTGTTGTTTCGCGGCTAAATATAAGTTTAATTTATTAGCGAGTTGTAAAAGTCGCCGTATGGAAGCACACGGCGGCCTCGTCGTCGTAAACACGACGAAACTACGCCGATAAGTCGTGACGACGCACCGTCGCCGCTGCGTAGTCGCCTCTCTTTCCTTCCCGCTGTTCTTTCTCATTTCTTCCTTTGTTCCGAAGTCTCTCACGCGCGTGTGCGCCTTTTGCCGAGAAATCGCGAGCGAATATGCGCGAGCGAGCGAGGACGGTGATCCTGCATCGGTGGCGGGCAGGGACCATCTGGTGCCTTGAGAAAATAACCGATAACGTGACGAGATCACGACGCCGGGCGTCGTGGTCTCGTCGAGATCGCAGACCGCAAATTACGTCTGCGATCTGCGTGCGCGAAAATAAGCGACGGACTCGTGTTTACCGAGTTCCGACTTCGGCCGCGACGTATGTCGACGTTGACGAGCGTTGACCGAGAAATTACTCCGCGATCACGTCAGTGAGGTGCTCGAGATTGAAACATCTCCCGAAAGTGGCCGAATCAATCTTCCATCAGATATATCTCGTAACGATCAACGAGGAGAGAGAGAGAGAGCGAGAGACTTGCACAATCGAAACTCTCAAGATCCAACCGCGTGACGGAACTCGATCGAATTTGACGGCGAGTGGCGCCGGATTTTGATTTTTTCGGTATTACGTAATGGCGTGCCGAAGATTATCGGTGCGGCCTTTTGAGACATATGCAAATGGAGTTATCAAGCGCCACCTCATTGGAAATATTTACGAACGCGAAATCATCGCGGATCGAAGAATAGACGCGCCAGTGTCCGGCGCGTCGTTAAAAATAACCGCTGCCTTTACACATATTTTTTTCCCGGTCAGCGTGAGTTCTGCGGCCGAATCGCTGAGAGGAGAGACAAGCGTCAGCGACGAGCGAGAATGCGACATTGTTTCTCAGTCAAATTGAAATATGCCGACGAAGTGACTCACGTCGAATATCGCGAATCGTGTCCTCTCTCTCTCTCTCTCTCTCTCTCTCTCTCTCTCTCTATCGACCTGCGTTTTGCTTTTCGCTCGTGTTATCATATCGATCGCTCGCTCGCTGCGAAGGTCCATGACCGACGATATCGGCATCTCGCGAGACGAATGGAGTCGTCGCCATCGGCCGAGAAGCAGCACGTGTCAATCACGTGAAATGATGCTTTACCGCTCGTAAAGCCCCATTCAGTTTGTGACCCCTAATGGAGAGAAGGTTAGGCATTTGCCCACTTCCTTCGTTTGAGGAAATTGCCTATTGCGCGCAAGTGTGCGTGTGAACGCGCCCGCCGGTGTACGCGCCTGCGAGTGTATGCATGCGCGCGCGTTCGAGCGTTAAATTCTATTCACGTAGAATCGAGCCTGACGAAAATAGACGGTCGAAACGTGAAATCTTTCTGCGCCTCGCGGCGATAGAGGGGCCCCGAATGGGCGCTCAATAAAAATTTAGAGGACTTCGGAGATCACCGGAATTCAGCCGCCGTTTCGATCGTCGTCGCGGCATCCACCGGCGACGGTAGTTTCTCACCTCGTGAGTTATCCGTTATTGCGAGCCACATTGAAGAGTACGGGTATTATCGTAAATATAACGAAAGTATACGCGGGCTAAAAATAGGAGATTTAAATAGGTGACGAACGTGCCTTCTTATCATCATCGTATGATTTCGATGCACGTTGTAGCGCAAACGTAAAAGGATAAATTCCCGATTAATTTCCGTAAGCATTCGGCAGGCTGAATGGATGAGGTGTGAGAAAAATTAGAAATTATAATTTGACGGACGTTAAGCGCGAATTTCGCTGAATGGTTGACAAGTGGCAGTCTCGCGCTAGAACGCGCGTCGTCTCTTCGTCGAAGACGCGATTTATGCGCGGCAGTTGCATAAATTGAACTTACGTAGGAATCCCCGGGAATAGCCTTTATTATTCGCCACGAGTGACGAGTGTGACGACAACATGGACGCGAATTCGAGAGTTTCATTCGCCAAGTGAGCTCGAACAAGCGGGATTTAATAAAGCAAGAAGTAAAAGTGTGTCCACCATCTTTGGTAAACGTTTCAAGAACGAGTTACGATTATTCGCTCTCGCCTGATGCACAAAACACGAGAAAGGAGAGAGAGAGAGAGAGAGAGAAAGAGAGCACTTTGCATCTCGCGCGATACGCGTCTTGCATCTCCAGGCTCCGAAGTCGTTCAAAAACTGCTGACGCTTCGTCTGTCGATCAATAATCTCCGGCATAATTTAACGGGACAGAATGACGAAACTTGGCGTATATAATTTCTACCGAGAAGAATCGAACACGTTGATCAAGATGTTAATTATCGATTTATCATGTACACTAACGCCGGAAAATTTGGGGCGCTCTTCTATAACTTCGCGATCAAACTGTGTTTTTACAGATATAATTATTTCATTCAACATGCGAGAGATGAAGTTCTCCGAACTTTTGTGTGAGCGATAGCGTAGATATTAAACTATTCACAAACGATATCCTGTATTGGTAGCTCTTACAGGGTCTTGACTCGTTTGCTGATTGTACGTATATCGAAGAGCCGGTATTTATTCTTTTATCAGGAGTACCGGAAAGTGTCTTTTCGTATTTTCAAGCTTTCAATTTCCGTGGTTGTAGTACGGGTTCTTAATTTTAATCCAGAATTAATTTAAATTTCAGGTTAGTTAACGACATTTCTTTATTGTATATATCTACTTTCATTGAGATCGAACTTACTCTTGGGAAATGGCAACGTTTGAACCAAGTGAAGCAAGAACCAAGAACACGGAAAAACGAAAAGACTTTCCGGTAGCCCTGGTATAATAATTCAACAGTTTCCAGAGGTTTCTCGTTACTGGAGCAATTAAAATCCCGATTGAGCGATCCGAGGGAGCGAAAAGAGGACACGCCCCGACGGTGAATCGCGGCTCGCTCGAGTTCTTGTCGCGAATTATTATCTCGGTCGCGGAAAAACGATGTCCCGACGATGACGACGATGACGACGACGACGACGACGACGACGACGACGACGACGACGACGACGACGACGACGACGACGACGACGACGACGACGACGACGACGACGACGACGACGACGACGACAATGGCGGCTCAGAGGCGAGGAGCTATAATTGACGCTCGAAATAAAGCGACTGCTGTAAACCGGTCGGGGTGTTACACAATTTATCTTGCGACTAGTTGCGCACATGTCACATCGCGGAGCCAACACAGTACGAGCCGTGCATGCAAACAACCCGGTCGATTGTAGAAAACAATTTAAGTGCCGGCAATAAAAATGAGGAAATCAGCGATGCGTAGGAGGCCTCAGGGTTATCAGACCCCCAGTGAGGAGTCGATCTGTATTTTCGTCAGACTTTTATCTCGACTGCGACGTGAGGCACAACAGCGGATTATTGTTGACACTGCAATAGTCTCGAGGATTGCCACCATACGCGCGACTCCGCTTTAAATCCCAGTGCAGCGCCGAGCGAGGCGGCAGACAAATAAAAGAGAGGCTCTCTCTCTCTCTCTCTCTCGAGAGAGAGAGAGAGAGAGAGAGAGTCAGGCGCGATTAAGACGAGTCAAATTGTTGTTAAAATCGACTTTTGACCTTCCTCTTATTTTCATCGTCGCATCGCTCTTACTCAATAGCCTAGATCTCGCCTTTGCGGCTCGCTCGGAAGAGAACGTTCAGCATTGCCGTCTTTTTACCTCGCGTTCGTTTTTCCGAACTTTTCTTTTGTTCATTTTCTTCTTTTCTCCTTCCAATGGTACGTATAATATGGCGGGCGAGCGTTTTCTCGCAGCACACATGAACGATGCAACGTCGTTATTACATGTTCATCAACGAGATACTGAATCGACCGCGCCGATGACCGTGTCACGTGTCGTCGACGTGTCGTCGAGCGCGAACTTGACATTGCGCTGCACATAGCTAGCGACGCCTCCGTTGCGCTTGTCATTAAGTGGATCACGCCGGTAACTAGTTCGACATAGCCGGACAAAGGCGGCTCCTTGGAGATACATTGGGTTTGATTCATGCTCTAGCAAGCCATGCCTCGGCCACGTTCGCAGCCCGATATTCTTCTCGTGATGCAGCGGTTCTCAAGATCCGCAAATACGCCCGAGATAACGAGCGACGGCCGCGTTATATCTTTAATTGTAACACACCCTGTTGAATCGGTAGGACGAAAATAAAGCGTCGAGAAAGAGGGGTCGAGTCAACAGTCCGACCGGCCGATTAATCTGACACGGCGTTTCGCAAACTGGATTCTCGTATGAATAAGATAATCCCAAATAGGTTTCGTATTAATAAGATAAAGCCGAGTAGATGCTTTCTAAATTTAGTCGAGTGAAATTCCACTCGAATAGCAGAGTGACAGCCAAGATCAAGCGACTATTCACTCATATAGTGTGAATTTTTCCACTCTGTGTCGTCGTCGATTGGATACGCCGAGAGAAAAAGACGCTATTGTATCAACAGGATTGGTTAACAGCGCCATTATTCAGAGCAAATATTCTTGACTCAGTAACAATATTATTGAAATTAATATCCGATTTACATTTTGTATCAATATTATGGTACAACGGCATTTCTTTTTCTTCAGTATTTTCGTCGGAAAGTAAATAGGGGATTTTCCATGATGTATCTTCTATGGAATTTTCTATTTATTTTTAGTAGATGGACACAAATTGACGTAAAATTGCCTTAATGCAGGCAATAAAATTAAGTGACTAACATTTTCTAATCATTTCCATTTACCATTTTCCATTTTTATCGCTTTATGATAATCGATATCTAAAGATATCACAATAACATTTTACTACATTGGCATATCTTTTCCGCTTCAATAATATGCATATACGATTAGATCAGAAAAATCTAAGAATCCAGTTACATAACATATTGCAGCGAATTACATCGTTGGAAATTTTCGAATTCACTCTTTCAATTCACGATTCAACTCGTCGATTGAGAATCTACGATCGGAATGGTGAATTTCCGTTCGTTTCGAGCGGGAGATTTGAGTAGTCAGATGTATCTCCTTTCAACGGTAATTTTCTTTTTCCTTGAAAAACTGACAGGATGACACTACAAAACGCAGACTCAACCCGCAGACGTGAGGCTGTACGAGAGAAATTTGCAAGCGACGTCGCGTCGTCGGGGAGAAAGAAACGCGATCGAATTATTATCATCATCGACAAACGCGAGCGTTCTTCGTGGAAGCTCCGATATCGCGTGTCGCGCGAGCGTCTTCGTAATCGATAACAGGCCAGAGCAGCTATGTCGGATGTCGCGCAAACGATGCAAAGGTGCATCCGCGGTGACTCGGTCGCGCATAGACAATCACTTGATATATAATAATGAACTATTATAAACGGCGCGCAACCAGTGCTTCTGCAACAGCCTGCACGCAGGATGACTCGTCACCTCGTTATCGGAGAACGGCGCCAGTGCCAAAGTTGAAAGATCGCCGTGTCTGTGTATACGCAGGGGGTCGCCGATAAACCCGGTGACCTGTTTGCCGCGGGAAATTTCCTCGCGATCGCGCTCGTCAGCCTTGGCGGGTGATGAAACTCGAGACAACGACGAGACGAGAGGCAGCGACGAGGAGGAGACGAGCGCGATGCAAGCGCGACGGATTTAACATACAGACGTGCATCTTTGTTTTTTTTCGGATTCCCGACCTGCGTGCTCTCTCGAGTGTCCGAGCTCGGCCCGTTACACTGGTTGAAGCGTGAAAAGTGCGGCAGAGCGAGCGTGAAGAGAGCGGGATGGACGTATCTCTGTCTCGCTCTACTGCTCGTAGAAGCTGACACATCGTTTTAGAAATAGAGGCACCCCCGTGTACCGGCCACACACACACACACACGTGTATCGCCAGAAACTCGTGCACCGGTGTCACGTGCATTGAAAATCGCCTGTCCGTGATGCACGTGCGCATTCGAACGTAAGGTCTGCCAGACGGCCAGATTTTACTGTCAATGTCCGATTAATATCAAAAATAATCAAATTAAATATTCCCCCCCCTCTCTCTCTCTCTCTCTTTCTCTCTCTCTCTCTCTCTCTCTCTCTCTCCGTTATCTATTGATATATATTTTAAAACTATATTCTTCCAAATTGTATCCCCAGTTTTTGTTACCTTCCTCTCTTTCTGAAAGTCTGTTCAGATTTTTCAATTTTCGAATCTCGCAATTCCCAACTCGGACGTCAACTCGCACACATTTCGGTTCTTCGATGATTCTCTCGTGATTTTCTGTTTCTTTTCTCCATGCAATTAAGCGAAGTTGTCGCGCATAACGGGAGAGAAAGCCGATGGCCCCAAGGCGTCACGCGACAAGAAGCGTATTATATGCATGAAGATAAAACGTGCAAGATAAAAAAAGCGTGGATATAAGAGAAATATCAACGAGAGAAGAGTGTATTTTGCGATTGAATAAAAAAGAAGACAAACAGAGTCGAGAGAGAGAGAGAGAGAGAGAGAGAGAGAGAGAGAGAGAGAGAGAGAGAGAGAGAGAGAGAGAGAGAGAAAGAGAGAGAGAGAGAGAGTGGAAGAGAAAGAAGATAGCAAAATGTCATCGCGCGGAATTGAATCTCGCGAAACTCGAGAATCAACTAGATCCCTTTTATTCTTTACGCGCACTCGACACACACAAGAGTGTCACCGATCGTTCTTTCGAGAAAAAGCCTCCTCGTCGCCATCTAACGCACAATCGAGTGAAACCGAGTGGTTGATATGGAAGAGAACTGCCGCATGAAAACGTGAGTACACATCAATGATTAGCTTCATGAAGAGCAACACGTAGGAAATCAGTCTTCGCATATACTGAGATATTTACGACGATATCTAATATTAATAGCTGAGAAAATCACTATTTCAATTAATAAGATATAGAGAAGAAAAGATATGAAATACATCACGTCGCGTATAGCGTATAGCTCCAAATCACCGCCGTTGCTTGCAATATATTGAATACATGGTAAGCGTGTTCCTTTTTTACTTCAAGGCGAACTCGTCTCGGGGAACGGTGGAAATCGTAAGGACGAGTCCCGACGGAAAGCAGCGACTCCTGGGAGATGGCGGTGTCTGCTGTTGCGCCGAATAGAATAGTCTTTATCAACATGACTAGTCACGTGCGAGACGTATGCCCGACGCTACCAGCATCGGCTCACCGCGCCGGAGTTCTCGGGAAGAAAGGCGATAGCCGGCGTGGATCCAATTTTGTCGGTAGATCGAGTTTCCGCCCTTCGCCGCCGCGTGCGTGTTAGTATAATATAATAATAGAGTCGCGGGCGACGATAACGAACGCCGTCGCGTCTGGAGACCGATCCTTCCGAGAAGAATCCTCGTTTTTGTCTAAGCGGCGATTATATGCTCGTGCGAGACAGAGAGAGAGAGAGAGAGAGAGAGAGAGAGAGAGAGAGAGAGAGAAAGAGAGAGAGAGAAGAAGGGAGTATCGCGAAAAAGAGAAGAGAAAAGTACAAAGAGAAGGAACCGTATACGAATTAACATGCATCGACGTAAACGGACTCCGCGAGATCAAATTCGCGATCGTTTCCCCAGCCGAACTTAATAATAGCCCGAAGATATTTGATTATCTCCGCTCTTTTTCTCGTCTGTTCTAATTCCTCGGACGAACGCAATGAATATTTAACGCGTCGCGGAAGACTTACGACTGTTCTCGATGGAGATCGAAGGATCTCTGCGATTTTGTACTCTGCGAAATTTCTTTCAAGACGGAACTTTCGGATGTGTATTTCGGGACGCAGCCGATGATCCGTTGAGAGAGCTTTTTTCTGAAAATTTCCTAGAAATTATGTTCTCTCATTTCAGACATCCAGCGCGCTCTGGATTGCATAGAAAAAGAGAAATACTTAAACCGCTTCGATGAACGATTCAATATTCACGTCGGATATTCGATTCCACACAAACGAATTTCTCCCGACTTCCTTCGTCAATTTATCTCTCACGGAGATAGCCGAATCTGTCACGGGAGGTTCCGCCGAATCACGCTTCTCAATGTTTATTTTATCACACGCCGAAAAGAAAAGAGAACACGAGATGCGTTCCCTCTCCCGGCAGAACACCCGGGGAACGTCGGATTCTAAAAATCGACGTCGCAAACGCGCCTCTTAAATACGCCCTTATCTACTTTCAACTGCACTTGCGTGTTCTTTTTTCAAAATTCTCGCGTCGGGCCGTGTGTCGTGCCTAATGAAGAAACTTCGACATCGAGGATAATTGAGACCGCGATACCATCGCGGTGCTATCCGAAGCAAAAATCTACGGCAAAGCAGTGCGAGGAAAAATTCCGATTCGCAGTAGCGTTATGTAAAGATTCCGCTTTGCAAATTTAACACTTCTGCCGTGCCGCCGCCAATTTATGCATCGCGGTCGATCGAAGATCGAATCGAATAATAAAGAATTGCGCGTGCAATTTGTGTATAATCATACGCCGATTGTTCCCGTCATTATTCTCGGCTCGTGGGAACGAGCGCGGAATTCTACGTCGTATCAGAATTTACACGCGTCAAGCTGAACGTGATATCGCACGCATCGTTCACGCGTGCCCGAAACGGTATGGCGCGTGGCCGCATGTGCGTGTATGCGTGTACAATACGTGCGCGTTGCTTCGTGTGAGTGAACGCACAGTCAGAAGCGCTGGTATAAATGTTTCATATATGTTCGTGACGTCGCGAGAAAGAATTAGAGAGATAGTGAGCCGGCGAGGGGCAGAGGGAGGGTTGCTCCTACGTTGAAAATTAGACAAACCGGACTAAAAAGGTTTCTTCCACGGAGTTGACATTCTCGTCGCTCTCCTCGGGATCAGGAACTAGTCCGAGGATACTTCGGTTACTCACGTTTCGTTCATTCTATCTATATTACTCTCTATCTTCAGTTATCTATTAAAATAATAGTTGCATCTTTTAGTCTTTGTCAGCTGAGTGTAACATCTTCTTTGTACATCTTCTAATGACGAATGATTAGATGGGTGATCTTCTCGCTGTAAAGCGAGATACACAATCGATCACGTCGTGGAAGTAATAAAGATATTACGTTGCCCGTTAATGCTCCGCTTTCTAATCCAGTCGGAAACGAGAGGGAAGAATAGGGAGAAGAGGGGAAAAATTTCCCGAGGAATTTCAATAGCACACTCTTGATTTCTTGTGCCGGAAAATTTCGCCTATGACGATTTCGATTTCTCAACTGCTCAATTTCAATCCCATTTTCATCAATTTACTTATCGCAGAATCTTGCAGTAATTTTATCTAATGCTCAATTCAGAATGTCGTCTCGTTGAGGAACCGCTGAAAAGTAACCACGAAATAGATCACACACTCAGATCGACACGATTTCCCTCTGTAGTCTCTGTAGTTTGTGCTCAAAGTCGAAAGTAAATAGCTCAAATATATAGCTACGTATATTGGAGATTAAGATTAGATATTGGACAGGTGCATGTCTATATATATATATATATATACTTCAAATATTTACTTCGATGTAATACGCGGCGTTTACGGTGACGATTCTCGAATTGTTTCGCGAGCGATCTGTCGCGACGAGAAACAAAGCCTGAGCAGATGAGCGTGATTTACTTGAAGCCTGCAGCTAGGATTACCACGATCTTCAGCCGTAAACACATGCGTCGCCGAGCGTTAAAGCGTATCATCAGCGTGCGTCGGCGACAGGCCGACGGGCGCGAACTAGGACGTTGCCGAGATTATACGCGCGGACGATCAAAGATCTCAAGATGTGCTCACCGTCAACGACATTGTTGCTGACCAAACATTGAGCCGTGATGACATTGTCCAACGTAATGATCGGGGGCGCGAAGTCCGGATCGTCCGCGTCGAAGCATACGCCTTCCTCGTAGTCCGTCAATGTTGTCTCCGTCATGTCTCGCCGCGAGTGTTGTGATGAAGGATACTCCGATACGCGAGTCTGAAACATCGACGAAACCGGCCGCTGCAGACGAGAAACGCGCACGGAACACCTCCGTGTACGTTACAAGCGCGAAGCGCTACGTAAAAGACCATACTCGCGAAATGGTCGCGTACACGAGGTCGCGCGGCGCGCATGCGTAGGTTCCCGAAATTTTTGAATTTCGCCCCGTAACCTCTCTTGCTCGCTCGACACACCGACTCGCGGCTGCCTTCGCTCGCAATTCGCGAAACGAAGCGTGCAAATGCACGCATACACAAATATGTACATGCACACACATGTGGAGCTCTTTCGCGTACGTTTCAAGTTTTCCCAGATCTCTCTTTCAGTTTTCTCGAGATCCGCCACGAGAATCGGCTGCTCGAAGAAACGCATCGTCAGCGGAACGAAGTTGCTCGGCATTGTCGTACATCGGAAGCATCGAATTCGCGGACACCCGGCGCGGCGGAACGGCGTTCCTAACGGTTTCTGCGAGATAAACGCAGAACACGCGCGCAAACAAGATTGCGTAATTCCTTACCTGAGACGTTACGTCCAAGTGAACGCGTTTCCTTACGCCGGTACGCTCCGCGTGCGCCGTCGCTCGTGATTCTTTCGCGGAAGAAGTCAGCCGGCGACGATGTGTGCGCTTCTCCCTGTACGACGATACGCGCGTGACGACAACCGACGCTCGACTGACACCTGACGCGCGTTATCGCGCGCGATGTATTTCAACGCGTGATGCGCGACGGTGTCAGGAGACGTTTCTCGTTTACTTACAAGAGAAAGAGAGACGACGACGACGACGACGACGACGGCGACGTTCGGCTAGGCTGCGAGCATAAAACAGCTCGACCGTGCAACTAGCTATTGTAATAAACGAGAGGACACGCCTCTCGAGTGTGACGGAGAGATTGTATCGCGATGTTAATGTTTAGGTATATATCTGTATAATAAGATTCCAAGGTGCAGTAAGACTCTTATACGTCCAGAGACATCTTGCAATCCGACGCTAAACCGACACTATTAGCTATTAGAAATTTCTTTCACATGTTAAGGATTTGAATTTGAATTTAGAGTTAATCAATCTAACATTTCTCTCTGGGGTTTATTATTCGGGGTAAAATTTTGGATCTGTTGGATCGAACTTTTTCAAAATCATTTTTAATTGATTCATGTATGACATTATAATTACAATCATGATTCAACTGAGAAGCTCATTATGAAAAACAGTGAAAGTATACATATGGAAAGAAATGGAATGAATAGAAAGCAAACGCGACAGATTTATTTTTATTTTTGTACATATATTTATTTTTTATATATATTATATATATAGCTATTCTTCCGTGTTGTTGTACGGAAATTCAGCTGTCGGGCCGGTGCTCGCCGATGAACGCCTTTCGGCTTTCTCGCAAGTTCGCGATACTCCCACCGACACCTGGCCGTTGAAACCAGAGAGGAACCTGAGAGCAGCCAACACGGCGTTTTCGGCGACACCGACTTTCCGCACTTTCCGGAAAGCGGCGAACGCCATCTGCATCCATTTCGAGAGAGGGGAACTACGATGCTACATCCACTTTCAGGTCTCGGTGGTAAAATCTGCATGTGGTGGAAGTCCGTGCTACATCCACTTTCGTAAGTCTATAAAGAGCGGCAGGAGGGGGGAGGAGTGGAAAAATAAAAGTACGTATTAAATATTAAATCTTCGAATGTTGCCGTATCAAAGTCTCCTGTATAATAAACGATTCGACACGTCTGGAGACGCATGATGTATCGTTTCCCGCGTCCCGTTCCCTTCGTCCTGCTTCTCGCATTCAGCATCCCGTCCGCTCCGGACATTCGCTCGTGGCACTGACAGTGGCCGTCGGTGAGCATTCGATCCGCTCGGAGGAGCACGTGTTAATTAACGCGACGAGACTCCGATTATAAATATCTCGCGAGTCGACGAAATATCTGAACTTTTAAAAACAGCAAGAAAATCACATTGATGTTGTCATGGGTGAAATCTCATCCTGGTATATATTTTTTTATTTTCGAAATAAAAAAAGCCAAACGAATGCAATTAAATGTTATTTATCATCATTGAATATTAGATGAAAGGTAGAAGAGTTATTGTCCGGAGCGGATAATCTGACATTTAATAAGAACGAGACAAAATTCATATGGGATGAAATTTCACTCTTTAACGTTACCATGACCTTTAATTATTCTCGAAAAACGGCGTCACAACAACTTTGACACTCTGTACAATTAGTTGCCAACACATTTTCTAACCGTACACATTCCTCTTTAATTAACATAAAGCTAACAAATGTCCGATGCTTCGACAGAGTAATTTTCTTTATTTTCAGTAATCAATAAATAGAGTAAATCAATGTCGCGTACAGTTGAAAGGCCTCCTCGCATTTCCCTCGTCGTTCCGGAACCTTCGAGAAAAGAAGAGACGCCCAAGGGCAAGTCTCTCTCACTTTAACCGCCGTCGAGGCCAGCAATGTTTACATCGCGGGCCGATTGTGTTGATCGGCTCGCGAGCGACGACACTTTTTGCACTTCATATTAACACTCGCGCGCCTCGACTTCATTCCATCAGCAGCAGCCGTGCGCGACGCGCTCGTCACTTCCGTTTCGTGTAATTGAAAGAAATGTATCTCGTCGGTCCTCGAGATACTCAATCGGCACCGCGTTGATTAACCGCACGGTCGAATCGCGAGTATCGACATTAGAAGTGTGAGCGAGTGAAATCCGGAGGACTCCAGCAGCCGGGAAGCAGGACGCCGGCAGCGATACCAGTCACGTTTTCAGGTATGTGGAATCATTTATTATGCGGGAGGTCTCCGATAACGAGAGCGGACGTTTGACAAATTTTCCGGGAATAGGAAGTCGGAATTTCGCGCTCGGCATTCACGATCCGTCATCATCCGACTAGTTATCATAGACACTTTATGAATTTGCAATTACTCTCGTCAATCTCTGTCTATCTATTTATTACGTTGTTGTAAACAAAAGATATTGATCCGGACAGAGACGGATAACGGTCCATGAACGCGGATCTCTAATTCATCATGTTCTTAATCAAACATTCTGAATAATTCCCAACTGTATAAGTATACCGGTCTTGTGTAGAATATTCAACGTCATACCGCTTCCTAAACTGCGACCTTTTTTGTTTTCGGTCAGCACTTCTTTCAAGTCTGTTTACTCTCGTTACGGGATCTAAATTTAAATGTCCATTCGTAAAAGAGTATTTTCGAGAGCACACAACTGTTGTCTCCGCTTCTTGTTGTTATTTTTTTTCGTCAGCTCTTTCAAGAGCTCCAAGTTCTATCTAGACTTTCAGTGTCAATAAAGAAAAAAAAACCGTAGCGAATATTCTCCACTCATCCCGACCAAACATTCTTTCTCTACCGCAGCTTACTAACCAGGAACGCAAAATTTTTGTTCCAGACGTTGAGGGAAGCAAGTTCGGCGGACGCGCTGATGCCGCACCGGAGGATCCGGTTCGGGCGGAGCAGGGTCGGCCGGAAGGTAAAGTTTACAAGTTTCCTACACATCTGTTTTCAACCCTCTACAATCTTTGCCTTTGCAACTTGTTCCTCATCAGCTCTTTTGAAAGCTTTCATGTCTCATTTAAATTTTTAATGTTGCAACAAAAATATAAAGATAAAAATTCTATATCAAAATATTTCTGTATTTTCGATTCGTCTCGATCAAAGATATTCTCTCTCTACTGCAGATTATTAACTGGAAAAACTATTTTTCTGTTTCAGTTGTTGCGGAAAGCAGCAGCAATCCGGCGGAGGAGGATGCTGCACCGGAGGATCCGGTTCGGGCCAAGCAGGGTCGGCCGGAAGGTAAAGTTTACAAGTTTCCTACACATCTGTGTTCAACCCTCTACAATCTTTGCCTTTGCAACTTATTCCTCATCAGCTCTCTTGAAAGCTTTCGTGTCTCATTTAAATTTTTAATGTTGGAACAAAAATATAAAGATAAAAATCCCATATGAAAATATTTCCATATTTTCGATTCGTCTTGATCAAAGATATTCTCTCTCTCTCTCTCTCTCTCTCTCTCTCTCTCTCTCTCTCTCTCTTTCTCTCTCTCTCTACTGCAGATTATCAACTGGGAAAACTACTCTTCTGTTTCAGTTGTTGCGGAAAGCAACAGCAATTCGGCGGACGCGGATGCTGCACCGGAGGATCCGGTTCGGGCCAAGCAGAGTCGGTCGGAAGGTAAAGGTTTACAAGTTTCCTACCTACACATCTGTGTTCAACCCTTTACGATCTTTGCCTTTGCAACTTGTTCTTCATCATTTCTTAAAAGCTTTAAGTCTCATTTAAATTTTCAATATTGGAGCAAAAATATAAAGATAAAAATTGCGTATCAAAATATTTCCGTATTTTCGATTCATCCCGATCAAAGATATGCTCTCTCCCTTTCTCTCTACCGCAGGTTATCAACCGGGAAAATTATTTTTCTGTTTCAGTTGTTGCGGAAAGCAACAGCAATCCGGCAGACGCAGATGCTGCATCGGAGGATCCGATTCGGGCCAAGCAGAGTCGGCTTGAAGGTAAGTTTACAAGTTTACTATAGTCCTCTGTTTGACCCTTGGCGATTTAAAGCTGGCTAAATATAATTTCCAGCTCGACTTGAATTACGATCGCAGAGGGTAAACTACTCTTTTACTCGCCCGCACTCGTTAGTCTGATCTGATGAGCGAATGTGAATTTTTTGTTACAGAGTTGAAGCGGAACGTGGCCGGCTCTGACTGCAAGTCGTTTCGGTGAGTAAATACAAAATGTAAAGAGAAACAAAATTCCGCATGAAGGATGTGGAACTAGATAAAATATCGTTCGAGTCAATGCGAATTGCAAATAGATTTTGCATGTGTGTGTTTGTGACGTTGACTAAAATACATTACCCGAAACAATCAGGGAATTACTTGATCGATAGCCTGCATACGAGATTTAAAATACCGAATAAGTCTCTATTGATGTTCATCTGATTAAGAGATATTCATATCTACAATCGCGATACCGTCATCAGCTGCTTTATTTTCATTTTTCAAGCGGGTCGCAGAATTATTTAACAATTATTTGACAATATTCAATTGTCCGCATAAAATATATTCATATGCATAAATGCCCGATATCGTTGGCTACTTTTCTTTTATTTCCAAAACAGGCTGTAGAATTATTTGGCAATATTGTCCATTCATCACGATCCCTATTGTCTCGAGTAGCGTATAAAATGCGCGCAGAAATTGCGCCAGCGCACGCCGAGCTTGAGGTATCCTCGCTCACGTGCCTTTGAACTTTTATCGCGACCGCGGTTATCAAGATACGCGTTTTTACTTGCGCTGCTAATAAAGAAGGCTTAAATTCTCATTTCGCCAAAGTATCGCGAACGTAAGGTTTCTTCGTGACGGAGCTATCATGCGTGAAAACTTTGCTCCGCTTTCTCTCTTTGCGCTCCCTCGGGACGATCGGTTTCTGATCGGGTCTAATCTTTCCTCGCGTGCATTCGCGTCGCGAATATTTCACTCGTAGATATCGATACCTCCACATTTTCGCGACTTTTCAGGCGCGATCGCGAAAAGCGTCGCAAAAATTCGTTGGACGAGTCGATAAATTTTTACACGGTTTTTGCTCCTCGCCGATCAAGTTTATAGAGTTCGTTTTGCAGCGCGTAAAAAGTTTCCACCGATGTCGACGTGAAACGTTCGTTAATTGACGCAAATATCGCCGCTCTAATACCGCGTATCGACCGCGTCGCGGAAATGTGGTGAAAGTGTAGCAGTCAACGTGGGACCCGCTGCTGGAGATGGATGCTGCGCGACATGGAGAGCGGCAGAAGACATGGACGGACATTGGTGGATCTGGTTGGATGCAACGGCACATTGTCAATATCATCATCGGTGAGCGTTTGACTCAGTGCTCGCAGAGAGCTCTTTTATTATTACATTGTGCATGCCGCAAATTTGCATTGACTTTTGTCGAACGAAAAATATATTCCCTGAATTATTGCCATATATTTTTATGGCCATATTATTGCCATATATTGTTGCCATATATTGTTGCCATATATTGTTGCCGTATATTGTTGCCGTATATTGTTGCCATATATTATTGCCACATATTGCCATGTATTATCGCCATATATTATGGCCACTTGAAATCGCGCGAACAATCGAGGAAACTGAATTTGCCGATAATCGCAAAGGCGCGCGACAGACGTCACGGACGGATGACAGCAGCCCGTCTCAGGGCTGCTCGATAACAATGCTGTTGCTGCAATTTAACTTTAAGTCACATCAGCCTCCGATCGTAGGAAACTTTTTATCGCGGACTAACTCCTCGAGCGGAATGTTCCCGGGAAGCGCTCCTGACATAAACGCTGGTTATAAGCGAACTTGCCTCGTTAGGGCCTCGTCGCGGTATCGTTGTCGCGGAAAATAAGGAAGAAAGGAATTAAACATCCGCACCGTTGTGAAAAGAGAGGCGATGGCGTCCCTTCACGAGTAGAATGTTAGGTCCTTGAATTATTAACTTAAGGAATGCCAACGTGTGTATATATTTATAAAATAAAAATTATTCTAAATTTTCTCATGTCTTGCAAACCTAAGAGACATACATTTTCGGCCTGTTTTCTGTATTAATAGTCTTCGATATCTTCCGATATATACATAGATATTTTGAAACATTTTCTTTGGATATTATATCAAACGGATCTCGCGTGTCACGTAATATCCTTCGGACTACACGGACATTATTATTTTGATCATTTTGATTTCTTTGATAATCATTTAGAATTATTCAGAACGCAACCGCCATGTTGAACGACTCAATTGTCGTGTGAAATGTTTCGATTTTCACAAATTCATATAAAATTTTTCATTTTTCGCTAATTCACAGAAGTCTTTCACTTTTCATTAGTTCACGCTAGGGAGAAAGATTCATGATCGTTGCCCTGAGCAGCTGCAACGCTTCTCCAATCATCTATGTCGGCGCGCTTCTACTCCTAAAATTTCTATCATTAATAACTCGATAATTATTGCGAATCTCGCAAAACGGTATGGGACTTTTATGTTTGTCTCAACACAATCTACTCTCATACTTCAGGTTGGCAGATAATTATCGGACACTTCGTATGATCTTCATGATATTAATCATACACAATGTCAATTCTTTTTTTTCTTTTGCACATGTTAACATGTTAATTCATGTTATAAATGCGTAACAATGTGCGAGACCGTGCTTGTCAAGTACGTTGTCATGGTTGTAGCACAGACATAAACCTCCTGAAAATGGATGTAGCACGGACTGCCACCGCATGCAGGTTTTACCGCCGAAACCTGAAAGTGAATGTAGCATCGTAGTTTCCCTCTCAAAATGGATGCAGATGGCGCCCTTTCCCAGTGCGGAAAGTCGGTGTCGTCGAAAAGGCCGTGTTGTTGGCCGCTTCACGTTCCTCTCTGGTTCTGATAATCACTGTCAGCACTGAAAATCTATAGTATACGTGACACAAACTATGTATTTTCATTACTGGCAGTGGATTTCGGAACGCAACCAATACCAACTGTTTTACCTACGCCATAGACAAGTTATTAATAAAGACTGCTAGCCCTACGAGATTTATTACCGTATTCATAGTCAGGCCTATATTTAAGGCTTCCTTATATCCATCTTTAGATGCTGCATGGATTATTTTATTGGCTACAGACCATCTGAAGATAAACTTAAGGAAGCTCTAAATATAAGGCCTGACTATGAATACGGGTGCAAGGCCGATATTCATAATCGAGTTATATTATATTTAAGACCATCTTATGAAGTTCACCTTTAGGTACCCCGTAGCCAATGAAGTAATTTGTACAGCATCTGAAGATAAACTGAAGACGATCTTAAATATAAGATCCGACTATGGCTGCGTTCCAATATTCACTGCTAGCATTGAAATTCTATAGTATATGTGACACAAACTATGTATTTTCAGTACTGGCAGTGAATGAAGCGGAACGCAGCCTATGAATACCGGCCATATACCTAGACCAAGCATTCACTCTAAAAAATGAAGCCGGAAATTGGCAGTTTATGACTGAGAGGGAAAGTTGTTTTGCGTCTACTTCTTTCTCACTCTAGCTTACATCAACTGTCAAAAATCGCCATATTTGTACTACAGTTATCAAATGAAGTATACATTTATAGACAAATATATAAAAGAAAAATATAAAATATATGAAACAAATATAAAAAATATGTAAGATAAATATAAAAGTAGAGATAAAAGATTTTATTAACGTTAGCTTGCTATGTTACAATACATTGGTTTTATGTTTCTATACCTGTGAAATTGAATTTGATTCGACTTATGCCTCAAATGTACGTCACAAATGCAACAAAACATCGTATTGTTTTATATTTTATATTGTTTTCTTTTTCTGCACGCAGCATCGGTCCGTCAGCCGGTTATCCGCACGGCAGCATGTGCCATACGGAACAGTCGTGCTGACAACAAATATTTAAAATCGCATAAAATAGCTACTTGTTGGAATTTTGTCCTGAAATGTTTCATAATGATAGAACTCGAGTAGAACAAACGGGAACTATAATCAAAAAGCTTATTATTTATCGATTTCTTTTACTTTCTTCAAAGGGAGGAGGGTCGTGCTAGAATGCGAAGTAAATGCATTTTTCAATTCGGCTTTTTCTGGTCAGTTTTTGGCATTCTCGTTTGAAATGCTATATTAACACTAAACTTACATAGAATTAGCTAGGACAATCGGCGGATGTCATAATATTTTTCATCTTGTACTTTGGATGGAGAAGTGTCGTGCTGGAACGCGTAGTCAGCACGACGCACCTTAATTTTCGATTTTTTGGACAGTTCTTGACATTTTGTTCTGAAATGCTATATTTACATTAAACTTGCATAGAACTGCATAGCTAGAACAATCATCAGATGTCGGAATATTTATCGTCTCCTTGTACTTCTAGAGGGAGGAACGTCGTGCTGGAACGCGAAGTTAGCACGACACATCTTAATTTTCAGTTTTTTAGTATACATACATGCAGAAAATATTTTTTCATTTTTGGAGAACAATAAAACAATGAAAAGTGCTACTGGAACAATGTTTATTTTTTATTAATTCGCAAAACGTCGTGCTAACTTCACAGACACTGTTCTTCTCTTAAGTTAAATGTGCAATATTTTCACATTTATACGTACCTTATCATTTTATTTAAATTCTTTTAAATATTCCATTAATAAATCTCTAATTTTTAAATGCTTTGAATAATATTACGATTCATTATGTGTCCTCATCCTATTTCCCGCTTCGCTGTTCGTTTTTGCACACAGAGATCCGAATGATATTATCAATAAACGCGAAGACAAATGAATTCTTGATGATTATTATAATACAATCAACATAATAACTGACATTCATTCTCCAATTAATTGATTATGACAATTATTGTGAAATAATTGTCATAATCAGCGGCGAAGTATTGTCCAGCCTGTTATGAAACTTTATTCGCGTAATTGCGATTCTATGCGTAAAACGTAGTAAAGTTTTATAAGACGCGAAGTTTTCTCTAAATTATTAGACGGCGTGTGCACTCGAGAGTTCCTCCCTCATCCGCAACTGTCCTTTAAGAATGTGTGTCTATTACCGGTTCTACTCCCAAGGAAGAAAGATAGAAGAAAAGAAATGTAAAAAACAGTGAAACATTCGCGTAGCGAAACTCTCCAGTACGCGCGCGGCCCGCGGCATTCTGTGTGTCGAATCGTCCTGCTTAAGATTCTGTTCCGCAGAAAATAATATCGCTTCGCCGTTTCGCTCCTATGATCCATTTGCCGTCGATGATTGCGCGTTTTTTATAGGCCGTTTTTTACATTACGGGCAAGATGAAAAATATCTTGCGTCGTTTGGCTATTGAGAGCGTCGGCTAATCGTAATATTCCCCTCTGCAGGGAATATCCTTATATGGTCTCCTCGTCCCGTCATCGTCTATTATCTCGATGTCCTGCAACTTCTATAGTTTTTTGAGAAACGGCACGCGGTCATGTTTCGTTACACTCGACTAGATTAAATAAGTTACTCTCATATACTTTTTCTTCTTTGCTACTGTCCCTTCTTTCTATCTCTTCCTCTTTCTCGTCTAGCTTCAGCGATGCTCTCTTCGAGAGCGAACGCTTCAGGATTCTAAAAATACTTAAAAGTTCTATGTTAGTACAAGTACAATATAATTTATTTCAATTCTCAATGGCCAAGTCAATTGGATTCTATTTGATATACAATAATTTTCTAGGTACTTCGCTATTTCTATTGTTCTTCTCTTTTTTTTTCTCCAAAGTCCATATAAACCCTGCTAAATGCGCACCTGATCCGCTCTGATCAGCACTAACCGGGTGGTCAATCGAAACTGAAGTGTATTATTTTACAAAGAGATACTTTTACGGAGGGGCACATAGGAGATCCTACTTCATTAATCGTCATTAATCGTAATATACGTTCCGCTTTATAAGTAATGAGTTTGACGTTGCTCTAGCACACTCGTTGCTTTATATGACTTTTTATACATGAATGAGAGAGTATATGAGAGTACGTATGAGTTTTAATGATAATAGTTTAATAGCGTTGTTTCTCACTTTCCTTATTCATCATTCTTCTTCTTCTGTTTCGGATAAATAGAGTTCTACTACTCTGCGTTCGATTGACCACCCATTTCTACTACCGCTTAAACTTAACCGTTTGAACCACATCGAATGCTTTTTGACGTACTTGTAAAAGAAACTGACGGGCCCTGTCGTTAAGTATCGAATACAACGGATAGACACAATAAATTTACAGATGTGAAAGAGACTCCCGAAGGTTTCGTCCAATTACCAGCCGTGTGGACAAGATTAAGTTCTATCTTTCGTACAAACAGTGTCTACCAGTGGCGAGAGAGAATAATTATTACGAAATCTAATATTCGATCTTGCATTGAGCCAATATTTAGAATTTGTTGAACTATGAATATACATCTATCTGCAAGTAATTGACGTTTCAAGAGTGCAACAAGTTCAATAACATCTCATGCAACTTTCTTTTTATAAGCTTTAAAAGATAATACTTTATATATTTTTATATTAATTTAATATAAATATCAATTATATAAAACATATTCGCGTGGCCATTGATAGTAATATATTTCGTATACCACACGACCGACCACAAAAGTTATATATTGATATTTATAAATATATAAATATATTAATTTAATATAACATATTACAAATATATTAATTTAATATAACAAAATTATTATACTAATGTTGTTAATATTAATTAATATTATATTAATTTCGTAAAATTAATGAGAGCACGTCAGATTCCGTTTACATTACAATTTACGTTAGAAAGAGGTCAACCGTTATCTTAAAAAGCGAAGAAGAAACAATTGGCTGGTTCTGATTCGTTGAGAATTCATTGACGACGGTTCTTTATTATTAAAAGAAATATTACTTTCAGTATGTGGGATGTAAATCGTCATCGACAAACCCGTCCACTGTTTTGCCCGTCCCCATAAAAAAGTTCTTATAACTATCCGTTTACTCATCTAATTTGAGGAATTGTTTAATTGAGGCCTGTACATTTGGCGCATCGTCAGCGTTAGAAATTAATTAATCTCCGTGAGTCACAAGTTTGTCACAAGTGTCCCGAAATTATTTTTTCTCAGAATTGTCTTTATAAGTCAGAGAGTTTCAAGGTAGCGGCAATTTGATCATTAAATTACTTAAAAGAAAGAAACATATAACTCGCGGTTCAACAACAATCAAGAGCGATCGTATAATGGCCAATTAGTATAGAAGAGCAATTACAATCAAATGTCAAACACTTCTAAAACAGCTACGTAAAATAGACATTTAAATTGCACGAATAATTATAGACATGTGCGTCAACAATAACTATTATATCTATAACAGATCTCGAGTCAATACATTGCCCTCGTAATAATAATCAATAATTACACGCATTGCTCTAACGTTCTAATTTCTGACGTTCTAATCGTTACGTAACGTTGCATCGTTTTTCGATAAAGTCTAAAAACATAATATAAATATTTATCAAATTGTACAAAAAAGAAACACTCTCTAAGATATAATGAATAAAATTCGTCCGATTCTCTCTCAGCTGACGATTTAACAGAGACGATAGCTTCGTTAATTAGATAATAATTATGCAATAATGTAACTTCCTTCCCCGAAAATCTCCCCAAGTATTTTGCAAATCAGCGCACAAAATATTTCACGCAATATCTTCGAAATCTCTCAGTTTGGCGTAGCCTCAAAAAGCCAAAGTGAATATTTCTCTCTGAATATCGTTTGTGTCGTTAACTAATGTTATTTGTTAATACGTTGCTGCTCGAACCGATATAAAAATCAACGTGTGCGAACACTAAGTCAATCACTCAGTACAAGAAGAGCGACAAAGAGAACGTCGACGTACTCGGACTATATTTATCAGCTATCTCTAAAAAGTAGGCCCGTTCGTAAAACGTGCGATCGTAATTGCGAATAATTATAAGTTATGGAAAAAAACAGTTTAAATAAACGTCAGTCAAGTTCGTTCAAGCTAAACGGGTAAATTCGTAAAAGCTCCGAAGAATCAACCTTCCGATCAGCCGATCGAAAATAAATTTGACGAATTGTCTACTCAGGGTCCGATAGATCGCAATGATGAAAATTATCACGTATTTTGCGTCTACAATATCTGCATCTCTTTATCTCCGCTCTGAAAAGAGCGGTGGTGAGGAATTGCGCTTGAAAGTCGCTGATAATTATGCTTCGAAGCATCGTTAATTGCGCCGTGTCTTGTCTCGACAATTATCGTCTGAATTCCGCGCGCGTCCGTGCGTGTACAACCGTGTCGCGCGAGTCAAGGATCGTATACGCGAGAGAAGATCCCTCGATGATCCTTCTCGGTATCAGGACAAAACTTGCTTGCTTGAAGGCGGTCACGGACTCTCGTCTCCGCCCATGAGAAATCCTCCGTCAGCTCGTCGACAGTCGTTGCTCCACGAAGCAAACCCGAGTCCCGAGTCGCAAGTCGATGTCCTTTCTTTGCAAGGAACTGTTTTCACAACGATTAGGATCGCTTCTCCCGATGCCTCGCCGGAACTTATTCACTCGACATCAGCTGCACGCTGTCGTCCGCTGAGCGATGAAGTCGCCGAACTTCCGACAACGAGCGAATCGGCGTCGGATGGAGCAACGAGAATGGATGTGAGTGTCGATCTGGAATGGAACGGTCGTTCAGTCAGCAATGAACACAACGATCTCTTTAGATTCTGTCGAGTCGCCATAGGAAATTCCCTAGCCGCTTTTTAAGTTAATCACCGCGCGAAGAAATTGCCACTCGATCGCATACATAAGATTATTATTCGCTGGAGCATACGAGCATATAAATTTACAATTGAAATGAAATCCTGCGGACACGTACAATTGATTGATTGAGATATATTCATAAGCGATGCCTCATCACAAATGCGCCATAATACCGCTTCGCAGAAGATAGCTCTAATGATAGCCAGTCATCGTATATAACTTCTATAATCGCTCTATCGATCCGGCGGCTTCAATAGCAGAGAAAACTGTAGCGATACTTCCTGCCGGCCGGCCGCCTCTGCCGAGGAACCTTAATTTATTCGGGTTAAAAATAAGGAGCTGGCAGAACATGTGTTGTACACGCGAGAAAGAGAGATAGATGTAAGGAGAGAGAAAGACGGTGATCGCGCGTGTCCATAAGCGCAATGCCAAGGTCGCGGACGTGTCTCTTTCTCATGAATGGATCGATTTGCCGAAGCTCCAATCTACATTTCCATCGTTATTCCGTCGACGGGCCGGTCGTTTCGTCGGGACAGGTGGAAAGTTTCACGCACTCCGACGGAATGACCCAAACGATGCCACATCGTTCATCGACTCGAGACCGTTTAATCGCTTCTTCTTCCCATGTCCCATTATGCATAATTTATGATCCAGAATTTATCGGCCAGAAATGTAGTTTCTCGAGAGAAGACTCGACAGAACTCTATCGACGGAAAAGAAAAAGACAAGAACGGCAGGTGGTTCCCATGGAATCTTTCGGAATTCCTTCGTAGCTCACGAAATATCGATGAACGTTCTCACGAGGAGAGGCAGGCTCACCTCTAATATCCGTCGATGGTTCGCTCCTGGAGAGCTCATTTTCATTGCCGCGATGCGAGGGCGTCTTCGACGGGCTCTTCGACGGCGGCGCTGCATTGTTGTCGTTCTTGCCTGGGGTGGTGCTCAGGTCCTGATGGGGAAAGTGGAAGGCCGTGGAATTGGGCCAAGACGCCGGCGGTGGACTGCGCACCAGGTGCTCATGTACCTGCGCGAGTGTCAGCGGATCTGCGTCGCCCAATTCCTAAAAGCACGTGTCGTCAATCTCTCGAAAAGATTGGAGTCACGAGGACCGTTTGCGCCTCATTATCCAACGCACTGGAGCTACCGAGCGGTAAAAAATGACTGGCTTGTAATTTCTAGAAAAAATCACTCCAATCGCGATGCATCCCATATTCTTGATGCACGTTGAATAAAACAACAAACATTGAAGAAATAGACGAACATTTATCCTTGCATAACACATCTTTTCGAAAATCCGTCATTTCGATCGCACTAATGGAGATTAGTCGAGTTCATTGTCGGTAGTTCTAGTATTAAGAAACTTTCGAATTTCACGTGATGTTCGTTATATACGTGAACCGATACGATGAATTCGATTTAGAATGTCTCGGAGGAAGAGTTGGATTTATATATGTATATTGTGAACTTTGAAATCGTCGAGAGTGTGTATATGAGATAATTTTATTTTGATTTGTCTGTTTTTCTTTTTTTTTTTCTGAGATTCTTTCCGACGATACCGAGAAAGAGACTGAGAACAGTTCTTCCACGTTTTGACTAGGACCGGAAGCTTAATCGGAGTCTTACCTGCGACATCAGAATCGCATCGTCAGACTCAGACTCCTCGATCGATTCCACAAGACTCTCGCGACTCGCTAGTACCTGAATAATTACAGAAAATTTGCACAATCGCGTCGATATATTGCGGAGCGACACGTAGAACCGTATATTAGCCGTCGCCAAGAAACAGAAGAGCGCACATATCATATTAATGATTCACCCGTCATTTTTACCAACATAAAGACCGAACAGCCAAAAATTACAACGCAATGTTTCCCTAAGCACTGATGAAGAAACAGAAAACAAGGAAAAAACACCTCAGAGATGTAAACTTTGAAAAAATCGACATTACGAAGATATACGAAAGTGACCAAGATACCACAAATCAGAAACAAGGTCAGAGACGAAATAGGATAAAGTTACAAAGACATGTTACATTTTTCAGCGATTCTAACTTACAAAGTTGCAACGATACTCGCACACATTATAACCCGACATTTTGCACATAGTAAATTATAATTGGACGAATCGTTGAAAAATTTCGTCAGAGAGTCGAGTAATTTTCTAAAGATCCTCGACATCGGACGATAATGCAGTAATCGAAGTCGAACCTGCAGGAAAGGATTATCCTGACGACTCAACCTGAGCGCCTCCATATCCTGATCGATGTTACGCGTTCTACCGGGTGTCAGGGTCAGAATGGAATGCGACGGTGACGGTTGACAGGCGACGACCACGTCCACCGCCGTCACGCTCAAGGTCGACGGAATTCGCGACATAGTGTTGTTATCGTTCTCGAAGCCGTTCCGACGACAAGTAGTGGTGATGATCGCTGCGAGCACAAAAGTCACAAATGTCCATTAGTCGCGCGAATCAAATTAAATTGCGAAGTTTAATTGCGAGACCTCCCTGAGATTAAGGCGGGAGGGATCAACTATTTACCGGGAGTTTCCACCCTAGGCGCGCGTTCCGTTTCTTCGTCCTCGTTAATCTTCATCCCTAACGCCAGCTTTCTCGACTTGAACAAATTCGTGAAGAAAGCCGCACCTTTACGTTTCACCCGGTCATACCTGTGTGCGCTCTCGGACGACACGTGTATCATAATTCGTCTGAAAAGATCGCTAATTATATACAATATGCGATAAAATGAGCGATGCCACGGCTGTATGTGTGTTCATGCTTGGACGACACGTGTATGATAACTCGTCCGGCGTTCATCAGGCACACAAGCAGCGGTGCCTCGCTCGTTTCTCCTGACAATTTTCTCTCATTCTATATATTTCATATAACTACACGTACGCGCGTCGAAATCGCGCAAAACAGATTCTCATCAAAATAAACAAGCCTGTTTTACTCGGCTCAGCAGGTCCGATTAACGCTGTATATTATCATTAGCGAACGTCTTCGACGCTGAAATTACTTAAGTACGTGCGATTGTGGAGAATCAATTTATACATTTGTACGACAACTCGGGCATTTCGCTGGTGCAGAGAAAGGGATGAAACGGTGCGGGATGAAAGAATTCTGCAAGTTATGACCTAACAACACCCGGTCGCACCGGTGCAATCAAGCGTATAAACACGCACCTTGAAAAAGGACTTACTTAAGCGCAGACACTGCTCTCGATCCCTCTCTCTCTCTCTCTCTCTCTCTCTCTCTCTCTCTCTCTCTCTCTCTCTCTCTCTCTCTCTCTCTCTCTCTCTTTCTCTCTCTTAATCGCCGCGATTAAACAACATCCCCATGGCAAGGCACGGAGGACTCGTATTTTCGTCAAGATAATATCGATTTCATATTCGTCGGGAAGCGAGCAGATGACAACGACACTGTAAACAACGGACAGACCGCAACGCGCGAGCGTTGAAAACGCAACGACCGCCAGAAGGGTGTCGCGCGAGGGTCCTCCCCGCGCGAACGACAGGTCTTGACAAACGACAGGTTCGAGCTCGCAAGCCGAGGCGGCGTATACTGCCAATTGCAGTTGCAGAAGGGTGTGCACCCGCCTCTTGCAAGGAGCTCGCGCAGCTGCAGCTGTCGACAAATGCACGGAGCTTGCGCGCGAAAGGGGGTGGAAACGCGGAAGAGTGGGTGGGCGACGAGGGAAAGACGAGGGTGATGGAATCCTTAGAGAACGAAATGAAGTGTTGCGTTATTCCTCTCTCTCTCTCTCTCTCTCTCTCTCTCTCTCTCTCTCTCTCTCTCTCTCTCTCTCTCTCTCTCTCTCTCTCTCTCTCTCTCTCTCTCTCTCTCTCTCTCCTCTTCTTCGCGCTCAATAGACACCTTTATGACCCACATCTCATTTTTTTTTCATTTATGGAATGGGATTGTTTAAGAGAGAAAGAAGAGAAAGAAGCACGTCGCTCCGCACTAAGTAAGTCCGGATATTTTCGGGTCGAGTGGCGATAATACGCGAGTTACGATCGTTCTACTTTCAATCTTCTCGTGAGAGACAAATTCGTGTGAAAAGAGATTTGAGGTGTCAGATCGGGATTGCTTGGATCTGGACTGGTGAGTTCCCTCGCGAAAGAAATTCTCTCCCCCGATGATCCTTGTTGATGACGTCGATGATGGACGGTGAGTGGTAAAATCCACGATGCGTCTTATTAGTCAGTAATCGACATCGGAAGACGAGAAAGAGACCATATCTCGCGAGTTGATCTTCCAAAATCCTAAAACAATACACCGTACATCGGGTGCTTCAGGAAGACGAGTACTTTTCCAGGAGTGCGCCACGTGTGTCGTGCTCATACGATCGATCGCCATGAGAGACTGCGATATACAAGGTGGCTATAACTCCGAGCTATAACGTTGTTGGTGCCAAGTATATTAAATTATTAAAAATTAAACACGCTCCGCTCTACATGAATCATAAAGTATTAGAAGTATTGTCAGCGTGTATAAATATGCGCTATCTACGTGTACGCAGGACGAGTCACGGTTGGCTGCGTTTTCCCTCGAGTGTAAAAATTGGACAAATATCGAGTACGGTCGAGTCGACGATGAAAACTGAAAACGACTCGCCATTATTGCAAATTCAATCATATCACGAGGGAGAAACACAGTCTCCTTCTCTTCCTATCCAAAGAAAACTTTAACCGAGCGAACAATTTTGACGTTGACGCTTTAATTTTCGGCAAAAATTAAGTCTCATTAGCCGTGGAGCCGTAACACTCGACAAGATAATGTTGCTTATTTACTTTACTTTGACTTGTTCCTCGTCGTTTTTTCCATACCGTCGTTGTTAACAACTATACCACCGCGTGGAGCTTCACTCAAAGGAAATGTTTCACGAAAATCTCTCGACAAAAGTCTGAAAGTCAGATAGACACGCGATCAATCAGAGTCTGATCGGAGCTTAAGTAACAAAACGTCCGGTCAAGGAACACACGTTCGCCCGCGAATGTCTCGTCGTCCGCCCGCCTATGTGACTTCGATCGGAGCGTAAGCACCGATCTTTACGATAACAACTTAACTGACAAAACCCTCCGCCGCTCGTCGCCGAAATAATTAACTCCGCCACTCGACTCCACCCGATACGATCGGCAATCAGCGTGAGAGCCATCGTCGCCGTGGCCACTCGTGTTCGCAACGGCTAAGCGCGAGGACCTCGACTCGATCGACCGGCCACACTCGCGGTGTATCCTTCACAAGTCGGCTGATCGTCGCGAATTACCTGAAAGCTCGCGCACCTGCCGCCGGTGCATCTTCGTCCGCGACGCCGAACGGGTTGCGTCGCGTCGCGTCGCGCCGCGCTCGCCGAACGATGCGTCGTGACGACGCCAACAACCCAACAGGATGCGGCGCGCGCGACCCCGACGAAAGGGTGCCGACGACACTGCCGGCGACCCTGTGCGGGGAAAATCAAAGGAAGCCGGCTCGCCCGGCTCATCGCTAATGCGCGGGCGCATACCCCGCCGGGGAAGGCGCTCCCCTTGCTTGTTCGAATTCGCGACCGCACGGGGTAGCCCCGAGACCAGGTGTATCTTTGTAAAAAAAAAGAAGCGCTCCCCCGAGTCGCTTTAGGAACGAAGCTGTCGAAGTTGTCGCAAGTTCACGCGGTTGACACGCTGATTTTCACTGATTATCTCGAGGCTTAATCTAATTCTCCATTACCAAGGATGCGACCGACAAGTGCAATTCACGCAGGTGTCTTTGTAAGTCGCGTCTCGGCGGCTTTCTATTGGCTCTGTTACTTAAACAGTTACGTACCATTGGTGGTTAATTAATTGATTATTGAGCGACGTCAGTGCAGATCACCGTTGGGCCTCCTGTTGGACAATCAAACGTCAACGCGTGCTAACGTAGTTTCTTAATGATTACTGCTGTGGATGAGCGACATTGACTCAACGGGTTGGTGAAGGAGGATCTACCAGGATTGGATCGATGTGGCTTTCTGAGGCTTGATGAATAAATCGGGTCTCTTCGGAGGGATCTTGTGGCCTTAGACAGAACCGAGAGAACAGATTAGAAAAGAGTAAGATTGAGGTAGATATGCCGATTTATTCAAACCATCTGTTTACTTGGTAATTTCGCCAAATCGCGACATTAATATCTCGTAAATTAACGTTCAATCGCGATCCCTAAATCAATGGCGCTAATTACAGCGCGTTAAAGTGGCATTCGCGCGTCATGCGGAGTCGATTCGCTGTAAATGTTACTTCTCCAGGTCACACACTATTGTACTCATTTGTACTTGTTCCTCTTTCCACATTGTTAAGCTTGTGTTTTATCTGGGAAAAAAAGACATTTTAGACAATGCGTCGTCTTGGTATATCCGCGCTGAGAAAAATAAAAAGATAGAGAAACCGCGCTGACGTTACTGCACGAACATATTTATCGATAATATAGAAAATAAATAATACCGCCCTTAAATAAAATAAATAATATATATCCCTAAACAAAAGTTTACATCTGGAGATAATAGGATTTACGACGAAGCGATGACGTGCGCGAACGCTTCCTTTATCGCCCATAAATATTTAACATAAAAAGACTACGAAGACAAAAATTAAATAACAAAAGCAGCCGGCGCGATCGGGACGGCGGCACATAAGTACGGATAACAAAGCTTCCTAAATGAATCTTAAGAACAAAAGAAAGAAATGCACGAAGGTTTGTTTTTCTTTTCTTCCGTGATAATAGGCATGTTCAATTTTCGTTCCGTCTTCCATTCGCTTGATGTGACGATAAAAATGCGTTAATAATCGACGATATAATCCACCCTCGTGTACTTACAGCAAGCAATCAGCAACACTCGAGCTCCGCAACGATAAGAAATAATCATGATCATAATAATAATAATCGTTAATGATAATAATAATAATAATAATAATAATATTAATAATAATAATAATCATAATTTCGTTAACGATATGTTAGCCTATCCGTATAAACACAGCGACATCGAAACATCGTTTATATTATGTGTAGAAATTAATTCATATTCATGTATAACATATGTATATATATGTGTATATATACATATATATATTATATATAATATATAAAACATTTGCAAAAAAATCACAGTTACTTAAAACATCTTATCTCTTTGCTTCCTTTTTCTCGCTCTCATGCTCTTTCTCTCACTCACACACACCTTCTGCTCTTCACACTAGTTCAGTTTTTGCCTTTAGTCCGCATTATGGGGCCCGCACGCAATTATTCGTACCTAACTATCAAATTAATCATTAGCCAAACAAAAAGAATGTCGCAACCGATTTCCGTGGAATTACTCACACGTTTGTCTCTTTTTGCAAGATTCATTTTACAATTATTTTTTCTCATGGTCGACTAAAATTAACAGATACTCAATATAATTCTAATATAACTCGCTACGCCTCGACAAGAATTTGAGAACTCTCAACTGCTTAATAATGTTAGACGAGGAGAAAATTTGTGGAGGCTTACACTGGATAATCAGAGGACCCAATAATTCCCGACAATACAATTTTCAAAGCTCCAAGTGCGATTCTACAAGATCGAACTTCCTTCTAGGATATATTCGAATATTCTCAACGTCTTCGGAAAACAAGCGGATTGTTCACATTACGGTATAAAACCCAGTAATGCTTCCAACTTCGAGCACGTAAATATCTTTGTGGGAGAGAGCCGTATCGAAACAACAGCAGCACATCGATGATGATAATAATAATAATTTAGGAGTTCTTAAGTACCATTCGCAGCTTTATGACGTTTTTGTCACTGTGAGATTAAAATGCCTACCCATGAATTATTTATTCTCTCTCTCTCTCTCTCTCTCTCTCTCTCTCTCTCTCTCTCTCTCTCTCTCTCTCTCTCTCTCTCCCCCTCTCTCTCTTTCTCTCTCTGAGCTGAGTCAGGGAATTTTTGAGAATTTTTGCATAATAATTCAGGATGCTCAATGAGTCGGGCGATTTTGCTATTTCTGTTCGAAACGAAGAAGCTTAATGGCGAGTTTCTATTAATATTAATAATTCACGAACATGATTCGGGAGGAATATTCGTTTTCGTCAATATTAGGGATGTAAAAACTATTGAATAATTTACGAGATTTAATTTCTCGAACTTTTTTGTCTCTCTGAAACTACAAGTTGAAAATCCTCTGTTAATTCATATATATATTTCTCTTTTTTTTTTCTTTTAGAAAACTTTACTTTTGTAGTTAATTAGTGCTTTTAAGAGACGAGATTTATCCAAGCTATTTTCACAGTCAATCGCGAGTCCATAAGTCGCTTTACAATTATCGTTGCTCGATGATCAAACAATCGATTGTTTAATTACACGGCAGTGTTGGCACAAAGCGTAAATATTGGCTGTCTTTCTTGGAGAAGAATGAAAATTTACATTTAAATACAATCCTAAGCACACCCAGCGTTTTGTCCAGCTAAATCTCCGACACGAATCACTATGGCGGCCAACAGAGAACGATAACTATTATCAAAAATTTACACTTAATCCCTCAAATCATTGCTTTTTCCTGAAAGAAAAGAAATACAAAATGTGCACTATAGAAAAATATATATATAAAAGAAGACATCAAAGCTGAGAAGTATATACACCACATGTGGTAACATATATACCAAACATTTATAACAAAGAATGACGATCACTATTGCGTAAAAACTATAATAATTTGCAGTCTGTGTTTCTGAGATGGTCACGCTGTTTCCGATAATTAATTATTCATTCATTCTAGCAAGTGTAACAAGCGATAATTGCCAATCCTCAATAATCGCGACTTCACATCGCCTGAGACGTTTGAGAGATTAATCAACGAAGAAACAAATCGGATCAGTTAACTTCGCCGTGAGTACTTACGATTAGTCTAGAAATATCTAGAGTAGACTTTTACGCGCTACCATCCGCTTGGTAAGCCGAGGACAGAGAAGCCAGTGACGATGGCAGTAAACGTTCACGATTCGATTCGCCGAGAGTCAGTCGATCGCGACATTTAGAAGCTTCGGAATTAGAAAGAACATTATGACTCATCGATTCTAATGAACACGTCGTGTTTCACCAGAATTCGTTATTCCACAAGTTATCTACGAGATAGAATCCCCGATAGTTCATCATGTAAAACTGAAGTCGTAAGCCTTATTTTTCACATAATTCAACATAATTCAACATAATTCAACATAATTAGAATTTCTCAGATTATGAATCTATGGATTTCACTTCAAAATACGAAAATATAGAAGAAAACGATAAAGTTCTAAAATATCGAGGACCAAAATCCGCTGATCGTCCAACGCTGAATTTAAAACTGAGTCGAGGGAAACATTAATTTTGATCGGAGAGGGCGACTGGCTCTAAGCGACTAATCGCGAGAAAAATGGCTGACAGAACATCGATCAATAACTATTTCATTAGCGCTAAGGGGTATGTACAAAATTTCATATATTACACGACAATTCCAATCCGTCGTAATTCAAGCGCTCGCGGAAAGTCAGCGTTAACCCGCGCTCGTGACACAACGAGAGCATTATCTTTTCATAATTCAGTCACTGTCGCGATTAGTGATAGTGAGTCTCGTGATAAGAGAGTGTGTACGTCAGATGCATTTCTAAAGAGTTCAAATATCCGCAGCATGGATAATTCAAGTCTCAAAAGTTCATGCGATCGAATATTCCGAAATATTTTCAGAGATCGCAATAAATTTCACCATTGAATTTAAGAATCTTCAAATTTAAGCATACGAAAAATTTCATACATCGAAAAAACCGCGCGAATTATTTGAATGCCAATCTAAAATACACCTTTAACTTAGTCTTAACTTAGTCTTTATAAGAGTCGATAAATTCGAAGCTCTCAGAGAGAAAGATCTCTAAAAATAGAACTGACGGATACAAGTAATAGAGAAATTAAATGAAATCGGGGTTAATCTGCTGCAGCTGGGAATGTCGTGGATAATCGGTCAGCACTCTCTTGCCACAAACGCTTTAATTATCACGCCGACGGATGCTCGGCAGTAAGGAATGGTTGTCGGAGAACTTCCCTTAGGAGAGAACGTTTACCTCGCGGGGCGAACCGCAAACATTCAACACGCTGTTGGTCGAATTAGGCGTAATCTGACTACGAGCCTCGTTTTGAGCCTGTCGTATCGCCTCTTTGTACGGACCACGTTTCTTCTTATTGTACCGCGTCTGAAAACAGATTCACGATGTAACATTTAACTGCAGATGTAAGATTTCAAGACTGATTTACATTGCCGATAATATGCAACCAAGATCAATCGACAATGTCAATAATGTGAAAGTATCAGAATAGAAATTATAATTTAATCCATTTGTACTGATTATTATTATTATTTATGTCAATGTACCTTAAAGGTTTCGAGGAAAGGACTTAATTGGTCGCAGGACATTAGCGAGCTTGTAGACGATCCGTACCAAGCCACATGAGCTTGAGGGCCGGACGAGGTGCCATCTTCTTTACAGGACACCGTGATACTCAAAACCTGTACATAACGTAACATTAAACGAGTCATCTTATTTCAGGAAATTGTCATCTCCCAATCTTAAGTAACGAAAGAAGACCATAATCGCCAGTTAAAGATGAATTAACTCACTGCAGAATATATCATTTCGAAATACCTCACACGTACCTTGCCAGGCCACCACGGGAAACCGTGAATCTTGCCCCACACAACGTCACCAACGTCCATTCTCCTGCCATTGGCTGTAAGACAGTGAGCGACGGGGGTAGCGGCCAGTCGCATCACCAAGGGATGAGATTGCGGTGGAAAGTCAGGCGCCGTTTCCACTTCCGGCTCTTGCTCACTCAGCTCGTCGCTACTGCCACCGGAGCTCTTGCAGCCGGAGGACGCGTTGCTGACAGGGTAGTCGCAACGCGCATACGCATTCGTGTTAAGCCTCTTAAGCGATATCGACAGTTTCTGCTTCAGGCACTGTTCCTTGATGGCTCTGTAGGATTCGCCACCAGGTAGGACGTTCCAATTCTGCTGGTGCTGTTCCGTCGAGTCCAAGCAAGACTGCTCAGGCTGCGGTTGTTGTTGCTGCGACTGTTGATGTTGTTCTTGCTGTTGCTGCTGTTGGTTCTTGTGCTTCCGACCCTCCTTATGTTTCTTTTTATGTTTCACCTTGTGCTTCCGACGATGATACGAGAGAGGATCGTAAGTGGGATTATATCTAAATAATAGATTAATGGAAAATTGTTGAGGTTAAGAACGCAGTTATAATATAGAATATAGATAATTGCAAAATAAAAATGTGACTGCAGTATCTTAACACGTTCGCGACATCGTGACCCACTGGTAGGTCACACTGGTTTATATTAATAGACGTGTGTGTCCACCGGTGGGTCACACACTATGAAGCATTGCACTGCTTCTGAAAGTCTCTGTGTGTATCGGGGGCTCTATATATCATAACTACGGCTACATGAGAAATGTATCTATGTACTAGCAACATGGTTTGTCGATCAGACAATTATAGCAAAATAACATATTTATTCGAGGAAAGCTGAACACGAACACTGTAAACTTGTGCGTCCTTTAGAGTGAACCAATGGATTTATCGATTGTCGCGAACGTGTTAAACGATAAAATAAAATTCGTTTATATGTGAACAATGGTTATAATTACTATACCTCGGTGATCCATTGCAAGGAGACCTCGCTGGCGACACTCCGCCCAGCATCTTTCTCCTAGCCTCTTTCTTGGCTTTCTTCAGGGCTCGTTTGGCTGCCTTCGCGCTGGCATCCTTCACGCCCTGCTTCTGAGGGTCCACCTGTTCTTGTCCGTCTTCTTCACCCCCCTCGTGATACTCGTAGTCGTTGTCGAAGGATCTGGGTAATTCCAGAGGATCCCTCTCTTGCTGAGTGTCGTCAGGGTCGTCAGTCTCCTGTTCATACTCGGGGTCCTGAAGTTTGGCGGGTATCTTTAGAACCGTACCTTCACCTTGCGCACCAAACGAGATTTTGATTACTGGCGTGGTTCGAGCGGTTCTCGTAGGATCTTCAAAGACAGATTCATCCCAAAGGTCTTCCATCGAACCTACTGAACGTTTCTTTCTCGGTATTCTGCCAGTTCTCAGTCTCATGGTTGAATCCGCAGCAGCAAAAGTCTTCTTATCTTCTTCTTCAGGTACCTTCGCACTTTCCACCGACGAACTACTGAGTCTCCTCGGTGTAGCGCAGTAAGCCATTGAAGGATTGCTGTCGCAATCGGTGGACTCGATTCTTTCTTCTGCGGGTCTCAGGACGTTCCTCAGGGACGTCTCTTCCTCACCTCTGACCGGCCAGTGCGATGGCTGTGCGCTCGCCGCGACTTTCACTTTGTCTGTAACAATCGTCCAGTCTTCAATACATGTTCGGGCCCAGAAAATTAAACGTCGTCTTAGATTGAAGGACTTAGGACGATAAAGTATAAGGAGTTACGTTTGTGACATTTATCTTGCTCACAGATTCATTTTAGCGTAGAGAAAAGATTTACTCCAACTAATAATTTCTGTTTCGTAAGAAATTAAACACTGCCAGAAAGAAGACATAATATGGGCAAATCTCGCGCCATAAACTAGCAGCATCTTTCTCGTTAAAAGCACAATAAGGTATGAAAGATGTAATACCGGAGAATTGACCAGAGCCCTGTATGGCGTTGCTGATCTCGTTAGGCTGTAATCTTGCTAGTTTCGGGATCAGGGAGGCCCCCATTTTCGAGGAGTCGGGACTCGAGGCCGTTGTCTTCGTCGCTTGATTGGAGGTCGAGTTTTCTGTCTGGCATTCGGAAAGCAAAGTCCGTTGGGCCTTCTGCAATTGCTGACCGCAACGTCGGTCGCTTCTTCTCGTGGTACTCGCGACCAACTGGTCGAATTGCAAAAGAAATCATTATTCTTCGACTCTCGTACGGTACGTTATACAGAGTACAGATGACTGTTAAGCCAGAGGTCTAGCATGAGAATTTTAGCTTTCTGAATTCTCAACTCAATCGAGGATTTGTTTTAAGCGAATCTTCTAAGCATCAGGACCATTACGCAGGACACACAGATACATACACATACACATACATTCTTTCTTTTTCTCTCTATCTCTCTTAAAATTCTTCAAAGATTCCGCAGATGAAAAGGAGGACAGCCTGTACATTATTCTAAGCGGCACTTGCGGTACCTGCTGCTGCGGTTGTTGTTGCACCTCTTCATGCTTCCGCTTCCTGCTGACGTCGACGTTCTCGCTATTCTCGTTGCAGATGGACCGGCACTTGCTGCAAAGCACCTGACGTGGTCTCAGTCTCACTGTGGGCCTTGCATTCTTATATCTGGCAGGCGGATTGATGCTCCTGCGGAGATCAACCTTGGTAACAACGGAGGCAGTCGACGACGACAGCGTGCTCTTCCGCTCTTGGAAATAGCTGAAACGCGTCGCGATCGTCGCCAATTTGTCGCCATCGGGGCCTGGAATCGGCTCCGGAGGCTGAACACCGCAGGGAAGGCCTCTGCAATACAATTCGCGCGTCATATAATTACCCTATGGTTTCCGGAATTTTAATCACGCTTGAAGAATGTTCGGAAAACACTTGGAAGATGTTCGAATTAGAATTAGAATATCTTCCTTTCTATCATATCTCTATGTAGATCTCGTGAAAAACGTAATAGTCTCTTTTATATTCATTAAGTCATATATGTGTATGTGTGTATATACCCATAATATCACCATGTATTATTTGCTTTATTTGTTATATTTATGAGCGGAAAAAGATTCGAAATATTCTTTTGTCCCTTTGAAAATAACACATCTGTGCCGGCTAATAGAATTCGTTACATATATCACGATCTTCGATCTTTTCAGCTTAACTTTTTCAAGTTCACCGGAACTTTTCCGAACGTGAAGATTACTTTTCCCCGAGCGGATCTCGGAAAATGGGTTGGATCATTGTTGCGCTGAATGCCTTCGATCGAAACCGCCGGCGAAATGAGAATGGCTGGGCAAGAAGAGTATTGAGCAATGGTTTCGGGTATGCCTCGACGGCGCTCCTCGTGCACCGACAACGCAGCCATGTTATGGTATTGATTCGAGAGGAGCGTACAATGAGCGACAGTCTGACGGTACATCCATTAATATTTTCCGGATTTCGATACGGGCAGACCCTCGAAATTCCGAGTCAACTCGACGGAGAAGAATAACGTCGCGAGAAGGGAAAATCGGGGACCAGCGAATTTGCCACGACGTGAAAGTGATTACGGCAGAGGGTGTTTCCAACAAATTTCCGGCAGAGCTCTTATCGTAAATTTGTTATCTTTATGGTACTTTATTACGCTACATAAACTGTACACCTCGAGACGCGCCGACGCTACTGAAAATCTACAGTTTGCGTCACGTACTTTATAAGTACTCTCGCTTTAATTCCCAAGTCTGAATTTTATTCAATTTAGACTCTAGTTTGGACTTTACTCTCAAACAAGCCGGTTCTCTATCGATTCGGTCGAGCATCGATTTCGTAAACGTTCCATTTCGACAGTAAGTTCGTGAATTCGTATCTTATCGCGGTAGCGCTCCAATTGTCTCGTTAAAAACGACAGCAACAACAGGCTCATTTCTTGAATTAATAAAGTAGACAGTTAACGGACTGTAGCACGCTATACGTGGCTGTTTCTCTGCTTAGTGCCCACATACATACACAGTTTCGACCCGCAAATGGTGGCGTTCTCAGAGACGTCGACGATATTCCCTTTGTTCCTGACGAACACGAAACCACTATATTAGCGGTTCTCAACCCTCCGTGAGCGACACAGCTGGGCGACGTGTTTTGGCTTGCGTCGAGAAAGATCAATAAATACCGTTCCACAGCCTAATAAATTCATGTCCTTGGGCTGTCGTCCACTAATTCAGTCATCGATATCCGAAATCGAACTTTATAAGAATTTAACGGAGCGCGGATTGTTGAGTAAGAATTATTACCAAAGCGATGTCTGCTTGTTTAAAATTAATACATTGTTGAAATAACACTGCCGTTATCATACGGCAACTGATACGGATAATATCGCACGTTTATCGAAGTTTTTCAAAGGTCTCTGCCAAACGTCGCTTCTGCTACTATCGATCTCTCTGGAAAGCGGAAACGAGAGAAGTTAATTCTTTGTACAAATCTATGTTCAGGAAGTAACTTCGCCATTCAGCGCACTAGACATACGAATGTCCCAGCGATGTCTCTCCCGTCAGGTTCTCTCGAGTAGCTAATTGATGTCGGTGTCAACGACTTTTCCAGCATGAAAAGAGAACTTGCAAACGATGGGGCTCATAAGAGAAAGATATGGGAACCTCTACCGCACCATACCGTCGTGCACAACGTGACACAAGCCAGGCCAGGCCTGGTTGGTCGGTGGCCCCGACCAGCCTTCAGGGCCGTAAGCAGATAGTCTGTTAGTCTGTACTGCTTATCTTTTATCTAAATCGGTGAAACTTGACAAATAATGCATCCACCGTATATATTATACAACGGGACGAACGTAGAGGAATAATTAAATGACGCTTAAATATGGAACGCGATAGTACCTTTGATGACCGATAGCGTCTCTTCAATTTTTGATCAACGACTGGGATTCAAACGAGGTCAAAACGGTATAATTCCTCCTGACTGATTATTACCATCCATACTATCTAATAGAATGATCAAGCCGAAAAAGACACAAAGATGTGAAAAAGATATTAAGGAATAATGAATTTGTTCCAAATGATGTCGTTCGTTCACGAGCGAACCAACCCAGAAGACAAACGAAACAGCCAACAGCTCTCATCCTCCCTTGTGGTTACCTACAGCCCTGTCGTGGTTGTGCAATTGCGATATGAGGCACTGGCCATTGGGGCCGGCCGGCTTGGACAAGAAAACCCAGAGCGCGGGGTAAAAAACGGGCAACAGCTGTTCGGTCACAGCGAAAAAAGCCGGGTTCTGGACAGAGCGAGGCAACTAACTCCGGTTACCACGCGTCGAGCTCCCATGCGACTTGGAAAAGAGACTCCATCACTCGTGCACGAGCAGAATTGACGTTGCGAGCGAACTAGTGAGCTAGCGAGAGAGAAAAAACTGACAATTGAGTTGAGCAAAACTGACGCTCGGCCGACCGAGGTCAAGTCTGAGGAGAGGCATCTGGTTCGTTCTCGAGGCAAGGTTCGAGATCGGGCTAGGATTTCGTTCGAAGCTGCGAGTTCGAGGAGATCGAGATTGCAACGATTTCTGATACTTCGATTAGATGAATCACAAGGCGCCGTCGCGGAAAAAAAGCCCATGCATGCGTTGTTGCAGTCCCGCGAGTGGAAGAGATAAAAAACGCGAGATATCTCGCAGAGTGACCATGTCCTCGCGGAATTTTGGCCAATTATCTCGCTGTCGCATGATCCGTAGACCAATGCATGCAGATTCGGTCGATTCTACTCGCAAGAAGAATCAGCAATGTCTACGGCACGAAGGTTGCATTATTATGCGAGACCGTGAGTCACCTCTACGACGAGGTCTCTTTAACGTATACTGGGTGACCCGAAATGTACTATGATCTTTTCGTCCACGCGTTCGTCCCGACTACAGTCCAAGTTGACCTCGCAACAGCCGCAATTTTATTAGCTGGACGAGCTTGTCTACTGCTCGTCCGCGCCATGCTCGTTACTCGTGCGCCATTGTCCCACACGCACTCGGTCTACGGATTTTGAGACAAGTCTACAATTGGAAATGAAGGCAAATTCGTGCAAATTTCAAGCTGAATCGCAATGACGTTGCGCGAAAGCGGCCGCGACGATCGATAGTCTTCTTTCTCTCTTCCCTATTCTCGTCATCATCGCCGAGGAAAAGTTCCAGCGCACGAGCCACCCCCGTCGGGGAATCCGCGATCGGAGGGCAACACGCGTCACTCGCGAACACCCTATGCACAGAAACGTACACGTAAGCAATGTTGAGGACATAACAAAAATGGATGGATAGGATGAAATTCGCTTACGACATGGCCGCTTACGATTACCGCGTCACGCAAGATTTGAAGAAACTCGCAAATTCCACGCTTACGTCAGACGCCGGACGTTGACGCTGGGGAAGGATAGGGGGTGTCTGAAGAGTGAGAATTGATAGATAACGCGTTATCGAAATTATTATCATAATTTTCGGAATGTTCTGTTAAACCAGGTTCACGTAGGATCTCGCTGTCGTGGAAGGCTCGAGCGTCGTGCGCCGTCGGGTCGTATCGCGTCGCCTCCGCTTAATTCTTATCAACGATATCAACAATCGAACGTCTCTATCCTTAATATCCTCCTGAGTGCCTAACTCGAGGTCTTCTCGCTGTATTCAGACATGAGGCAAATCATGATTCGAACGCCTATGATGATCAGAAAATCCCTAGCAAGAAGAGGTCGATCCTGAAAATAACAAGAGAGGAAACGTTTCGAATAGTAATGCGCGATTAGCAAATTTTTCCTTACAGATCTGATGTCCCGTAGATTATCCTATCAATTTACGATTATCTCTTGATTGCGCGGCGTAATGCCTCCTTCATCGAAATTGACGGGATTAACAAAGTAGAACAAGCATCATCGAATTATCGAAAGTGACGCAATACTCGAGGGAGTGAATTACTTGGTGAATTTCTGAGGGTTATTTGAAAAGCAAATGGATTCTTTTGGCGTGTATTTTGCATTCGCTTCTTCTAGAGATGTATTGGGGGCTCGAACACGACAGAAAGATCTTTGCCAAATTCTGAGAACAAAGAGTCACTATCCGAAAGCCGTCGGAACTTTTTACGACCAATCACACTTTTAGAGAGCGATTATATAATAACTTCTAGAATCCTGCCGCTCGGATAACCCGCCTGTCGGACGTTTAAGGTATTTCCTGTTTGAAAGGCCGAACTTATGAATCATAGAAAGATCCCTTTGTATTCCAAGGATCAAATTCGCACAGAACATTTCCGATATTTTTCAACGTAGGATCTTCGGAGTAATGTAACAATGCAAGAAATTATGCAATATTCTAGTCTCCCAGATTCTTAAAATTTTGGATATCCACATTCGGAAAGATTCCGATCCTTCGCTCTTTACACGCCTCAGGATCTCAGAATTAAAAAGAAAATACGAAAAGATCGAATATATCGACTATCCTAGGGAGAATATCGTCGACGCGTCTAATTCGTTCGGTGTAATTATGCTTGTAAATCTGAGCGCGGCTGTTGAAGAATCACTGAGTCTATTATCCTTCGAAGATCTAAGTCCTGGAATTTCGCGTATCCTGGGATACCGGACGTTCGCGCAAAAGAGAAACATTTACCCATGCAACAAGATACTAGAGTACCTATCCAATATTTGTCTCACCAAACATGATCGTAACTATGAGACTTAATCCTGACGGCCAAAAGTCCGCGAAACCTTGGCTTGATACCCACAGTTTCATTCTTAGATTTCCTACAACCAGCATTCTACTATTGCTCAATGTCATTATGCATTGCTCGAGAAATCAACAACAAGCAAACATAGAATCGCCAAGGTTGCCGCTAGTCGCTTTCATTCACGATTCTGATCCTGGCGACCTTCAGATCGGGCTGGTCTCCAAAGATATCCCGTACCGTCGAAACTCCCGAGACCTCAACATTACAATGCGAAACCCCTGCGAGCTAACAATCCGCGTGCGGATGAGACCATCGACATTCAGTCTGCCAAATACAAGAGCTTTCTTCTTTCCCGAAAACAATTTCTTTACAAAGGATCTAAAACCGATGAAGAGCTATCGGAATGATGAATCACTTAATCTCCGAGCGGCCCTTCGTAAAAGAATAGCCGTCGGACAACGGAAACGTGTTTTCATCAGGATTCTTTTGAAGTTGAGAACTGTCGCGAAAGTGGATGTTGCTATCCTAGCTATAGGACAAAGACTCTCGGCAGACCGAGTGAATAGGAAGCAGAGGAAGACGAGTCGCGACACGAGGTCCTTCCTCTCTCTCTCTCTCTCTCTCTCTCTCTCTCTCTCTCTCTCTCTCTCTCTCTCTCTCTCTCTCTCTCTCTCTCTCTCTCTCTCTCTCTCTCTCGCTCACTCATTCACTCACTTTTTCTCTCCCTCCCTCCCTCTCTCTCTCTCTCTCTCTCTCTCTCTCTCTCTCTCCCTCCCTCCCTCTCTCTCACTCCTTTCTCTCAATCTTACCTTTTGGTAGCGTCGAGGAGCACACCTTGGAAGCACTTGGTGCCGTGGACGAAGGACACTACGAGGATGTCGGGTAGCGCGGAATCGACGGTCACGAGGATCTTGTCGCCCGTGGTGAGCGCGAGGAGAGAGGACGGGGCCTCCGCTGCCTCCACGGCCGCCATCTTGCCTCGTTTAGAGTTATTGCGAGCGAGCGAGGCTGGTTAGCGTGTGGTTAGGGGCTCTCCTCCGTGCTCTCTGCTCTCCGCACCACTCAGCTTTGCTGCGCTCCGTTCTGCTCCGCTATGACGGCGAGCTGACCGGGAGCAGCGAGCTGCTCGTCGTCTCGTATCCTTCGTGGTCTCGCGGCTTCGTGCCGCGCCGCTCCGCTTCGCCCCGCGTCGCGACGCTTTGTACCGGTCGTCGTCGTCGCTGTTATCGTCGTCGTCGTCGTCGTCGTCGTCGTCGTTGTCGTCGTCGTCGTCGTCGTTGTCGTCGTCGTAATCGTTCTTTCTCGCTCGCTCGCTCGGCTCGAAAGCCGGATGACGTGAGGAGCGGCGGCTGCGGCTGCCTCACTCGCCTGCGTGTGTGCGGAGGCCATGGGCCGCGTGAGGCAGACGGTGAAGCTTTAGAGTCATGAGGTGAGGGGGGCAAGGAAGCGGCAGGTGAAGAGGGGAGCGGCGGTGCGGAAGAGCACACCGCCTTGCTTTGCTGGCGGCCGACACAGCTGGCCGCCGTTGCCGGTATCGATGCGCGTGCGCGTCTTGGAAGCGGATTGTTTCAGACTCGTACGCGTGCAGGGTGCTCGAAGGGGTCTTTGAAACCCTTACTTTGCCCTACGTCTCGTGAACAATGTTACCAACCACGACTCCAGGCCGCCTGGAGGACCTTGCGCTCTGATAATTATGCTCCGGCAATCGTTTCCGTAATTACTCGTCCAACTTGAGTCTCCTCTTCTTCAAGGCTCCCAAGTCCTAAACTGTCGTGAGCAACAGCAGCTGGAGATGTTGTTGCTGCACATCGACATTTCTGTCAACAATATTGTACTGGTGTGAACGTGACGTAACAACCTCTATCTTCTTTGAGGGTTATACTGATGGGTGCCAGTAACGTAACAAGAAGCTTCTAGTGCGGTTGCATTGCGCTTCTTGGCTTCGACGTCCGCTGCATCTCCGGCATTCGTCAACGTCGAAACGGAACAATCGAACGCTGCATAAATCGGGCTTCAGCACGCGTTTCACGGTAAGTGAGAGCAAGATGACTTTATGCTTCCATAACGACGTTGCATAAGCACTATGATAACGAATCGCGAGTGCGAGAGGGTTGGACCTTTGACGGGTCCCCAGTGCGGCCCTGTGTAGTGGCAAAATCACCCTTCTTCAGTTTGTTGTGTAGTTGAAACGGTTTAGGATAAATGACGACTGTTTAATCAATCAGTCAGACCGTGATTATCGATACAACCGGCCCTCAGAGACAATGCATCCTTCCAAAAATCTGGGTCGTCCCTCGTAGCTTCTAGGAAAGCTACGAATCGATATCGACGCGAATGCTAGAAAAGAAACGTGAACGTGTTAAAAAAAAAGAAAAAGTGTCGATAATATGTATCATGTGAAAAATGCATATGTATACTTACGATAACGTGCGACGCTTGTTAAGCCGTATCCACACTGTAGACGTTGCTATTGACAGCTAAAAATGAGTCGGGGTCGATCAGACAAGCCGTGTGACGTTGGTTAAACAACTGCTAATTCTGGTCCCTTTCCCTTTTCTTATTTGTGCGATACTAAAGAATGTAATTCACGGAAAAACCGCAAATCATCTGAAATCGGCCGAGAACTGAAATGACAAAATTTTAAATGTCACCTCAGTGGAAAGAAGAACGAAGTCTGAAACAGAGAAAAAAAAATCGAATTCATTTACATCTAATTCTGAGAAACTAGCAATTTTATGACGAATTATACCGGCTGAATGCAATGCAAATAAAGAAAACTGATTTTACTCGATTAACTGTAATAATTTCCCCGTTATTACGCTATATTTTAATTAATGATTTATAACCAGCAATAGTATGTTCGAGCTCTCGAATCGTACGCGATTTCGGCCTGCCTTCGAATGATTAGCACCGTCCAAATTGTGCATTGAAACATGGCATTGATAATGTGCAACGTTATTTATCTATAGGATCATGATGTAAACCATCCAGTCGCTGTAACTTTTATGAAACGGTCTCTATTTTGCATGCGACACGTTGCTGTAATTCATAATTAAACGTATCTGCATAAATGCTCTCGTGATTACATATTTATGCCTCTTACGCTCGATTGTATCGTCGGTATTTGATTTCTATACAATTTCAAGAAGGTGCATTTTTTATACACGACTTTTTAAAGATACCTTACTCTTTACAGCTTCGGTTAATTACACAATTAGTTATGCGTTTGGATTGCGTTAAAGAAGGCTCGGCGTAAAATAAACACGTAAATAAACGCGTTTATTTTCCACTTGACCACTATTATCGAACGTTCTACGCATGAAAAATATTGCGTAACATCTCGATGGCGACAAAGAGCGAAAATTGTTTCACATATATTTTAAAAACGCTCAACGCAGTCGCTATTTTCACGCACACAGAGGCCTTGCGCTCTAAACCTATAAATATATCCTCATCTTGTCGGACTTCTTGTAACATTATGAAGGCATGCGCGGGCTTATGCAAATCATATAAACGCATAAAAATGTCCGTCTGTTTTAAGATGCGGTTGTGCATATGTCATTCCTTAAAACATCACTCTCACAAAACACTTCGAGAGATACCCTGTATAGACATTCTTTATCATGCGTGTCAATTACATTGTCTGTTTCACTTACAAATAACATAAATACATGCTTATAACTTATTTTTAAGTAAACATATTGAAAGAGAAAATATCAAATCTTCAGTATTATTAATTTATATCTAAAGAAATATATATATATATATGTACATATATCTTTCCTATCCAAGTAAACAAATAATCAATAGATATTGAAGATTGACTTTCGCAACATCACGTTTAGTGCAGAACGTCTTTTCTATTGTGTTTCACGATATTTACGATGAAAAACCTCGATTAGATTTGTGTGCTGAAACAACTTTCTGACGTCTTCGGGTACGATGACGAACGAGAGACTGGACCTGGACAAGCCACTGTGGGACCTCAACAGCTTCACAGGAAGATGGAAGTACTTCGCCTGGATGACCGACTTCCGCACCTGCGTCGTCTCTGAATCAGCGCTACTTGCTGCCAAAAACTTATGCGAGCAGTACAGGTGACGACAGAAAATGCACTGTGACTGTTAGATGGAAATCTTTTAAGTGGCTGTTGTAAGGCTCGTTAGTTCGCTCGTCAAAAAATTACGCTCACTCCGACAATTTCGTCGAGTAAAGATCTGTACGAAGTGGCTCATAGAGTTCTTCATTAAAAAGTAATGCAGCAATAGCGGGATGTGTACACTTGATATCTTCGATACATTCTTTCTCACTTGAGAATCACTCTACTTTGTAGACTTGGCAAAGAGCCAGCCGATACAACCAGAGAGCAGATCATCTATGCGAAGAAGCTGTACGAGTCGGCCTTTCATCCCGACACCGGCGACCTGCAAAATGTTTTCGGCAGGATGTCCTTCCAGGTGCCGGGAGGTATGGCTATCACCGGCGCGATGCTTCAGTTTTACAGGTATTTCTCATCGATCGTCTCGAAGTATCCCAAATGAAGAGTCGATTTCTTTCCTCGTCACACGTTACTCACAGAAAATTCTTTTATTGGCTTCTATCGTATTAATGATTAAAAAAAAAATCGAAAATTAAAAAATAGAAAAGATCGACTTCTATAGTGTTGCTTCTTATCTGAAGTTGTATTCTTTCATATATTATGTGTTGAACCGATTTAGGACGACGCAAGCGGTGGTTTTCTGGCAGTGGGTCAACCAATCTTTCAATGCACTTGTCAATTATACCAACAGGAATGCTAACAGTCCCATAACCACTAGTCAACTAGGTGTAGCTTATGTTAGCGCTACCGTTGCGGCTATGATAACCGCAATAGGGTGCAAATCGTTTTGGGAGAAACGCGCGAATCCTTTGATGGCTGTAAGTTTCGCGGAGTTGATGCGTGAAAACATTCACGCAGGGTATCCCAAATTTTGCGACGATCAATAAATGATCCTTTTTTTCAGAATGTAATGTTATATGAACTGTAAGTGAAAGAAAAAATAGAATACAATTCGACGAAATTGTAGTTCTTTTGGGACACCCTGTATATACATGTTGGAATAGTTTCCGAGACTAGTCCTAAATTGCGGAGGATATAGAGTGAAAAAAGAAAAAAAAACATTTCAGAGATACGTTCCGTTCGCCGCAGTGGCAGCCGCTAATTGCGCTAATATCCCTCTAATGAGACAAAACGAAATAAAAAACGGCGTAGAACTCGTAGATGACGATGGCAGAAAACTCACGAGATCGAAGGTACAAAGTATTTCCGATTATAAAAAGTCCGCTGACATCTGTAGCAGAATTTTATGATGAATGACATATGTGATTTTAGTTTGCGGCTGTGAAAGGCATTTCGCAAGTCGTTATTTCGAGAATTGTCATGTGCGCGCCCGGCATGCGTACGTATTACAAACGATTTATTTCAAAATAGTTCGTTCAAATTTTTCAGTTTCAATATCGTTATAACAATACGATCAATTGTAATCACAATTAATCTTCCCAGTTATTCTACCGCCTATAATGGAAAAATTGGAGAAGTACGCTTGGATGCAAAGAATTAAACCTATGCACGCTCCAATACAAATTATGATGTGCGGCATTTCGTGAGTGTTTTCTATCTTCTTTTTCTATCATTGTGTGTTTTCTCACTTATTACTATTATTATATTAACTATCGTATTAATTATAAACCTATTCTGTCGGTTCTTTTAGACTCTCAGTTATGGTGCCGACGGCGTGTGCGTTGTTTCCGCAAAATTGGTAAATAATATTTTCATATTTCATATATACATATACGTACATGAATGTTTTTCTCTATGTTTTACGTGGTAAAATATTCATGTATATTATTTTGTAGCTTTATCAAAACAACCACTCTACAACGCTGGGAGCCGGAAAATTACGAACTGCTGAAGAAAAATTGTGAAGGAGGCGCGATACCGGCGTATTTGTACTTTAACAAGGGATTATAATGTTATGAAAAATTCTAGTTCAGAAGAAACTTAGATAAGTGCTATTCCATCCTTTGCAAGTGTCGTGATCTCAACTGATACACTCATGACGAATTCTTCTACTGAATCAGAGTCGAACCCGTGATTGATAACATCATTATCAAAAATCAATTGTTGCAATAGCACCTCTTTTTTTTTAATACATTGTTTTAAAAGGTCACGAGACTTTTAAAATAGTGGTTCAAAGCAATTAACTTAATTTCTAACACCGCCTTGACAACTGTTAGAAGTTAGGATTAGTTACGAAACGTCATATGTATATCCACAGAATGATAGAATGAAATTTCATCGACACGTTGAGATATGTAATAGAAAGTCGTTAACTGCAATATAAAAATGATAAGTAGTGAAGGATGAAACGTTGACAATACAGTTTGGTGCTTTGGTAGACTAATCACAAACCGTAGCAATAATTTCCTTTAAACAAATGTTCAATAGTCTCTCTCTGGCGCTTTAATATTAATTTATAAGTTGTTAATGTTTTCTCGTTGTTTTAATATATTACACATATTTTCTTCAGGATATCGTTAGTCATTGGAATATCACTTAATAACAACAATATTGTTTTTTGCATTTTCGAAGCCTATCGAAAGTAAAAATGCTGCCATGTATAGTGATATGACAACAAACTTTCGTACACATATATAATTAATAAGATATATATTAATATATATAATATACGTAATAAATTATATCAATAAACATTGCTATTCCATGAAATAAAACTTGTCACATATCAACTGGCCTTATCCATTTTTGTAAGATTTCGGATATTCCAGAATTTTATGAACTCAGAGCCTAATGACTAATAAAATATAAATACTTTTTTCTTTATTCATACCGATTATAATCCTTTGTTGTAATAAACCCTGTCCGGATGCGCATGCTCGCCCATTGCCTTTTGAAATTCTTCGTACTCGCCCGGACACATCTTCATTAATCCTGGCTTCATTGAACTTAACAGAAAAAAGTATGTTAGAATATACAGTAAATTAATATTTGAAATTATTCAAAATTATTTCTAGGGAATTTTTACTTACTTTCTTTGCGGATAAATGGCGAGCGCCGAAGGAATCATGACCAACAAGCTGCACAGACGAGTTATATTTATTAAATTGTCTGTTGTGTAACTGTTCTTACTGTCGCGTGCATACGACGCAACAGGTCGCAGTTTGACGCTAGTTCGAATAACGTGATTCGAATAACATGACATAGACCAACGTTGCGCAATGTTTGCTGATACTTGTGTGTGAAAACTTGTCGCGATGTAACGCACTATAAGAATTACCAAATTGTACTCAGGCCTATCTCAATAGGCATGACGACCCATGATCGAAGCTGATAGAAACAATACAGTCGTAGGCGTTGAGTCACTGCAGGGACTAATAGCATCCCTGGTGCCGCCATTAATATTCTGGTGATGATACACTCGGAGATACCCTTGATGGCAGCTATCCGCGACATCATAATGCACTCGTCCCCATCCTTAGTGAAGATTGGAATACCCCGTGTGATTTCACGTTGTCTCATAATAGGTAAATTCACTATGTTGCCGACTGCAACCGCACAGAATGGAACAAAACGCTACACACAACAAAGATAATTTATTATAAAGAAAATAATTTTTCTCAATTACTCTAAAGCTTTCTATTTGTAATTAATTTTCAAGAAACATTTAGTTGTAGGAATTCAGAAATTTAAAGATCTGAATTTTAAAAAATTCATTTAAAATATCTAGAAAATTAAAGTTTAGATTTTTAATGATTTAATATGCTTTTTCCTTATATGTATTATATTTAAATAAAATATAATAAGCTATGACTTCAAATGTTAAAGTTTGCTTACTTCAAAAAGGGCTCCTTTATTAGAAAGTATCTTCTTGAAGCTCAAAGCAGCAGCACAACTTGCAGTAGTGGCTAATGCAAAAGCTTGATGAATCATGCTAACATCTTCTGGATCATCGTTCATGGCACTTCGATTGGTATAATTAACAACTGCATTAATGCCCTGATTAATCAGTTGACTTGCTATGATCCCATAAGTTGATCTATGACAAAAAGATAAAAAGAATAGAAAATAAAAGTATATAAAATAAAATGGAGTAAAATGCAAAAAATAAAAAAAAAATTAGAAATAAATAGAAAAAATAATTAGAGGTATAAAAATAATGAGAAATAAGTCGAAAATTTATAGGATAACTATCATCTTACTTGTAAAATGTCAGCATGGCAGTGGTAAGGACAATGGAACTGGGTAACTGGAAGGACATTCTGCCGAATACGTGCATAAGCTCACCAGTATCAGGATGAAAGGCACTGTCTTTGAGTTTTTTTGCATAGATTATGTCCTTATGTTGCAAGCCAACCGGCTCTTTCCCAGCTCTGAAAAACATGATTTTTATTAATATTACAAATGAGATTTCATCGTTAATTTTCTTTTTCCTGTTACTTCGAAACATCAGTAGAATGATTCGAATGTCACGTTATATCGGCAAACGAAGAAATCACAACTCACTTGTAATCTTCGCAAAGTTTCTTGGCCTCTCGTAATTTCTTTTCTGACACAAATACTGTACGGCAATCCGTGATGAAAGCGTAATGCATCCATCTGCCGAAATATGTGTCCTGACTCCAAAGTGGTTTGTCGACGTCGATCTTGCCTTCAGAATTTTTACTTCGCCGTACAAAAAGATCGCCATTTCTGCTCATTGTCGGTTACGCGAATAATTGCACCGAAACGTACGGAACGAAATATCGAATACTCAAAATACCGTATCGTATGTCTCGAAGAGCCTTTTGACATTCTACGCTTGATGACGTTCGTTAAACGTGAATGACATTGTTGACAGTGAATGGTAAATACAGGCAACACCGTGAAATCGCGATCCGATCGGATGTCTTGCCGCATCGTGAAGTGAAGTGCTCGTGAAACTTTCGTCGCGCCGTAACATCGCGCGCGTTATTCATATGTTTTGCGCGCCAATCACGTGACTAATGCTACTCTTGCCCGCGTATATTTGAATCTTATACTCGATTTTGCACAGATCCCCTTCGCGATAAACGTAAACACAAACGGAACAAATAGATAAGCGACCTCCCCGCGAAACGTTGCGCGATTGCTCGGGAGTCTTCGACGTTCGCATAATCGCATATGGAATGTATATCGTTTAACACCGATAGTTCTATCGCGAGGATTTTGATAATTTTAAAAGTAACCAGTACAGTGACCAAGTTAATAATATGATTTGCATATCAATATTTTGTGTGTTTTGTATTCTGGTTACGATATACATATGGCTCATATCCAAGACTCACGGTGATACAGTCCAGATAATATGGAGAATGCTCGAATTACATGGAAGATACTTCGAGGCTATTTTACGGTGCATGGAAATGCATTTTACTGTTTTGCGATTAACTAAGGAGGCGTCTGTGAGTGAATTTAACATTGGAATTTTATGAAGCAAAATCCAAAATGTGTCTTGATTGCATTCGGTGAATTCACAAAAGAAGAGATATAAATTAAGAGTACACAAAAATTTTCAGACACATTTAGGGATGTATTTTCGAACACAAAAATTATGGCCAATTGGTTGAGAAAAAGAAAGAGAACAAGAGAGAGAATTGATCATTTATTGTGGCAGCAGCATTCACCTCTGCATGTTTCTCTTTATTATTTATACACCAATTCGCTACATTTTTGCTTTCGAAATCAATTGTTTTTAAATTAATTAATCGTTTATACATGGCGATGTTGAAAGAAAAATCGCTATTCGCAAACGACTTTGAAGAGATCGTTTCCCTGATCAATAAAAGTAAATTTTTAATTCTCATTAAATACTCTGATAATTATACTTGAAAAATTAGATTTCTACTAAAGTAAAATATATACACATATCTAAAATTAATTAAAAAAAAAAAAAAAAAAAAAAAAAAATTTGGAGTCTTGTTATTTATGTACACTTAATTACCAGAGAAGTCGTCTGGCAATAAATAACTAGACACTGAGTGTCTTAAATTTTTCGACGGGTAACGGTCGATTTCAAACACGTCGAAGAATACATTAATGGTCAACAGTGTTTTTCGATTCACCTTGTATTTCCCTCGTCTCCTCTCGAAAGTGCGTAACATTCAGAATATCATATCACTCAGAAAGTCGCGATATATACGCGAAATATATCAGAATGTTTACAAAATGAAATAGACGCAGAATTACTGCCCATCTTATCCGCTAGACGCGCCGTGTTCCATGAGAGGTATAATATTGTCAACGTAACATACACTCACGATCACGAAGAGAAGAGACACGGTCAAGACAATGGCGACGACGACGACAACGACGATGACGCGAACTCGAATCACATCAAAACAGTCATACAAAATCAGTGCTAACGGTTCCCTAACTAAGTCGATATTCGACGACGGACAATGTCTAAGAGGTAGTAACATCGCTCTCTCATGGTCAACGCCCTTCAACTGTCTTCCCAATCAATTCTTCCGCCCACCACGTCTCTTCATGGAAGATGTGCATTGAGGGCAGTACCATTTACCTTTGGGTGGTGCTGAGATGCCCACGCATGGATAGTGAAACCATTCGAACGGGCACTGAAAAGAGTCGACCGACATATATAATTTGCCTGTATAAATCTTTTCATTGAAATGTCTTAACCCTTCAAATGCCAAAACGCACACTGGCAATTAAATCATAAAAGTAATATCTAGTATATATAATCACAGTGGTGTGTCTGTATATAGTAATATATTTATGTACGACATCAAAAGGGTTAATGTAACTTGAAGAAAGGATAATATCCATGAGCTTACATCTGAATTATCGCACGCAACCATGTCACCGTAGGACACTTGGTTGCAAATGCAATATCGTGGTTCGTTTGGATCGTATGTCCAATCTGGATTATCTGGATCCACTACTTGTGTGGTTGTAGTTACAACTGGTGGTGACACAGGTTGCTGTACGGTGGCAGCAATCACGCTTGAACTCGGCACCGTGGCTGTGACTTTTCTAATGTGGGAAACGCGACGTTTTTTAATATTACCGATCCTTATAAGGAAATTTTTTTCATGAAATATAATATACGAACGTGCATAAGAATAGTTCAGATTTTACTTAGTAAAAGTAAGAAAGTAGTTTGAATTTCATTCAAAATTCAAATCTGGTAAAGGTTCAATTTAAAAGGTTTAATTTAATAAATATCCAATTTAAGAGAATAAATCTCTTTTTATGTAACATACACTCGCGATTATTTTCTATTTTTAAATGAACACCGTAATTTGTAATCCTTTTTAACAGCATCTTAACATACTTTTTATGTTTCTTCGTGGTCTCTTGAATAGCCGCGATGGCAGTCTGCGCTGCGCCTGCCAGTTCTCTGCTGAACTCGGCAGCATGCACACCGCCAGTATTGATGGCCTCGTAGCTAGCCTTCAAGCTAGCTGATCGTCTGCCTTGTTGCATGGATTGCGTTGCCGCAATCGCCTGTGATGCTGCCGCAGCAATAGCGTTACCACCAGCACCAATGTGACCCAGATTATAGCATACTGAACCCACAGAATTGGCAATAGCTGCGGGCGCAGGTGGCACATTGCTCGTCGCAATAATCGGCCCGGAATTTGTCGACGCAGGTCGTGACTCCGGCACACTCGTTGCCGGAAGTTTCTCAATCGCCATTCTCTTCTCGACTGACGTGGAAGACGCATTGGAGTCTCTTCTCTTCTCCGATCGTGCTAAAATACAAATATACAAGTGAAAAACTATTTCTCTTCATATACTACTATAGATTTTTTTAATCACTTTTTAGGATTATTTAATCACATATGAATTAATAAATTTAATATCAACAAATTTTATAGAATATTTTACCAAAATGCAACTTTACCTCAATAGAATGTTAATGTGACTCTTTTATCAAGTTAAGAGAGATAAATTTATTTAATAATTATAACAACATAATCAGTTTACAAATAAAGGTTATTATTATTAGTTTATATAATCGTCGTAATATTATATCATAATTAGCTTGGCTATACTTACAATGACTGTGATTATCCCGTGTTCTACTTGGTGTGAAACTGTAACGATTCTCTTTTTGACTACTATTTGTGGGTGGTTGATCCAACTCCAGAGACCTCTTCTCTAAGATTTCGGTGATGCCCTTGTTATCGGCTTCTAATTCCATCTTGAATTTGTGTAGCTCCTGATCCAGCCTCCTTAAATACCTATCTACCAAGTCATACATTTGATTGGCTAAATGTACTTTCTCATCGGCATCTTCTAAGGTCTTGTAATATTCTCTTCTTATGGCTTCGTATTCAGCTTCCTTTTCACTGAGTTTCATCTTCTTGGCACTAGAGAAGAAAGTCTTCACTTTCTTCTCCAGACTATCCATTGAATCTAAAATTATTAAATTTCTTATTATTAAATATTATACAATTATGCTAGCTACTTATATTCTTGATAATATAAATATAATTTATTATTATTAGTGTCCAAACAGTTACATACTCTGTACACCTAGATCCATTTCTCTCATTTCGGTAAATCGGTCTCTTAGTTCTTGTGGAAGATGCTCGATCACTGAAATCATAAAATATGCATCAGTAAATAAATCACAATAACTTGTAAATTTAAATTTAAATACAGACACAAACTTCTACTATCACGTAACTTTTGTATCTTATTTAAATTTAATTGTCATTGTTATTTCTATCAATGCTGTGCAAGCAAGACAATACATTATTATTGCAACTCACAATACAGTTATATCACTTGGAGAGAGAATTTCCTAAGCAATTTTTGATTAATCCTAAAAACATGACAATGCAGCAAAATCAACGACAGCTCGCAAAACTTAATAATCATTTATTATTGTCATAGACAAACTAACAATAGCATGTATCGATCAGTCGATAGACATTCGCCTAACCTCTCAGTATAAAAACACATAATTAAATAGACACGATGTTTTATCATTTTGTAATTGTTGTAATCTGATCCTGGAACCGATGTGCAAAAGGACACGCAAACCGACCAGTGGAATATAAACAAAAATGGCTGCGTTCATCGTAGGACTCGTGGGGTTGTGCGAATAAACGATTCGTGAGGTTAGTCGAGCGTCACGGAGAGGTTAGAATCCCACAGGTGAACCGAGCGCGACGCTTTTCACACTCACTTTCCACGTAATCTTCAAGGTAGAGCATCGTTTCGTGCTGTCGCACCTTACTGATCAATATACTGTTCAATATTCACTGCCTATCGCAGTCGAAACGCAGAATTCTCCGCGAATTTTCAAGTAAAAGTACTGACCGATCGAAAGCGTGCTCACGCGTGATCAACCACTCTACGCTCGCGTTTTCATCGAGCTTTTAACGGTCTTGCACCTTTCTCCTTTCGGAATAGATTGCACTTTCACGGACAAAAATACGACTCACGCTATTGTAAGATTCGCAAGAAACGACGTTTAGGGCCAATATAAATTGATTTGAGATTATTATTCGAAACATCGTCATGTATCTCGCCATATTGTACAAAGGGCAGGAGCGTAATTTAAAGCGCCCTTAGACTCGATTATAAACACGTTTAAGGACACGATTTTCTTTTCTCGTCAATATTTAATTAAAATTCACCGATTCTAAATTGTTGATGAAACTTGATCTAAAATTTTGAATTACTAATTTATTCGTTTAGTTGTAGAAAGAGAAAAAATTTCTACATTTTTATCTTGTTTATTTCTTATTATAAGAAATAAAAATCAGTGAATTACTTTACTGAAACATGCAAATAAAAACCAATTTCGGATCTGGTTAAATTTCAAGAATGTACAACATATATTTTACAATTAATTCTCAATTAGTATATTGTGTAAAATTTTCGGTATATTATGCTTTCTTCAGTGGAATGATTCGACGAAGTCCAACGCGCATAGATATGCGTTTGGATGATCTACAGGAGTACGAAGAACTGCAAAAAACACGCGAGGCCAAGAAAAAAGCCGAGAGACAGTCGTCATCATCGTCCTCTATGAATCCTCCCGTATGGGGCGGCAAGGTTCCTCAAAACGAAATTCAGGAACGTATCGGATATGTGTTGCCTCAAAATTCGTCGACGCATAGTCGTATCACAGTTAATGAATCACAAGATACACGAATCACATCATAGCGACAGGATGAGCAATTCAACATTTAAGCTCCTTTTATTTTAAACAATGTAATCATGAATATGAAAATATGATAAAATATAATTAGAACCTAATGAACGATATCTATGGTCTTTTTTTTCTTCTTCATCTTCATCGGTATGGGTCCTGGCATTTTGAACACCGTGCTTAAAAAAAAAATGCAATGATTAATTCATACATTTCATATATAGTAGAAGAAAGAATATGGTTAAAACAATTAAAATACTTACTGACAAGTTGTGCATATTGGACTGAACTTGCAAAAAACTGTAAAAGGAATATGATTTAATGTTATATTTAACATTGATGTCTTAATGCAAATGAAAATTTAGCAGTAGTTATAATTATTAAGATTCTATGTAGAATCCTATAGCACTGAACATAGCAATATTTAAATATTCAGCTAAATACAATCTTATGAAAATATTTACCTAATAAACATATGGAAATATTATGAAAATATTTACCTGATAAACATATGGAACAGACATATCCAATGTCAATAAGTTCCTGATGACAGAAACATGCTGCTCTATAATCGACTTTAACTGGCGGCGGAAGAACTAATTTTGATCTAACATTAGGATCTGGTAGAAAAACCCACTAAAAAATCATAGACAAGTGTTTGTAATATGTGTGACAATCAAATTAATTGTCGTACCAAATTGAGCATGTGAGTTTATCTACCAATAAATACTGCAGCAAACCAGCAAGTTGTGGCACCTTCAAGTAATTGCCACCAGTGATATCACAGCCCTGTTGTAAAAGTGTCAGTTCCTGATCCAAACTACACACATCTAGAATAACATTCTGAAAATCAAGTGTGATTTTTTATTGGAAATATTTTATCAGAAAAAATTTTATATCAATAAAGATCTAACAGAAACAAACCATCTTTTGTGCCGTGAAGAATATATTCATGTAATTCATATACTGTGTAGCAGAATCATTACTGGCAGTAATCACCAATATTCTGGGATGCAGTTTCTGACCAGCAACCTTGTCACGCTCCAGCCGGGCAATATAACATAGTGCCATGCTAAGTGCACCAGAAATAAGGCTTTCAGTATTCAATGGAGTATCCGTAGAAAGCTCGTTGATAACTTTCTGTAATTGCAGACGTACTGTACGTTCCACCATTGTAAATCGTTCATATTGACCATCTATCTGTCTGATTTCTGCTGCATTCTCACATGGATAGAGAAACTTAGCACTATGACCATGACATGCCATCACTGCTAATTCATTGTTGGATGATTGCATGAGATGAGCATTGGCAAAAACAATTGCAGAGTCCAAACATTGTGACAATATCTTGGTTTCTTGCTTAACTATCCTTTGCACTGGATTTACATCCAGTACTATCACTAACAAACTTGTATTTATTTCTGTAAAATATTACAAATAAATAAATTGGTTGCAATTTAGTTTTACAAGTTAATCACATATAGCAGAATCGTAATGTACCATTCGACATTATGCATCAAATATTGCATTTTTTGTCTGTTACATATAATATATAATAATTACAGCAATGATTGACAAATATTCACGACAATTTTGCCCAATTGCTGAGAGGTTACAAATAACCGAAGACGCTGGAAACACTGCTGCTTATAACAAATGTGGCCAAAATTGAAACCATTCAGACTTGTAGAGTCATCTATGATACAATTAGTGCACTCATTAAATTGGAAAATTACTGTCGATAAACAGATTACTATAAAAATATAAATTAGTAGATAATTAGTGATGAAAATTAATAATAGTTTATATATATACACACACACATATATATATATATATATGTTGAATAAAATTATCAATTAATACAATATCAAGAATTCTCATAAGAATTATATTAATTATTAAAATCAGTGATTAAAAGTAAAATATAGCTGTTCAATTCGTTAATTAACATTTATTAATAATAAATACATATGATATCATATATCGTAAGTATACCACGGTTTGTAAACATGTCCATCAGCTTCTTTACTGGCCATATATGTGAAGAAAGCTTTTTTGAACGATATAGAAGGGAATTTCCCAAACTCCATAGAGCCCCATGTAGAACGGGCATGTAAAACACGTGATTTGCGTATTTCACTATGGAAAATCGTCATTTTCTTTTTAATCTGTTTAAGGAATAAGTTTCCAATGATCACTCCACAAATAAACATTTAGTTTAACATTAAGATTTAATATAAGTTGATGATCAAGTAATTACTAAAAAAAAAATGAAACTAAGAAATTAAAGTTAAAAAGTTGAAAGTTCTAATTACAATATTTTCTATATATAAGATCATATTGAAAATTGTGTAATTGATGTAAATAATGAATATGGACCTTTTTCTTCATTTTTTCGGCTTGGTCGTAGGTCAGTTTACGTAACTGATATTGCGTCATGTCCAATGACGGTAATTTGATTTTCGGCTTTGGCATCGAGTCCATTTTTCCCCAAAGTAAAATAGTCTGTCGCATTAAATTTAAGTTTTCTGCAAAAAAAAGTGAAATAACAGTTAAAAAGCAAGAAACAATATGTTAATAGCAAAGTTTAATTCTAAATTGTTCTAAAAACACATTTTTAGGAATATGTACCCAGATAGCACACGTTCTCCTGGGGACGTCCTAAGAATGTCCTGAGGATGAAAGAACATCCCCAGAACGTCCTCAAGACGTATTCTGGACGTCCTCTGGACATCTGTGCTATTAGGGTACTCATGAGCTCATTTTTACCACTTATGTAATTGCTTACTCGATTGCTTACTTGATAACATATAATTTTTATTTTTTAAGAAAAAATCATATTGAAGATGATTTGGAAATTAATTTTCCAAGTATACAAGCAAAAATTACTTTTATCATTCTCCGAGAAAGCGACACCCTTCCTGTACATGAGCCAGTCCTGAAGTTGTGGCATCAGGTAACATTCAGGCAACTTAGCAAGTACATATCCTTCATCAGCCATCTTCTTCAATTCGTCCTAAATATATATTTTGAAATGCATGATTCCTTTTCTTAATTTCTAAATTATAGATACTGATAGAGATATACTTTCATGATCGTCATTAAGTCCAATTTGTCAGTTGGATATCTTCCATCGTCATCGTCGTTCGTTCGAAGAGTCTTATCGTCATCTTTCTTTTTCATCTTTTCGATCGTTCGCTTGTACGACATATCTTGTTGCTGATCACCTTTACCAACTGTTTCCTCGGGATATTTTATCTGCTCACGAGGAACTACAGTGATATTGTTAGATAATATATTTTGTTCACGTTCTGCCTTACTGCTAGTTTTGTTTTCTCTCGGTGAATATGATTCCATTGGTGTCCTAAATATTTGTTTCTCCGCATTCGTACGAATTTTCCCTAACTCGGAATCATTTTCGATTACAGTCATCAATTTCTTCACACACGTTTCCGGACAATCGCGATATTCCAAACGGGACGCATCTTGCTCATTCTCTCCGTAAATCATCTTAAAAGCTTCATCCCTGATTTTCTTCCTGCGTTCTATCTCTTCCTTCAAAGCGACGTTTCTCCTTGGCAACGGACCCGAAGGAATGTTCATCGGTGACCAATGACGATGTGGAGAATATCGCCGGAAGTCTTCCTTGCTCGGTTCTGGCGTTACAACCGGTGTGGACATTTTTAGGCCGTCGACTACTCGTTGGGGTGATGACATGGTGAGATTCTCCGCCACACCCGTTATGCAATACTTAACTTCGTCTGTGTATTCGTCTTCTACCGGGATTCTCTTCACGTCCGATATAATGAACTTCGTCTCCGGCACCATCGGTCTCGAAGTATTGTCGATATGCATGAAAGGTTGCTTCTTCAAGGTTTTTAATTTTTGTTGACGCGTCTTCCACTTCGCCCTTTCTTCATTCCGCTCTACGATCTTCCTCTCATATTTGCATTCACATACGGGCTTTACCATTTTCAATCTGAGAGGTCTGTAATAATCGATATTATTAATATTATTAATATTGGTTCCTTACGAATATTATTAATCTCTGGATTAAAAAATTATTCGATATATTGAAATCATTTAACAAAGTTCAATTGACAAATTTTCCATAACATTAAAGATCACAATTATAGTAAATTGTAGTAAAATAATCCACTTTATACTAACTTGACACTTCGTTTATTCTTGTAGGATGTCCGACAAGAAGCATCATATTTGGGCTGAGTAAAATATTCCACCAATGCTGTATCCTTCAACGCCATCTCCAACCTATCCTCCGGTGATTTGGATTCCATCAGCTTTCGTCGAGCTTCCTTAGTTTCTCTACTCTGACTAACTTCTTTCATGATACCGGTCTTGTCTGTGCGATTGCCACAGTCGCAAGACTCAGACTTTTTCCATATTCTCTCTAACAAACTTTTTGAATCAGGATATTTTTTTAGCAATTTCGGGCTTTCACCTGTATCTTCGCCGACGCATATATCATATGGTGATTCAAGTAGATCGTATTCTGGAATGTATTCCTCGCTTCTTCGAGGACTGACAGGTGGTGTGAAATAAATGACACCGTCGATGATCTTGTTTTCATTCTCCAACTTCGTTCTCACGCCTGCTTTTCTAGCTTTTCTTTCATCTTTCTTCTCCACCAAGCCACTCACATTGTACATAAGCATTTTCTTCTTGCTCCTGTTTTCTCTGCATCGACATGGTCGCCCTCCAAGACGAACTGCTACCGTTTCCAGAGGATATTCTGGTTCACAAAGATACACCATGGTCTTCTTCGCTAGAAGCTCCTGTTCTGATTTCGTCCTCCAACCACAAGGCTCTTTGGAGATTCTATGACTCTCCTTTTCATCGACCAAAGTATCGCGAAATTTTTCTTTCGATTTAGCTGAAAAAGACTGCTCCCATGGAAGAACCGCTGGCTGGACATCACCTAAAGTTCTCGCATAAGTCTCCATCATAGTTTTTAATCTCTCCATCTCTCGCTTTCGGCCATCGATCTGATCAACTTTGTCTATTATCATTTTCTTCCCATCTCTTTTTACAAAGGTATTTTTAAATACTTTGTAAGTCTTGGATTTGGCTGTTTGGCAGATGTCGGCTGTGGTTGACTTTTGTTTCTTCGTTTTATTCATTATTTTGAATCTGGAAATGTGATTTGTTACTTTTACGCTTTCCACATTAGACAGTTTAAAAGGTACTTGCATATGTTTCTTCTTATCCATATTATGCACATATTTCATTCGTTTGTTTCTTTTTCCCTTGACCTTTTTCGCCGACATCTTCGATGATTTCGAGGAGACTTTAGTCAACATTTCTTGATAGATTTCTTTAACTTTAGTATCTTTGTCAGACTTCTTTCTTACTTTGCTTGAAGAGGAAGTGTCTTTTTGTCTTTCTTGTGTCTTTAATAGTGAAGATACCGCGGGTAATGAAGGAGGAGTCAACTTCAAACTTTTCTCATAATCTGTTACAATTTCTTTTGCAGATGGTGCAGTACGTGCTATGTTCCAAGGATCGTCATAAGCAGGATAATTCAGATCAGGAATGAATTTCTCTTTCTTTTCTGAAGTCTCTTTTTCTAAAACTTGAGTCGGTTCCTTTATCTCGATAAGTCCTGTTTCTTTCTTTTCTTCTTTTCCTTCTTCTCCTTTTATCTTTATCAACTTTTTGAAGGGATTACGTCTACAAGATTTATCGCCAGGATACATTTTACAGGAGTAGGCACCTTGTTTGTCAGGTCTATATTTTTTCCCCATGCATAATCCTTCGTCTTTCGTCCAAAGAATGTCGTCTTTACTTACAGAGAAACTTATGTCTTTGTTGAACATTTGCTGAATGGCGCATGTACAGGGTGGCACATTTCTAGGTTGAAAACTAATGGTCTGAGGCGCTGGAGGATCAGGTATTCGCGATGACACATGTACTTGTTCCTTCTGAACACCCGATATATAATATTGAATTTTGCCATTCTCGTTAGTGACGCCGTTGATGATGATGTTTGTTTTGATCTCGTCCTGTGAGGCAACCATCTCCAACAAGTTAATTTCTGAGCCTGTTGGACTCGGTGCTGGAGAATGCAATACCATTGAACCTACAATATACCTGCCAATACCGAAAAATGTCCTTAGATCTTTAAGTTGTTAAATTTTCAAGTCAATTCTCATTCTTGTTAACTCTAACTCATTTTTAAAAACTTCGCAGGAAATTTAACGTAAAATTTCAAATATTCCAAACCAAAATTATCGCTCACTTAATCTCATCCTTGTTCTTCATCACATTGTCGATCAGCAAATACGGTGTCTTAGTTTGTCGCAGCTTCTCACGAGTCTTTACAGTTTGCCGACATAAGCAGCAACTGTCACAAACGGGTTCAGGGAACACGAGCCTCGTAATAGCTCGCACGCTCTTGATAAGCTCATTAGCTTCCTTTTGTAACCGCCTGAACTCCTCGTCGACGTTGAACAGCCATTCCTGCCAATTTCTAGACAAATGTTCTCTGCCACTAGGAAAAATTTTCCTGGGTCCGTCGCCGAGTTTCAGGACCGCGAAGAACTTCTCGTCACTGTGAGTGGGTGTCACATTGGCAATGCCGGTGATCTCGTATGTCACAGAACAATTCGGTGGATCTTCGGATGCGCCGGCTATTATGTAATGAGGTTCCTTCCCACCTAACCAAGACTTCCTACCCACTCCTGGTGGTTTCAGCATGCCTAAAATTTTTTTCGATTAGAATCAAAATCTTTACCCAATTAAGATTTCATTGAAGCATGCATGAAAGCAATAAAATTGCAATAACGTATACCGCATATTTTATATTCCACTGCTGTTGACTTTTCACCGACGCCGCTAAGAGTAAAATCAAACTTTTTATTCTTGTCCGGTAACTGCTGAATATCGAAAGTTCCCGATCTTTTGGAGTACAGACTTTCTTTGTTTGTAATATCTGCATATTCATATCCTGCTTGTTGATCGACGTTCTTTGCATCTATTTCTAAATCAATATTTCAATAAAAATACTTGTTTACGATGTTATTCTCTATTGGTCCAAATATTTTTTACCTTGTTGATCAACGATCTTTTGCAGTTTCTTCACGTCAGTTTCTACAAAATGTTCAGCAGCAATCATTTTTCCTTGTTTTTTATTGAACTCAGATAATACTTCATTACTAATGAAAGGTTTCCTATATTCTTTGAATGGTAAAATAACTTTTGGAATTGGAAATAATTTGTATTCTTTCCGCCATCGTTGTAAATCATGTCGATAGCTAGCCCAATCAGGATATTTGAACAATTCTTCCTTATAAGGACAGCTATTTTTATGCCTTATTAAAGATACAGGTGGTTTTGCTGAAAGATGAATTAATAATGAGTATTTTTTTCAGTTATCATAGTTACATAATGTTCATAATAATTGATTAAACTTACGTTTAGGTGGTAATTTTGGCATAACCACTTTTGGAAGTCTTTTATGTAATTCTATTACTGTCTCTGGCAATGTTAAAAATGCGATGGCCGACAATATTATTCTTTCGTTGCAATCGTAAAATGTTTCTGCAAAATAAATAATTATCATAAAAGACTTCAAGTCAAGGAAAGTATTATTTACTTAATAAATTTCTGTATTATAATTTTCCTTTTTATCACTAATAAGAACATAAGATATACTGTATCCTTCCTCTTGAAAATCATTCCCAGTCAAGATCTTATAAACTTCCCGTAGAAAATGGACACTATCCAAATTACATGATGTCTGCAATTGTCTTATGATACTCGACCTAATCTTGAAGAAAGTTGAAATGATACCAATTGCTATTAGTGTTTTTTGGGTGCCAGTTGTTATTGCCTCCTCGTAATCAGCATGCATTGTATTTTCCAAGTTCATTAAATTCTGCATCTAGAAATTCATAAAATTTCCTTAAGTTAAAACGTATTAATTTAAAAGAAGACTGATATGTTTTTATATCATACTTGTTTTAGAGAGAAATCTTGGTACCATCGTGGATATTTCAAAGGTAACACATAAGACTTTTCTATGGATAATGAATAAAATTAATTAATTCATAAGATTTGTGTTTCTGTATTGAAGTGAGAAAACAAGATATATGTCATATGATAATTTATATATATTATTTCCATATGATGTATCATAATTTATATATATTTATAATATATATATAATTTATATATATTATATATATAATAATACATATATATGATATATATATAATATATATAATAAAGATAATTTATATATATTATTTCCATATAATGTATCATTTTTATACATCATGTGATAATCATATGGTAACAAAAATGTTACATGATATTTTTAACTCAAAGTTTAAAGAAAGACTCACGTTTTTTCTTTATAATTTTAACTATCTTATTATCCATTTCATTATAAATTCCTTGTCTTTCTCTCCAGAAGATATTTTTTGCCAATGCAATCTCATCTTCCAGATACCTTACTGAATCATTATATCTACTATTTTGAAAATAATCCACTCTACTGTTTTTCAGTAGTTGATCTCCTGATATTGATGTTTTACTTCTGGTAAATTTCCTTTTTTCTCGGATTTGTTGAGGTATAACAAATTCAACTTGTAGTTTGGATACTGGACAATCATGTAAAGAAGTTATTATTTTTGGTAAAGAAGGTAACATTTGTTGGTTATATCTTGTTAATGGATCAAAGGTATCTATGGAACAGCAAAACCCAAATGGTTTCAATTTTGCCTCTGCCTCCAATTCTTTTCTAGAAAAATTTATACTATAAATAATATCATATAATTTAAACTAAAATATCACATGAAATTTATGAGAAACAAATCAAGAACAATTTTCCATACAACGAGCAAAAAATATTATAAGAAAATTTAGAATTGTTACTTAGGAAATTCTATCTGTAATTATTATAATTTAGGAAATTTTATCCGTAATTAATTTTCTACTTATAATTTTACGTAATTTTTAAATTTTAATTATGTGATATAATCTATTAATATTTTTTTTATAAAGTTACATGCGTGTCTTCGAAATTTTTGAAGCTCTCAACATTTTGACTAAATTGAGAATATCCAACTATATAATAAAATATATTTTTAAATTAATTTAATAGAGGGAAAGAAATACTTGACAATTTAAGACATGTTGCAAAATAATGGTTATAGCAATTCGATTGAGCCTCACAATTTAGTAATATAATATGTGTGTATGAATGTATATATGAATATATGTATACGGAGTGTCACATAATTCAATACGAGGAATTCGTGGAGACAAATTAAGACAAATATAAAAATCCCATACTGTTTTGCGATATTCGCAATAATTATCGAGCTCATACCGATAACAGTTGCTAAATCGACTGGGCCGCGCTATTGCTCGGGTGGCTGCAACGCTTCTCCAATCATATATCTCGGCGCGCGTTCACTCGTCAAATTTCTGTCATTAATAACTCGATAATTATTGTGAATATCGCAAAATGACATGGGACTTTTATGTTTGTCTTAATCCACTCTATAAATTCCCTGTACTGAATTACCTGTATACCTAATGTATAATGTAACACATGTATATTATGTATACAGATAAATTTTCAATAAATAGAATTTATTCGACATGGAATTTGCGTTTTATTTTTTTTATTTATAACGCATGAATGCAATTTACACGAAACCAAACACACAGCTAATGTCAAAATCAAACTGTAAATAAAGAAACTCTTTTCAATCTTAAGATAACCGACAGATATTAATAAAGACCGTTCGTTTTACAAGATTTAGTGGGGAACATCCCAATTTGATATAGTACGATTGGACACAGCTGATCAAATTGTTGATTAAATTAGAGTTAGGTTAAATTTAAATAATATTATTGATTATGTCCATAGACGATAAGTACATAAGTACACATACAGCTACACCTTTGATTTTATATAATCAAAGGTCAAAGGTTGTATTGGATTAGTACTCTCCCAAAAATGTATCCATGGTTGACAGTCTTTAGTATCATCTTGTCGGTGCTTTTAGTTGGCGATGCGAAAGATCAAAGTGCAGGGTGCATGTTATACATCTACAATTTTGTAAATCTAAGGGGAACAAAACGGGAGTAGATAACGTTCATCTCATGAGTATATAAAGTTCGTGGAAACCGGGTGCATTCCAGTGCATTCGATGGTAAGTTTGTCGTGAGCGTAGTTGTTTGCCGTAGGTCGTAAGAAGAGGGTTGAGCGGTAAGTCAGTTGCATTGTTGTAATTTTCTGGATAAAGATAAAGGAAACTGTTCGTTTTTATGATTGATCCTTTTTTTCGTCATTTATCGTTCCTTCAATGACACTCACGATCCACTAAGCCATAACGTATCTTCTTCACCGGAAACTAACATGTTGCATCACAAGGATGTCTAGAAGACATTAAAAAAATCTGATAAACTTTGGATGCAAAGTGTTGAATAAAAATTCGGAAAAGCATACTTCGCATACAGTAAAAAATAATTGATTAGATTTACGGAATCAAATGAGTGATAATACATTTACCTTAGACCGTTTTCGGAATTGGATTTTCGAGAACACGTGCGTCTTGGAGAACAAAAGACCGATGCATGTTTCTTCAATTTTTAGTTACAGAAATTTTAGAATTTATAATTATTCCAACATGTAAAAATATTCACTGTAAATCTTTCCTTTAATCGCTAGAATGTCGATTAATGTGTTTAGGTAAAATTAAGTATATTCTAAGATGTTAAATCCTAAAATTTTTATAGCTGACAATTGAAAAAATGAATATTAGCATTTTTTTCTTGTCTTGTTAGAGCTGATATACCAAATCTGTCAGCCATTGCTGAGAACCATTGCTCTACACCACAGCATTGGCAACTCTTATCAATTTAAGCCTATTTGTGTAGTGTAGTATATATATATTTTTTATTTCAAATGCAGGATTCACGAGGGAATGCTACAGTTGTTAATCTTCTATTAAGCGCTATAAGATCTAATAACCCTAAACGGAGTCAAATTGTGTCGAAAAAAGTATTCAAAAGAGATCAAAAAGAACACTTGTTTATAATAAAAGATATATTATCCAATATATTTCGAAAAGTGATACCCTCCAGTGGATCAACAATTATATCCAGTGATAGTCCAGTTGATAATATTTATAATGGAAAACAATTATCTATAAAAAGAGGTATAACATATAATATTATTGTATCAATCACAAATTTAACTTATAATGATTTATAACTAATGATATCATAGCTAATTTATAGTTAATTTAAACAACAATAATGATATTGATATGGAATTTTAAGAGAAACAATCTTATAAAGAAAAAAGAGGCAATATTTTACTCTATCACAAGAAAATACTCCAACGTTCAATGTTTTAATAATTACTATTATATCAAATAGTAATGATAAAAGTATCATTTTGTTCCTGAAGAAATAATCATTACAAAAAAACATAAACATTACAAAAAAACGTAAATATTAACATTAGTTAATATTAGTTAACATACCTGAAAATAGTGTAATCTTTGCTGATTCATTAAATAGTAAAAGATCAAATAATAAAAACAAAGGAAAGTGATATATTTCTCTATTGAAGATCTATCTATAGTATTCATATTAAGTCCATTTTGCTTTATTAAAATAAATAACAATGTTACTTTGTCTTAAAGAAGTCCTAGAATTATGGGAATGTCTTAATATTTAAAAGTGAAAAGAATAACAAAATATAACATTGTATTAGATTCCAAAAAAATTCTATAATTCTTAAAAATATATTTGATACTATAAAATCAAACAACAATAATCAATATAGTACTATGTTTCTAGGGAAACAGTTACCTGTAACAGAAGGAAACAAAATACATAGCACCAAATCCCAAGAAAATACTGCAATCATTTCATCGTATATTATTAAATTGAGTAGTTCTAATATTACGTTTTTAGAACAATTGCCTATAAAAAAAGGAAAGTTAAGAGACAGCAATGTTAATCTAGTCCAAGAAGAAATTAATAATAGTTCAACCAAACAAATCAGTCAGATTAACATACCTCAAATAAACGAACCACCTATAAAAGGTACAAGTGATAATTTACACTACAAGAACATTATATACATCTGTTGTTTTTCTTTCAAAGAGCCAAATAACCAGATTGACATTTCACTTAAAAATATATTGTTTGTGCCTGAACTATATATTGACAAGTCAAATTACAACTCACAACTCAAAAACAAGTTTAGTAAAACTAATAACCAATTGTACAATCAGCTTGATAAACAACCTAATAATCAGTGCAATAAACAGTTGGATAAAAAATCCGATAAACAGTCCAATGAGCAGCCCAGTGATTGGTCAAATAATGAATTTAGTAACCAAACAGATAATCTGAATATTGGTACTACATGCCAGCAAGTATTCTTAGAGGTATCACTATCAAATGAAGACACAACACATGTGTCGCCAACAGTACAGATATCTGTAGATATAGTGGGAAAAAAAGGAAAAAAGTCAAATCAACAAAGTTCAATAAAATTATCAATAGACAATTTTACATATATATTCAACAAGATGCTGAAGAAAGTAAAAATTGTGATTGTTGGAGCAGGAGCATCTGGTATTGCAGCTGCTTCGAAATTATTACAAGGGGGAATAGATGATTTTGTAATATTAGAAGCAAACAATAGGATCGGTGGCAGAATAAACACTGTTGCCTTTGGTAAATAATGATTATTCTAATTCATTTTGAATATCTAAAATTTTATTTTATTCATAATCATTTTATCTTACTTAAATTCGCGCATTTCATTTGCGTGTTTAGATGTTTGTGTCCGTTTATAAAAATGCCTATATAAAAATACCTATATAAAAACCATAAGGTTATAATTTTTTCAGGTGATAATGTGGTGGATCTTGGGGCTCAATGGGTACATGGTGAAATTGGAAATGTGGTTTATGACCTTGCTTCTAAATATAATCTTTTGGGCTCGTTCTGCACTTTATTTGACACCAGTAAACACGAGTTTTTCACCATTAATGGTGAAAGGATATCTAAGGAAGAAAGCATGAAAGCTCTTACGATTTATTTTGATCTTATGAAAAAAGCATCAGATGATCTGGGCAAGGCAGAAGGATCCTTCGGAAATTACTTCAGAGAAAAGTAAGTAACTTTATTATTTCTCGGATTGAGATTATATATTTGCTGAATTATTGTAGTAGAAATTAACTGGAAGATATATTCAAACATAAACTGACAAGAGAAAAAGTAATTAAAAAGTATCAACATATAATATGAGAGAAAAATATATATGTTTCGATATCATACATGATAATGGTCATATGAGTTGAGATTATTCTGTTAGTCTAATCGAAACCATTCCAAGCATCTTCGAGTTTCATGTCAAAATTTATGCAAAAGAATATTGTTCACGAAATCGTCGATATCACTCTCGCGAAACCATGCTTGTAGCGTGGGATGTAGATTCGCTCGAACGACAGTATAAACATCCTTATCAGGCACGATGCATCTGATAAAAGGAGGAAAAATATCTCATAGACAACGCGTTTAATCGTTTTATATACTTGCATATTAATCTTGCGATAGAGAACACAATATTTTATTGGAAAATATAGATATGCGTGTATGTACGCACCTTACGCGATTGTTGCAGCACTCGTTTGTCATGTACTCGTACCTCAACAAAGAATATATGTACTTTAAGTACTTCATGTCTAAATTGGTGTGTATCTTTTCGCCTGCTTTCATGATATTATTTACTGTCTCAATGTATCCTTTGGTTAGTATTGGTATAATATAATCGACCTGAAAGAGAAAATGCATTGAACCTTCACACGTTTAAAACAAGTACAATTTCCTAATGTGACGTTAATTTAATCGAAAACAAATCGACTTATATACATACCTGTCTAAAGCAATCATCTATAAACTCTTCAGCACGACTATAAACGCCTTTCTCTTGTTCTTGCAATATAAGCACGCCGATCGGCGGCTGCTTGGATCGGAATATCTTCGCGATACATTCAGCAATTGCTAAACCGTCTCTTGCGAAAGTCAGCATAACTATACAGCTGTACCTTTGTTTGGTATGCTGATGCAATATAAAAGATTATGAGTATACGCGTAATTATATAAAGAAACTTTTATTCTTCTGCGACAAATTGTCAAAAATGCTTTAATTAGAAATTCAGCACCTTCTGTTGATTATCCTGTGGTGTGTTTTTTGATTCACTTTTTGCAACTCCAGCCCTGCCTTGTTTTGTTAATATTGGACTCAGTACTAATGGTGCTCTTGGTATGTGTGCTGGATGGATTATTTCCAATTCTATAAAAGCACCAAAGGAATAATTAGTCTAATTAGATGTAATCATTATAAATTTCATCCAGCATCCACATCTGATTTGTAACTTATTCTTTTATTCAGAAAAGAATAATGGTTTTGTTTATATACTTAACCATCGATGGCGTCTTGTGACACAGCACTGACTAAATTATGTACGTAATCCTTAATCTCACATATGACATCGAACCGCTCTATCTTTTGTAAAGCACTCAGAATTTTATCCATTGTTGAATCTGAGGACTGCACAAAGGTCAAAAGCACATAATACGTTGGATCCTGAAGTCCTTTGAAGTCGTAGTCTATACACTGAGCACAATAAAATAATATTATAATTATTACATTAATATCATAATTAGTATTTCATTTATAATGAAATACAAATACACACACACACACACACACACACACACACATGTATATAACTTAACATGCATTCGTGCATATTTACCTACGAGCATCAAATTTTATCAGATATCTTACACGTATTTGCTCCATTGTTAAACCCATGTGTGCTGCAAACTCTTGCCATCCGTTATAAATCTTGCCTGTTGCCGTAGAACTCAGTAGCAAACAAAGTTTTTGCAGCATAGGCTTGCCAATATGCTCGAATAAAAACGCGGCATGAATACGCGACGATTTTCTCTGGATATTCAAAGTGACGGTATCCAAGTTTGGCGGTCCGTCCACTTCATTCCTGAGCTTCTCTAGCTCTGGATCGATTTTTCTGAAATATTATTCTTGTTATTCTTTGTCATTTTCGCGCAATGATTATATAATATCTTAATATGTACGAGTAAAATTTCCCGTCGTGCTCGAAAAATTAATAATACGTGACATCAATACAAAAGTCGGAGACTGCTTTGTTGTTGGTTACCTCTGCGCAAACATCTTGCTGCGAGTTTCATTGAAATTTGTCACAAGTCAAACCGATCTCGCTCCATTTTTGTTGTGATCTTTCCTGCAACGGATTATTGAACGATACGTGTTATACAAGCGTCATATTGGTATAGTTGAGATGAACACGTCCAAGATATTACGTCAATTTAAAAGTATGAATTATACTTCCTGAACATGTCAGAACACTACTTACCATATGCTGTTGGTGGTAGTCAGTGTCTTCTCCCCACCACGATTTAGTTCGAGGTTGATGATGATTCACACTCGATTCTTGCCCGCCTGTTATTTGAATTACAGAAAAGTACTCAAAAGCTTTTGTCACCCTTCTCTCGAAACAAAATTGGATAACATATAAATTAAAACGTATAAAACTTATACGAAATATTATTAGGATAACTAATCTATAAATCTGAATTTAAAGAAGTGAAATATTGATAGAATCAAAAGTAAGATACAGATGTAAAATGTCACTGATCAATAATTTAGATTAATAATAATCTAAAATTATTATCAGTATATGAGATACATTCTTTATGCATAAATATTTGTGTTTCGATATCAGTTGTTAATCGTTAATAATGTTGCAGGTTTTATAAGACTTATATGGAAACTTTTGCAAGCTACTCTAGAATTTCTGAATTGTTTTCTTGGATAGAAAAGATGGAATGTTCCATAGAATGCAGTGACTCATTATCTGAAGTTTCCGCGAAACGTTTGACGGATTACTGGGAGTGTGAGGGCGATAGTGTTCAGAATTGGAAGGAACGCGGTTACAAAACGCTCTTTGATCTTTTAATGGTATTTTTAATAGACTAATCGATAAGCCAAGAATTTCATATTAAGTATTTTAATATTGATATTATTGTGCTAAGTAAATTTTCATTAATATACATTTCTTATAAGTTATTTTTTTTTTTTTCCATAGAAGAAGATCCCAAATGCAGAAAATGGCTTACCAGTTACGGAGAGGATAGAGTTGAAAAAAGTTGTGACAACTATTGACTATAATTCAGGGAAAGACGTTACAGTGACAACTAGTGATGGCTGCAAATATATTGCATCGCATGTCATTTTTACTGCATCTTTAGGTGTCCTAAAAAAGAAACACTCCACGTTATTCGTGCCATCTTTGCCATCGAAAATAAGACGTGCGATAAGGGTATGGCGACAGTTTCCTCAATTACAGTAACACGAAACGAAGTTATGTGTGGTACATCGTATACACGTGTACACGTGATGTTAATTAACGTTGCTTCATCACAGGGACTGTGTATCGGAACAGTCAACAAGATCTTCATGGAATTTCCGTGCAAGTGGTGGTCAGAAGATACCGTCTCTATCAATCTGGTTAGCCTTGAGGAAAATAAGAAGTTGTTTGTGCAAAAATATGGCGAAGTATATAAATTCAAATACAATCAGTCTTTCGCTTTCATGAATCGTTTCGTTAATTTCGCTAATTTCCTATTTCAGGAATATCAGTGGCTCTGTGACGTATTCTCGTTTTTCGTTGTTGATTATCAGCCGCGTCTGTTGTGTGCTTGGATCATTGGGAAATATGCTAGACAGATGGAAACCTTATCAGACACCGATATATCTGATGGATTGTATCGATTACTGCAGGATTCGATGGGAAAACATTATCACGTCGTACGACCAACAAGAATATTAAGGTAATTTTCCGTCGGAGTGTGTTATAATTATTCCTGAAAGAAGACAATGGGCTTTCTTTTTTCTTTCTTCGATTTTTAGATCCAAATGGTTCACAGATGAACACTTCCAAGGCTCTTATACCTTCCAAAGTATGAACACCGAGAACCTGAATGTAAAGCCGAGTGATTTAGCCGAGCCAGTCGTAGTGAATGGAAAACCCGTTAGTAGTGATTGCTTAAACTCGTTAGTTCGTGATTGCTTAAACAACTTGTAACATTTTTTGATAATAATAACGTTCATAATTTTGTTTTCTCCAACTTTTCTCTTTTTCTTGACTGTGCATTAAAGCATCAAGCAAAATCAACCTAACGTTGCTAACGTACAATTGCATTATTGTAATTGTTGACGACACCGTCGATTATGTCCGAGAGATAGGGCCAGAGCACAGACTTCTGCATAACGCATAATACACAACGCATAAGAGAATCAAGCAATCAGAGTTCTTCATTTCCCTCCTCAGGACAGAAATGAAGAACTCTGATTGATTAATTCTCTTATACGTTATGCAGAAGTCTGTGCTCTGGCCCATACTGGTTTTTCCTTCACTTTTACCTTACCTATGTTATCTTTTCTCTTACATGACTATTCAGTATTATTTTAAGAGACTATTAACTGTGACGAAACAACATATACAATTATGATATTAGGTAATTCTTTTCGCCGGAGAAGCCACACACGATCATTATTATTCCACTGTGCACGGTGCTGTGGAAACTGGTTTCCGCGAAGCAGATCGTTTACTTGATTTTTATCAGAGGTGAGATTGCACTTAACAAAGCGATATTTGAAGCTTGGTATTAAACAGTACAAAAACACAATACGACAGTGTTTGATAGGATGACTGTTTTGATTATCTTTGGCACTTACAAAATTTGAATTTGCATTTATAAATTCTGTGGAATTAACTGCTTAAAAAACTGCTGTTGAGATCTTTCTCTTTACATCTTTTCTTTTCTTTCTTTTATCGCGGATGGAATTGGTATTGTGTCTTTTGTGAAATTCTGTAAGCATTTATTTCTCGACCTGAAATCGAACTAGGAAATGATTGAAATACCGAATCTCTAATGTACAAGAGTATAACGTATTTCAAAATTAATATTTTTTTTCGTTAATATTGCATGATTTTACGCGTTATGTTCTGCTTGTTAATATCTCGGTTATAAATATTTGATTTTGCATGAAGCTTACAAGTAAAGTGAAAGGTTTCTCTTTACATTGTTGTTTCCGGGTTTGTCGTATCTGCTGGCTTCAAATCTTGCAGATATGATTTTGTAATTATATTTATATTGATTGTGCATGCTCTTTCTCAGGCGGGTAAACTCACATCTCTAACTACACATCCCGCGTAATGAATGGATTATGGTAAACTATAAAATATGCTTACACAACTTGCGATGTCTACAACAGGTATCTTGAAAGCATAGACGACCATCGAACTTATTTGTAAGGTGACAGAAAGAATTTAATATAAAAGAAGAGAATATTTAAAAAGTTATAAGATAATTGTACAAAAGTACAATATATATTACTGAAAACAATATAAAGCAAAGTATTGTACAAAAAACAAAGAAAAAAATATTACTTGTACTTATGATTATTCACGAATATTATATCGAGAATATATGACCAAATAAACAATATAGGTGGCAGTTAAATATGTCGTGTACTCTAGAATGCTTTATTATTACTGTTAACTCTTTGCAATCATATTATCTTAAAATGAACGATGCATTATATCAATAAGAAATTGCCTTCCAGTCCATAAACATCATTTTATAAAAAAAAAAATTGTGCTTGTAAAGATACCTTTTCTCAATTTCACCAAAAAAACGATGCTTTCAATTTTAATTTTGGATTTTCACAAATAATTTGCCGATATATGCTTGATATATAAGAAAAACTGGAAAATACTGTGGGCTCTGCAACGTGCGGATATGTTAGATCCACTAATTTGTGGTGTTTTTGGAGAAATTATCCTTGGTAATGTCTTATCTTTATTACACGGCATATGTAAATTGCGCCAAACAGTAGTTTCAGTTTTTATCATTTTATCTTTCATATTTGTGTCTTGTCTATCTCACTCAGAATAGCTCATTGTCACCTTTTAAACTATCATTATCATAGAGCCATTTTTATAGATGTTATTCTTATAATTGTTATTGTTATCTTCGTCGAATATACATTATTTACAAAATTCAAACCATGCTATATATTCAAAATAAGACAAATATGGTCTACTACATTGTGACATTAAAATTGTTTTGAAATGAAAAGGAAATGTAACTGATATCTCGATATATTGGTGCTTTGCGGCTAGTCCATTTTGTCGATGGTTAAGCAAAATAAATATTGCTGACGAACATGACCTTAGTTGGAAGTCGATTTATATGACTGGAGCAGTTGAGATCTTCGCTAATCATCACAGGACGTATAACTGCAAAGTATTGCAAATAGAGAAATAAATTAATTACATATTAGTTGCTTAAGATCGTAGAAACAGAATGAGCGATGGTTCATCTGATATTTTATAAATTAACTAATTGATGTAGAACGCGCGATTGCTTAGATCAAGTGGTTAACAACATCAACAAGATACGTATAGACGAGATAAGTATGGATCAGACGGATGAATACGATGAGAGGACGAAAATCGTGATAGTAGGCGCAGGAATCGCAGGGATCGCGGCAGCTGCAACGCTACAAGAAGCAGGATGTGACTACATCATTTGTGAGGGTACATTTGCAAAATATTTATCAAGAATTTAATAGCTTGCCGTTCTGTAATATACTTATATCTATATATATATATATACGTAATAATGAAGTGAAGTTTTTGTCTATTTAAAACGATATCAATTGAAAATGGATCGCATGCATGGATCGATCTGAAATTTTAACGATAGACATAATATGTCTTTTCTCGTAGTCCAATATTGCTAATAAAATGTATCGGATTATTCTCGTCTATTTCACAGCACAAGATAGAATTGGAGGCAGAATTTTCTCTGTTCCGGTTGGAGAGACCTGTATAGAACTTGGGGCACAATATCTGCACGGTGATGAGGGTGATCTAGCAGAATATTGTCGCGCAAAGAACTTATTGTCGCGCATTTTCGGTACAGACGGTGAAGGATTACTTTTACGAGATAATGGTTGCGCAATTTCGTCGGGTACAGTCCTGGCATGCGATGTCAACGATGTCATACATGATACTCTGCATAATTGCGAACAGTTTTACAGACACAAAGAAACTGAATACGACATAGCCAATAACGAGAGTGTCGGTAACTACCTAAGAAAAAACTTCGAAAAATATTTAGCCGAATGCAACGATCCCGCACCAATTAGAAAGATGAAAGAGGAAGTTTTCGATTTTAAGATGCGGTATCTCCAAGTGGACAACAGCTGCGATTCGATGTACGAATTATCCTTGAAGTTGTGGGGAAAATATGAGGTAAACTTGAATCATTAATAATGCACATTAAAAAGCTAATAATAAACTGTAGAAACGAGTATTAGTAATGACGATTAGTAATGACGTCATGATCCTCCATAGATTGCCGGCAGAGACAAGTACCAAATGTTCAAACAAGGCTACATATCGTTGTTGAACACTCTCGCCGAGGACATAAGCTCGGAGAAATTGCGACTGAACTCTCCCGTAAAATCCATTCGCTGGCTCGATACTTTACCCACTCGAACCACTGCGACAGTACTCGTGGAAACCCGCCAAGGAAAACGAATCTTAGCCGACGCTGTTATCGTCACCTGTTCACTCGGTGTCTTAAAGCACGTCCACGAGAAGATGTTTGATCCACCGTTACCGCGTATTATGAAATGCGCCATCGAGAATCTCGGTTTCGGAGTGGTTAACAAGATCATTCTGCGCTATGACGCACCTTGGTGGTATTCCAGCGTCACTGGTTTCCAAATATTACCGAGCCACTATCGACCTGAGATGCCACAATTGCCAGAGTGGACCTCGTATATCACGGGTTTTGACGTCCTGGCGAATCATACATCTATATTGGTAGGATGGATCTCGGGTGAGGGAGCACGTGCCGTTGAGCATGTTCCCGAAGCAACGATTGGAATGTACGTCACGTCATTGCTGTCGCGATACATGAATCGTTCAATTCCTCTTCCGGTAGATTGCTACACAAGTACATGGTTCTCTAATGAATACATTAGGGGAGGTTATTGTAATATCACGACAAACTGCGAAGCCGCAAATGTCTCAACGTCTACGTTATCTGAACCGATTTGGGCGAAAGTAAAAGACGATTCTTCAGTCCAGGTGAGATTATTGGGCGAGACGCTTTCAAAAATTGATTTTTTTTGTTCTTTGCTAAGTTTCACAATCCTCCAAAGAATTCCGAATTATCAATATTTCATAATCACAGATGTTTGAAACTGTCTCTCTTATTTTGTTACGTAAAATAATACTTGCAAAAGATATCATTTTTTTATGACTCATTGAAATGATTTTCTTTTTTTCTGTAAATGTAACAGGTCCCAGTTATACTGTTAGCCGGCGAGGCCACGCACAATCGTTATTTCTCGACTGTGCACGGAGCTTATGAAACCGGAATTAGCCAAGCCAAACTATGTTTGCTACATCACAGCGTTTCCATGTAAATATGCTAACACAATAGAATTTTGTTCATATATGTTGCGGAACGAGGTATCCTCTATTTATTGCGAAGTCGCTTAAAAACGAGAAATTCCTGTATGCTATATACACGTGTTATTTGCTCTGTACTAATTCATTGCTATCGCTATCTTTTATTACTAATTGTAATTTAATATCGACTCATATTGTCGGTTGTGCACATACAGTTTATTTTAGTTATTAAGCGACTCCGATCTCTCTTTCACTTCCATTTCTGCATTGTTTATTCGTCTCCACTTTCTACCCCGAGAGCACGTTGCTTCTACGTATTGGTGGGTAATACCAGATTAGTTTGTCTTTTTCCTGTTACTCTCCTTATCTCGTCAATTTTTGCGGGCCAGACTGGTTTATCCGCTCGTGCTACGTCAGAACCGGTGTTTCCCCGCTGACCAATCGGCTGTCGATTGGAGACGAGCTACACGCGTTTGGCGCTTAATCTTGGTGAATGTCCCTTTGTTCATTTCCTTCGCATCTTTCCTTCTTTTCACTCATTTAAGCACGAACGTGACAGGAGACAGAGGTGAGTCTAGCATTTAAAGGAATTTAATTTGTTGACGCTGACTTAGATGTTGAAACTTAGATGTGTCAGTGAGAGATTGATATCCGCAATCGATAGTTGAGTAATGAAATAATCATGCCCGAGGGAGTACTGGAGATATAAAAATAATTTTAGTCGTGGAATATATCATCAGGTACATTAAATGTCATCGACATTGTGTTGGTTATAAAATCATCAACCCATTTACGCATTAATGAAACGTTTCCATTGTTATCAGTGGAAAAAATCAATGTTAGTATCATATACGTTGTGTTTATCACCACATTGTGATTTACGATTATGACGAAAATACTTTGAAAACTTATTCGTTTTAACAATTACGAGTCATCTGTTGAAATTGGTCAGTAATTAATATGTAACCATCAGTCTCAGCATCAAAGTGAAAGGAAAAGTAATGATATAATTACGTGTGTCGTCAGCAGAGATTTTATAGCTTTAACTTGCTTTATCATTTCACAGTTAAATTTCGCTGAATAATCTAACATCTTCAGTGGACTGGGACGGAGAATCGCAACATATAGTTAAGACCTCCCCCCACTTCGAGCTCCTCTGCGTGCTTCTCTTCTCCTCGTGCATCTCTCTTCTTACTTTTTCATCGTCTCTTTCGTATACTTCGTACGTAGGATTAGGAGGGAGAGAGCCGATGGGCTTCGCATAATTATCGGTTATCTTCGCCTATGCCTTGACATTAGCATACAATACCCCGTGCATCCTCACAAGTTCCTAACAAACAACCGACGCGACAGGGCCGTCGTTCACGATGAATCTTCGTCTGTTCGTTATTCTTCTGATCCTTGGAACCTCCGTCTGGTCCAGCAAAAATACAGGTGGATTCTTATCGACGATTGTTTCGTATGTTGTCATTTTCTCCTTGTCAGTAGGTCACAATTTTTTTCACAACAAACTGGCCTTTAGTGTTGTTAGATTAAATCATTACTGTGACGATAATATTTGTTTGTGTTCATTGATGTCATTCGAGAATATCATCCGGATTGTGCAGGATTCTCGTACTAAATGATTTATATATACATATATATAAATCATTTAGTGTACGAGAACACACACACACACACACACACACACACACACACACACACACACACACACACACACACACACACACACACACACACATATATATATTGCCACAAAAATTTTCGTTAACACCTTTCAGATCCTTAACATTTTAGGATCCTTAAAATTTTTTTAAGGACAATGTTTTATATTAATTGTAAATTCCAACTTTCGTATATCTTTAATTACTCTCGATCCTCTGAAGTGTTTTTATTGGAAAATCTTTTTTAATTGGGTAGCATATATATACAGGGTGTCCCATTTTAATCCGGCCGGCTAAATAAAATTCGAGGATATTTTCCAGAAAAAAATGTCAGATAAATGTTGCTCAGTTCTAAGGCGGACATTCGATGCCATCAACAATTTTGACCTCGGGTGAAGGGTTCAAGGTCATTCAAGGTCAACTTTTTTTTCTTAAATGGGAACCCCTATTTTTCACATCGGCAATCGATTCTACGTAAAAAAAAAAATGAAACTTTTGTCTGAAGCATTTTTTTTTATAACGCAAACTAATTTCACTTATTCAGCCTCCAAAATTGAAATTTTCAAACTTTCTGAATTTTTCACTCGAGAATGGTGGGGTTTGGGGGGAAATTGCAGAGGACAAAAAGTTCTTGGAATGCTGCAAGGAATTCACTCGAATTTTCGCATAGTTGATCGTGCACTTTTTTCGAGGTACCTCCTAACAGGTAGAACATTGGCGGAAATTTCAATTTTGGAGGCTGAATAAGTGAAATTAGTTTGCGTTATAAAAAAAAATGCTTCAGACAAAAGTTTCATTTTTTTTTTACGTAGAATCGATTGCCGATGAGAAAAATAGGGGTTCCCATTTAAGAAAAAAAAGTTGACCTTGAACCCTTTACCCGAGGTCAAAATTGTTGATGGCATCGAATGTCCCCCTTAGAACTGAGCAACATTTGTATGACATTTTTTTCTGGAAAATATCCTCGAATTTTATTCAGCCGGCCGGATTAAAATGGGACACCCTATATATAAAAGAGTTGTATATAGAGACGTATTTATATTTATATATAATTTACTCTTTATACATTTTCCAGGTAACCACGCTTCATCAAAGAAAAAGAAGAACACTACCAGACTCAATGCAGGCATTGAAAACAATCCCTTCCTTCAACAACCCGTGACGCTTCCTCCTGTAGAAGATAATCCTTTCTTGTTGCAACTTCATAGCAACAAGAGCGAAAGTTTATCAGGAATATTATCTACTATCTCTCTACCGACAGAGAACCAGTCTTCATACATCGCAATATTCAGCAGTGGCAATCCCTTTTTAAACTTTGGACCTGGTTCAAGGATTGATACCGTACCTTTTAATGCTTCAGGGCCTTATGCATCTGCACCCTTTGCGTCAGTTACGCAAGCACCTTATAGACCACCGTCTTATAACATACCAGCACCTCTCAGACCTCAGCCTCCTGCGCCTCAGAGACCTTTTTCGGAAGAAGTTAGACCTCCAACCACACCGTCATTGCTGGATCTAATACCTATTAAAATTGGTTCAACGAAAACAAGATCAGAACTCAGTAAGTGGAATACACGATCGGATCAGTTTTATAAGATTATAAACCTGGAAATTAAAAAAGAGAATAAGAGAGCACAGGCACGATGATTTAAGAGTCTAAGAATTCAAAACGCTCGAGAATTCAGAAACCTCACCATTAGGTCCAAAATACGAAGGGAATGAACGTTTGTGATATTGATTTTAGAATGCGAAGAATACACGAGGGAAATTGTGGGCACAACCGATGTAACATCTCTAGTCGGCACGTCGATCGACGTAGTCAAGGTGAAGAATGTCTGTCGAGATGTAAATCGTCTTGTAGTCGGCGGCACCGAGGCCACGACCGGCGAATTTCCACACATGGTCGCCATCGGCAGAGGCAATTCTAATGACGATTTTACTTTGATGTGCGGCGGCACGCTGATCTCACATGTCTGGGTACTTTCAGCTGCGCATTGCACTTACGGGCCAAAGTATATTCCTGTTATTTTTTTCCTTAAATTATACACAAAAATTTCGACGAAAGCTCTTCCGTGTTTTTTTCTTTGCCATCTCTGTTCGTCTCATCAGTGACTGCAATTAGTGAAATAGATAAAGCCTCGGAAATTACAGACAGATACATACAGATTTTTCTAAGGTTTTTTTCTACACTACTACGAGATACTGTAAACTTCAACAAGTGAAAAATTTATTGACTTGAGAATATTAGACATCAAGGATGTAGAACAGTACAGATTACGAAGATCTGTTCAACAGTTATTTTTTGGGATAATTGGAGAGGCTATTCTTAACGATTCATGTTATTTTGCAGCGGCAGTCCGTCTGTCGCTCGGATGGGTTTTCACTCATTAACGGACCAGCAATCCGGTATCACAATTATCATCAAGACTACGATACGACACCCAGAGTATAATGCACCTGCGATGTATTCGGATATCGCTCTGATAGAACTTCAGAGCGCCGTCATATTTGGCGAGTTAATACGACCAGCTTGTCTTTATCAACAATATGATAAGGTGCCTACATCTGCTTGGGTTAGCGGCTGGGGTGCTACTGAATTCGGTAAGAAACTGAAAAATATCAATCTCAGGGAGTTGCACAGTCCGAAAATTTTAAGAATCTGAGAATTAAAAACAATTTCAGAATTTTACTTCCAGTAGAAATCGATTATTTCTTTTCCAAAACAGTTGAAAATAATCGATTAATGATAAAGGCGTTTAATTTTAGGAAAGAAAATTTTGACATATTTAATTTCCCTAACATCTTCAATTTTTTAATTTTTCATCCATGAGACCTCGATAAAATAAGTGATTTAATTGAAATTCTTTCTATTGTAGAACTTTTAATGAGTCAATAAAAAAATGAAATAATTTAAGTTTAACGATATAATTTCTTTTTCAGCTGGGGATCAATCTGACAAATTGCAGAAAGCTCAGTTGAATTTTATAGACAACCTGGCGTGCACGATACAGTATAATAGTTCCAAAGAGGTTCCATACGGCGTCTCGCCAAGTATGATCTGCGCAGGTGATCCTCATGGCGGTTGGAATAAGGATTCCTGCCAAGGCGATTCCGGAGGACCTTTGCAAGTAGTCCATCCGAATACTCAGTGTCTCTTTCAAGTGATTGGCATCACTAGTTTTGGTCAAGCATGTGCAATGGCTAATTCGCCTGGCGTTTATACTAGAGTTTCCCATTATTTACCCTGGATTGAGAATATCGTCTGGCCGCAAGAGCAATGATCGCGATTTGTTCAACTTTTCAAAAGGTACAAAAAAAAACATCTTTTATTCTTTCCTTGACTAAATCAGACTTCACAATCAGTTCCTCGATAAGTTAGTAATTCAAACGACGTCCGAAACAAATTGACCGTCGCTTGAAAAACAATGTACGAGTATCACTTTTCTGTGTTCACCGTTTCGTAACATAAGATTCATATATCGTACGAGAATAATTTTGCAATTTCAGAGAACGGTCGACGCGTTTGTGCTGACAATTGTTACCCGTAAAGAGAACTATTTTAATCAGTGGTTGCGAGTGGCTAATCGTATATAGTGCTATTTTAATCGATCATGAAAGTGTAATTGAACAGTCTGCAGTTGACTAGAATATCGGAACGGAAAGGTCACGAGAAGGTGTAAGTCGTAGAATGAAAGATTGACATTCGCTTCGTCGATCTTCTGGGCCTTAGAAATCAGGATATTTTACTATCGTGAATGGTTCGCCACGTGAGTCCGTCGCTGTATGGACCATGCGTTGATGGAAACAGGACCCACCACCAACTCCTGCAACAACGAATGAAATAGGTTATAAAGATAACAGAATGAATACTATAATTTGATACGTTTGTGACGATGAGATGATTGAACAAAAAAATACTCAATATATTTTATAATTTGATCTGGAAGTGCCAATAAATAATTCGTATGTTTAACAGTCTATAGTAATTATTTATCGAATAATTTAACGAATATGAATTGCAATTTCTTAATTCGGAAAAATATTTGTTTTTTAACTGCATAAACTTAAAAAAAGAAAAATATTTTGAAATGTAAGAATTTGAGGCGAATGACAATGACAAAACACATACTATTCATAAGTAAATAAATTCATCCTCGCACTAGTCTGTAATATCCGTGCTACCTGTTCTTTATTCCCAAAAACAGTTTCCAGTTCTCCCTCGGTCCGAAGTCATAGGGATTTTGATAGATTTTGCCTTGTGCCTTGTATTTTTGCGATTCTGTGGTATTGATACGTGCTTCGATGCTCGTTTCTCCCCGAGTAATGAGTCTCGCATGGCACAGAGCCAGCGCACCCACTGCGGCTGACGCAGCAACAGTGATCATAGCCGCGAAAATTATCAGTTTTCGGCGCCATTCCTTGGCTTCATTTTCCGCTGCTTGTCTTGCTATTTCTGCCCGTTCCTCCTCAGTTAAGTGAGACAACGACTCTGTCTATGACATCAAATGCATATTAACGTTAATTTTAAAAAGGTAATAAAACTAGATAAAGTGTTAATATTCACAAATTGTTAGCATGAGTGGTAGCACTCACCATAGGAATTATTTCCGAATTATTAAGGCGCACCGGATGACCATCCAGTTCCGGCTCTTGCGCAGGAAAGAACTCCTCGTAAGCAAGCTCTATACCGAAAATCGTGATGAATATAAAGCCGAATATGGCAAAAGCTATGAACTGGAAGAAGTATCGGTGGTTGTAATGACCAACGCAATTGTTTAGCCATGCTGCACATTTTAATTAAGGATGACCAATCGTATGGCATTTTCACGCGAAGATATTTGTTGCTCAACAATGATGTTACAATTAATAGAACAATTTAAATAGATCCATAAGATACATAAGGATACGGCAATGGTGGTCCATCTTGAGAACGCACTTATTGCAGACAGAGCAATGGTGAGTTCTGGGTGGCTTTGGCTTAATGCACTTCTTGCAGATGCTCACAGCCTCTGGAATGAGGCCACCTTGCGGTGGATAGCCCGGTGGTATCTTCAAGCCCATGTAATAGTGGAAGCAGACATTAAGCAGTAACCAATTTCCAACTATTAGTAGAATCACTGTTATGAATGGACTTCGATTCCACCAGTAAGGCAGGCCAACATAGTATGCAATGTATACTATACTTGCAATCAACAAGATCACCATTCCTACAAACGCCTGTGGACTGCAGTGCTTAGTAAATATATTGTGGATATAACGATGTTTATGTTATATGAAATGAAGTACTTTAGGACATTTTCTAGGACTTTCTTATCTACATGATATACAATATTGACATATATGATTTTCAAACTCTTTGTTATGTATTAAACATATACTTTTACATCTATATTAAATAAATTATAAAAAACAAAATGATATTAAATAATGTCTAAGATCTTACAGGACCCAAACAGGCAGTAAAATTCTCGACGAACCAGAACATGGGTTCCATCAATATATCACAAGCGTAACCCCAGTTCAAAAAATCATTATAGAACAGGGACTTGAGAGTGATTTGGAACCGCCATAACCTCTGCTTCAAACTAACTCTTAACATAAATAAAATGAAGTTTTTGTTAAATTCACAGAAGTTAAATACATAGAAGCACACAAAGAAACGATGAGACGAAACTTTTTAATTGAAATTGCACATACAAACATACATATTTCAGTTATTAATTTTTATTAAGAATTAATAAAAGTTTTCGATAAACCTGTTTTAGCAGAATTCAATAATTAGAAATTTAGCAAATTTACCTTATAATTCTCGGCACCTTCGTCAAGGACCATTGTATCCTCGCCATTTTCGCTTCTTTTTTCGAATACCACCAGATATACTCATAATTTTAGCATATTATCACATTTTATGTATTTTGACATCTTGTCACTCGTCGCCATCTTACCCAGTTTTCACCATTCCGCGAACACCTAATATGAAACAGCGACTGATAACGGCTAATAACAATGTCAGAATAACAAGTACGATAACCTCGATCAATCTACGAACCCAGATCTATCCGCCATATTTGTATCAGTCCGAGGAAAAGACCAAGAAAAAGACCAAATAAAGAAATGTATCACTACTAATAAAAATATCATGCGTTGTCAAATAACGCTTGAACGTAGACACAAAGTAGCTCTCACCAACATGAAATGATGGCTGCGTTCCGATATTCACTGCCAGTGCTGAAAATCTATAATATACGTGACACAAACTATTTATTTTCAGTACCGATAGTGAATATCGGAACGCAGCCTATACGCGAGTGGATCCAGTTGAGAATTATCCGCCATTTCTATTACTGGCGGTATTTTCAAACATTATAAACTACAGTTACCAGGAATATTAAAAAATGTATGAAACAATTCAGTAGATATTTTTATAATCACTAATGTAATTATTTGAATACTATTTTCAAATTATGTGTTTAATACTCTGATGAAGAAGTATTTTCTTCATTTATATATGTAAAACTTTGGTAATAAAGAAAATTTGATCTTAACGAGAGATACAATAATTCGAGGTACAAAGGTAGATTCTTTATTTTCGTAATTATGCAGATGTGTACATGCGTTTTAACAAAAGTGCGTCTACGTATGTACACGCTACATATGCTAACCCTGCTAAACACATGTGTATTCAAAGATTTCGTATCCACAACGCTGAAAAATTCGCAATACGAACAGGAATAGATCCATGAAAATGTTTTTAACAAAGTGATCGATAACGTGAAATAGTTTTTTTATAATCGTACAGAGTTAAATCTTAAATCTCAACAATTTTTGAGAACAAGTGTAAACGTTTTCGATATACTTTATCTGCCATGAAAGTTGAATTAAATATCTACAGATGAATTTTTTTTCGAAATTGCAGAATAAAAATTTAGGAGTCCAAGAACACTTAAGAACTTAAAAAAAAGATTAAAACGTTCCAGAAACCTGAAAATTAAAAATAAAAATCTAAGATTAGGACGACGAAAATATTCGAGATTTGAAAGATTTAAGAATATGGAAAACGAAAGATTAAACGATTTACAAAGATCTACAAAAAGTTCGAGATATATTATTGCGTTGTTACTGGTGTCATCCATGGCAGACAACAAGTTGCTTTAATTCTAATATAATAATGATAATTTTTTATTAATATTAATAACATTATGTAGTGTGTATAATAAGGTACAGGATAATCACACGAGGTATCGACCAGGTTTTAGGAGGACAACATTAATTTCCTTCACACTTGGTCCAAGAAGAATATTATTTTCATAACTAATGATTGAAGAATTTGCGAATTCAGTATCATACGATAATATATGTGTATATTATGATTGAAATATTAAATTTTGGAAAGTTAGAGCAGAATTGTGCCCAAAGAATCAATTTATTAATGCGTACCATTAAAGATATCGAAGCTTAAACACTTTGCAATGCTACGCGAACGTAGCAATAAATTTTAAAAATACTTTGAGTAGATCAAAAGAAATCTCTACATTCTCTGAATTTCATTCATTTTTCATGGGTTTCATCCTGCTTAAAAGAACTCATAAAATTTGAGATCGATTTTCGATTTCGTAAGTCATGAATTTGCCTTTACGGATCAAGTTAATATCGACTATTCTTGATTCATTCATTTCTTGCAGGAAATTGAACATCTGGATGAACCCCAACGGTTTATCTTCTGCGATATTATTATTTAATAATTTAATGAAATTCTGTAAATGTAATATAATTTAATAATTTGATATATAATTTCTCAACGATTTCACGTCTCGCAGCTGTAAAGCTTCAACAAACTCTCCGAAGCTGAATTAAATCGTAGGTTCTTTCAGGTCCCTTCGATCGTCGAGCGATGTACTGGAAGTGTTGTACATGAAAGACTGGGTAGGTAAACGGAGTAGTACATACATATTTACAAAGACACTTGCGGAAGGGTACTCCAGCGTCTTTTCCTTAAGATACGTTTCGAGCAATGATATCTCGGCTCGCTGCGTTTGATTTTCTTTCGCTACAAACGGCATCTTGAATTATTATACCTTATATTATTTCAGTAAATCATAAGTTTATGATTTGTAACGAGGTCATAAATCTTGATCTAAGGTCGTAAATTTTTAAATTTAATTAGATTTACAAAAATTCACTTAGATTTTTTTTCCTTTCTTTCAGGAAATTTTTAACTTTCAAATCGATTTTACTTCTTGAACACAATTATTTTCTCATTAATATAACTTTTGTATTTTCTGGTCACTTGTTGAAAAAGAAGTAGAAGAATCGATGAAAAAGTCGAGACGCTTTACGTGCCTCGTTGTTATTGCTCGAAACACAATTGATAATATATTAATGGAATTTCCGATAGAACGTTAAGATCTCATAATACGGTATCCAAAGTATCGAGGCTTCGTAACAATTGCTCGTCCTTCGAGCACCACTGCACCAGTTCTTCGATGGTCACCACGCCGTCCTTATTCGCATCCATTAACTAAAAATGTGCAATATTAATATACTATATAATTAAAGGTCTTGCGATTAAATATATTTATTATTTAATATAATAAATTATTATATTTAATTTATGACAAAAATTCTAAAAAGCAACACAAATGTTTTCCCAAACAATTATTAAGATCTAAAATCAAAAACGAAATTTCACAAAAGTAATTTTAACTTAGATATTTTCTTCAACTATTTAAGAGCGTTTTTCAGAGGGTTTTTACTCACGTGAAAGATGCGATCAACGTGTTCGCGAGCAGCCACGTGTGGTTCGGCAATTTGCGGTTGCGTGTAACGACCTAGCATCTCATAGATGGAACCCACAACATCTAACATCTCCTCCTTGCTTATTAATCCGTCTCCGTCCAAATCATACAACCCGAATACCCACTGCAGCTTTTCCTCCACGGATCCTCTTGATACCTTCGACAGTATGGAGAGAAACTCCTAAACAAAAAGTTTAAAGCTTAATTAGAAACGCAAATTTTCTGGGGAACATTAATGTGACATATACTTAGGAATTTCTATTAAAAAAGTTTTGAACTAATAAATTTCTATTAAAAAAAAACTCTGAACTAATATTTGAACTTGATGAGGACTTCTTTTTATAGATTTTTTCGACGGTAATTATATTTATTGTTGCTTACCTCGAAGCTAATTTTACCAGACGGTTTCCTCTTCATAGTATTGAAGACGTAGTGAGCGTACTGGCTGGCATCTGTATAATACATGGTGTGATTATAAAAATAACACGAAAAAAAAATTTTGTCATATACATATAATTTTGTGACTCTTTCTATACATCGTATATAAAATAATGTAGAATTATTTTTTATTTAAAAATAATAAGTAAGAAAAAAGTTCTATGAACCATATAAAAATAACAATTTTTCATTGTCATCGCTCATAGCAATTAGAATCGTCATTATGATCATTCCCTTATTACCTCCCTGTGGAAAGAATTGTGAAAAGATCTGCTTGAAGGCATCCTCGTCGACCAGGCCAGACGGACACTCTTGCTTGAAACCTCGATAGATCAGCTGGATTTCCTTTCTAGAAAACCTGGTGGTTGCCGCAAGCGTGGCGAGTTCCTCCGGCTTATGTCGACCACCAAGGGCTAATGCAGCGTCCCCGGAGCTCCCTAAAACGCCCCCGAGTCCTTCAAGCTCTCCCTCTGCAAGTTCGCAAGCCCTTCACTCCTAAGACTGTGTTGCGCCTTCGAGATGCTCCCTCTCGCTACTCATCTTGTCGAAATGTGGGAATGACATCCCATCGTTCAGAGGGCTCAGGCAACCCTCCATCCACCATGACGGCTGAGGGAGGGTCCCTGTCTATTACCTCAGTTTTTATTTGGGAGAAAAGATATAACAAGAGTTTTCTCCTTTTACTATAGGTTTCGAAATGTCCATCGAGTGAAACTAATACCCCTGAAGAAGGGGTGACATACTCTATTCTAGGGGGACCTATATAGTGCACAGACTTGCAGGCGGAGAAGTCGTGAGAGGCGAGAGACAACAGGGGTGAAAAGAGATCGTGGGGGTGCTTCGTACTACAGGAGCTTGCTCGTTTCTGCGATTAGAGGTTTTATAAGTCACGTTTGTTGAATTCAAATTTTTGAAAATTATATATATGTATATAAAAATAAGATGATATAGATACATAATTAATACTTCTTTTATATTCATACTTGATGTTCCTTCATTTTATAATTATTTTTAACGAGCGTCTCTACCTCTCTGTAGCGCGAATCAATGAAGGGGGAATTGAGAAGATTGAAAAAGTTCGAAGAAGAAATTGCGAGAGTACATTCTCCAGGTTCTGAGAGTGAAGAAAACTCATAGATATGGTTCTACAGTGCTGGGTGATTGTTCCTCTCTGCAAGAGAATTAATCTGAGATACTTGTTGCAATAAGTGTGATAAGATGCAACATGTGCGTGCTTCCAATTTCTGAAAGGAAAAGATATTCTATATAAATATGGTGTACCATAAAAAATTATATTAAATTATTCTCTAATTCTCTAGAAACAATTTTTTTTACAAATAGGGATATACAACTTTAACAGAATAAAATAATATTTTATTTCTTCTTTTTTAAAAATGTTATCAAGGTGATTAACGAGCTCAAACTATGGTAGTTAAATGCTATACTACTAACTAATCAAAAACGATGAAGATGCGCTATAGAAAAGGACCTAACGTAGTACTAGAAGAAGACTATGGATTGTTTAAGCAATCATAATTCTCTACGGTAACACCTGACGGGAATTTAAAAATACAAAAATACAGGTGAATATAAAGATCAAAGAACAGAGAGAAATATAAAAATAAAGAGACTGAATAGTTAAGTGTCGGAAGATCCATAAACTTAAGGATTGAAAAATCTTAAAATCTAAGTATTCAAAAATTAAAAAACTCGAGGATTGTGAAGTTCAAAGATGTGGTACTCCAATAATTTGAGAAATTGTGTTTTTAAAATCTATGGATATAAATAGATAAAAGTTCACGTGGCAATCTGTACTGCCTGTGATTTATTGAAGGTAATTTGGCAAGAATCACTTTTTAAGAGGCTACGATGTTTCGATCATCCTCTACGCACGCTGCGAACATTAGCTCTGGTCCCGGGTATCCGGGGTTGCCATGGTAACTTAGCAGCTCCTATCCCGTGCTTCCTGACCACCCCTTCCTTCTGCGAAATCTACGCGACAATTCGTGGGGAAACGAGGAGAAGTCTTACTGTCGAGATTAATTCTTCGACGTGCGGAGAGATTTCGTGTTTATTACAAAATTAGTAATTAGCATTGTATTGGTTCTTTTGATACAATCTTTTCTTTTTTAACTGAGTTGATTTGTATAAAATATTAGAAATTATTTTATTATCCAAACAGCATAATTGGACCCAAAATTTAAGAATCTAAAATTGTAGAAGATTAAAAAATCCAATAATCTCTGAGAAATTGAAACTGAAGAATTCAGTAATCTACATTAGCTAGATCCGTTAATCGAAGAATTAAGTGCAAGACCAAAGTATATAAGAAATATACAGAATACTGAACAGATAAATACTGGACAGATAAAGAGGAGACAGATAATTGAAGACACTGGAAGACTCGAGAATTCAAGATTCTAACAATAAAAGAACCAAGAGAAGTTGAGGAATTGAAAATTCAGACATCTCCATAACGAAATCTCAGGAAACGGAAGACTGCTGTAGAGAAACGGTTAGACAACTTGGAGGAAATAAAAGAAATGAATCAAGTCTAAACCTTCAAGAATCTTGAAAGTCTAAATACCAAAAACCCCAAAATTCATATAAAATCGAGAAAGAGAAAAAGGGAGATCATCCAAGAATATCATCCGAGGGAATGCATTCAGAGACTCGAGCCAAGTCTAGACATGACCTTTGACACATTGACAGTCTCTGCATGGTAAAAGGGTTGGATTCAGCCCTGTGCAAAAGCAACCATTCACGGGGCACGTGAAACTACTACGTACGTACAAACAGACAGAGACAGACCAGGCAACCCATGAGCTTTCCAGGGTGGAAGAATGAAAGAAAGAGAAGAGAGGAAGACCCATATCACTGATCACCGCACCTTGGTGCTGCATTCGGCAGTTTAGGCTTATCACCCCCGGCTATCACTCCGCTTGTCAACGACGCTCACCCCTGGGATATCGACTGGCCCAAGTCAATGGCTGTGCACGTCGTACGTCGCACAGTAGTCAAGTAGTATATCGACTGGCCCACGAACACAGTCGTCGCAAACACGAGGCTTCTCAGAGGGAAGAAGGAGATAGCTCGATTGGCACCCTACAGTCGTTGTACCGGTCCGGACTTACTCTTGTCACGGCTCTTACGCGCCTTCATCGGCCACACTTCCTGCCCCTGATCGGCAACGGGATATTGGCACTTGATTCACTGATCGACGCGACGCATCCCGAGACGAACTCCGCGCACGCACGGAGCGGGTGAGGGAAAGAGAAAGAACGATTGTGAGCGAGGATATCAACCACCACCACCACCACCACCACCACCACCACGCAGTTGCGGATGCTGCGCACGAGAAATTGCCACCGTCACAGACGGTGGAGGATAGATGTGGTCGCGCTGATGATACTACACTGAACCGCACCGGACTGACTGCGAAATGTCGCTTTCTCCGCGCAAGTGCGGTGATCTTCGATATTCTGTTAGCATAGTGACAGCTTAACGAGTTCTTCAAGTTACTTATGATATATAAGATAGAACGTGCTACTGAAGCTCCAAATCATTTCAGCTACTTTAACATTTTTCCAAATATTCAAAGCTGAAAATAAATAGAAGTTGTGAGTCTTGGAAAACTTAGATTTAAGATAAATAGTTTTATTTATTAATTATGTGGAAAAAAAGAATAAAAAATTAAATAGGAAAGAAATTGTCATAAATTAAAGTTATAAATCAGCATAAGAGAAAGTGACTCTAAGCTTAAAAATGCTTAAAAACAACATAGGAGTTCCTACAACTTTCAGAAATCTTGAAAGTCTTGGAATTCTTAAGAATTTTATAAAAGCTTGCATGGTCTCTTTTGAAAGCCCAAAAATGTTAGAACCTTTCAGGAAACTGTAAATATCGCATTATATTATGAAAAATAAAACTAACAGTGTTGTTGATGAACTGCTTTATCAGGATTTTGGCTGCCTTATGTCTGTAATAGCTTTCAGTAATAGCTTCCAGTAATAGCTCTATTATCGAGGGAACCTGCTGTGAGACACTCACAGCTGACAAGTTAAATAACTTTAACAACTGCTGGCTGTCTCAATTTAAAAATAGGTACTTGCCCATTAGTTCAGTGAATGATATGATGTTCAAGAAATATTAACATACTTGGCTGATAAGTTGTCCAATCACATGACTGTACATGCGTACTGTACAGTATTAACTAGGAATAACAAGGTTTTTCTTTCAGTTTTAAAATGAATTTCAGAACTAATTTTATAGTTTACGCAAATTTCAATAATTTTGGAAAAAAGACAAGTCCGATATTACCTTCAAAAATTTGTCATTCATTCGAAACAGTCTGTACGTTTATTCCTCTTGGGCACTCTATATTGATCTGCTAGTAAGATAAGCCGCGCAACGATAGACAGAATCAATCCAATCGGTTTCCGTAAAAATAGCAGACAGTTATTTATTCACGAAGTTCGAACACACGTCACCCCTGAGGCATATGAAACGTCGATATCACCTGAAAGTCATTATTGATGAGTTTAAACGTTTCAACGAATCGATTACACTGTATACATGAAGTTGTAGGAACAATTTTGTAAGATGTATGTAAATATTTAAATGACGATTCTTTCTCGCGCATGAATATAATTTTTCGTCAATTTTAATATCCGTTCACGTTCTCTTACCACTCTCTAATCGTTCCTTATATCTCATTCCTTAGTAGACGTACGTAAACTTTTGTCACATAGTGTATGTCTCAATCTCGGTCTCCTGTAAATATTTTACGAACTTTCAGTGGACCTCGAGACTTTTTCTGTGTAAACAAACGTGGCGCAAGTCAATATGTAAAAGTAGCACAAGCACAAACTTGGGTCTACTTTAATGTCGTAGTTTTTCACGACATATATAACAAAACTATATATGTATATACATTGTTATGTTATACATATGCTTCGATAAACACAATTCACAATCATAATTTGATATCACTATACTGTACGGCTGATCCATCACGCGACAAATACGATACCACCTGACGATCATTACAGATGTTGAACTGTCGAACAACGGAAGAAAGCTTAGACACATGTCACAACATAGTTAAACAAGCTCAGTACTGAAAACAAGTAGGCGTTATTCGTGTAGATTTCCTACTCCTTTGCTAGATGAATCCCTGGGGCCTGGAGGGTGTCCTTCGAGAACGGAGAAAGAAGACCGGCCGATCCAGATTGGTGCTTCCGTTCTTCAACAACGATCGGGGAGTAGGATCCACAAATCTGACGATCGATCACGTCTAGATTTCGCGCACCAGGACCAATCGACAATGAAGGTATCGTCGATTGGTCCCGGTTGGCATGCTGACAACTAATGGTAGCAATGTAGCGGTACCAATATAAAACGGCATAATACCGCGTGCGCAATTGAGACACCTTACGGCGCTTTTCGCGCTAAAAGTCAGGATCGGCTCGAATTCGAAATCCGATCGGGGGGTAACCAGAAGCAGACGAAATTCCGCCATACAGTGGTAGCAGCAGCATGAACGTCGCCGGTGACATCGCACAACTGTCCTACAAGGAACTGCAGGCTCTAGCCTTGAGGTACCGCGTGCCGGGCAATATCAAGGTGAGCTGTCATTGTCTTGGCGATCACGATGTCCTTTGACCGGTTCCTCGTCCGTTAATTCTGCTCCTTCCGTTCCTCGTCTGTCCCTATCCACTCGCTCTGTGCGAAAACGACTGATCAGCAGCCTCTGCGTGGATGCAGCTGGATTGCGCTCCGGTTGATGGCGATTGCAAAGTCGATCAAGAGATCCGATGTCACCGAGTCGAGGAGGTCGAGGTCGAGGTTAATCGGCAGCTGACCGCACGATCGTCTCAGTCGAATCGGGATCTGATACAGGAAGAAACGAAGTATTCTAACCAAAAGCGATCGCTTGAAGTTTTGCCGGTGCGACGTCACCGTCGTCGTTGTCACCGTGCGAAGGGTTAGCTCGAGTCTGCGCTAATTGCGATTAACCAGCGTTACACATTCGCGCTGAGACGCCGTTTAACCGTCCTTATCCATCTGCTCCTAGTGGACATGGATGACCGAAGTGGTCGTGTCGCAGGAAGACCGTGACCACCGTTATTGCCGTTACGAGATCGGCCCGCAGCTGGGGAAAACAGTTAACCGAATCTATTCTCTGTATATTCGCATATCTCGATATTAGCATCTAACGAATAGTGGAGAAACCTGATCGGTATTAATCACTTGGAAGCTGCCAATGCGATGTAACACGATTAGTTCGACAACTGTTTATCTCAGTTACACTTTCTACACTTTGTGCCTTTTCTACTTTTTCCTCCGATTAAACGTGCATTTATTATTATATTATAAATGTACAATAGATGTAATAAAGTGTAGCTAAGATAAACAGTATAGCTGCTATGATCGAAAGGGTCGCACGATTAGTGCCAACATCGCACTGTTAAACCGAATGTCTGACTATATCCACTTGTTCTAAGTAGATACGGACGATCATGGTAGTCCGAGAAAGCTGTGGCTGCTACTTGTCGTTATAAAGTAGCTTAGATGAAGCTTAATCGCATGCTAGATATAGTTTTCTTGCAATTTATAATTTTGCAATTATTTAAGGGCGAGATATGTTTGACTTTCAGTTAAACTACATCTGTTTCATACTTGTAAGCTTCAAACAATCATTTTCAGATTTCCATTATTAATTTCTTAGTGCATACATCTTTATGCATGCAGTATTCATTCAGAGACTAATCATTTTTTAAATAAAATTTAATCAAAGTTTCAAAAAACTTAAATAACAAATATAGAGCTATTCTAATCTTATATCCTGTGAATATTCACACACATATAAAAGCTTTTGTCATCTCTTTTATTTTTTTACAACATTGACTTTTATAAATTTTCTCAATTTTATAAATTTTTTCGTCTCTATTTTTTCTAACAAATCATCATGATTCTCAAATTGTAGAAGAAAGTTCTAGTTAAGGTGTTGCAAGCTGCTAGAAGCGGAAATGAAGCCGAATTCAGTCGACTGCTGCAAGAGCTGAGAAAGAATCGAAAAAGAAAGACGAGGAAACCGAAGGATTCGAAGCTCGGGATAACGTCCACGCCGTTGCACAGTCCAGAATATGTAATGGCTGACGATGATTATTATTGTCAGCAACAGCAACAACAGCCACAACAGCAGCCATATCAGTGGGTAAGTTACTGACCTTTACAAATGTTCGTTACAACAACGATTTATCAATAAAATCGTACAGAGAAATAACACAATAAACCTCTCCGTTCTGGTAACCAGCAAAATGGCCACGATTGACTTCGGACAAAGTATTTCCCATTGTTGCAGGTCGGCGCTGAAGAGGAGATTATGAGCAGAGACGACGATAATAAGATCCCACACTACGATGAGTTCAAGCAGTTTTTACTCAAGAGGATCCAACGAGAGTTCCAGACATGCGACACCAACAACAACCAAGATCTAAACATCATGGATCTTCGAACGGCGACTGGCATATCGCCGAACATGCAAGCGATATCCCTCGACATGCCGAGTTACTCCAAGGCGAGTTTGATTAACAATGCGGATCCACTCGCGATGTCTAATATGGATCGACCGAACTATCAAGTGCTGAAAGAGCCCGAAGGCAACTCGCAAGGTCCGTTCTTGCTGAAGAGAATGTTACAAGCGCCGGTGGGCGCTAACTTGGGCGAGATTGCCAGTTCGCTGTTCTGGGCAAGCAACTTATTGGACAATTCTGATACTTTGACTGCTGAGTCTGAGAGTAACGAGAATGAGGATCAGCTGGAGGCTACCGCCAACGCCAATGAGTACTATAGCTTATTGAAAAACGCCAAAGGAGAGTTTCTACTGAACGAAGCGAACCTACGAAACGTGGACGCACTGATGCCTCAGGTCTCCGGAGTCCTCACCAATGAGGATCAATACAGGTATTCCAACGACTTGGACAATCGTCAAAATTATCAAAATTGGACCGTCACCAGTGTGATGGAGGTGCCCGAGAGCGATCTGCAGTCGTCCAAAATGTTTCACACGATTTACTACAACAACACAGACTCCACGCACGGCGCGGACAACAATATGCCGTATCAATACCAGGCTAATACCGACGCCTGCAACGGGAATCAGAACTTCCTCAACTTCGACACCCGCTATCCGACCGGCTCTGACATGATGACTACCAACGATACAGCCGACATGTATTACTTGCAAAACTCAGGCAAGAATGGCGAGGACATTGGCGCGGCATATTTCCGTGGTGTCGAACCTCTTGTGCAAAATTGCACGCAACAGAGCGCCTACTCGAACGGTCAGCAGACGTTCTCAAATGACATACGCAGCAACTCCGAAGCCACCTATCAGTATCTATATCCCCGACTCACACAGGAGACGGATCACACGTTGCACGAGCGACTGGAAAGTCAACAGGCTGATAACAACGTCGTGGCAGGAATGGAGTGTGGTATCAACCAGGCGACCAGTGCAGCGAGTATGCAAGGTTCGGTGAATGGTGTGCGTTTGTCTTAGTTATTTATGTATTTTTACGGCCTGCATAAATTTAACAATCGCATTAGCATGTCTTGAAAAGTATTGTTCGTAAAATATTTTATGTAAAAGTTTCACTTTCATCGCGCGCGCGCGACAAGCCTAACAAGCACAGACGTCCGTTTCTCGTTTTAATTAATTCGCTCGATATTTCATCAAAATCAGGAACAGTGGAACCGTTTTGGCCAAAATGGACCGCTCAAATCAGCAACAATTTAGAGAACATCCTCAACTACAATGTATCGAAACAAGTAGACTACACCAAGCTGGGCCAGACGTCCTGCGTGTATTGTTACGTGGCGCCGATTGTCTCGCAGAGATCCAGCCTAGCGAACAATACCTGCTCGCAAACACGGAGATATATTGCCGAGCAGAGACAGCACTCTTTCTCAGCTTATTGGATGCTCTACAACGATACGTCGCAAGGTATGCGAATGACAAATATATCCAACGATTATCAGCCCGAGCAGTCTGCGACGAGGACGACGACCATGACGACGACACACGCCAGTAATATTCCCAGCAACGACGACCTAAGGGAGACCGACATCGAGGCTCCGATCAACGATGTGTGGATGAATCAGTACGACGAGCCAACGGCAATCGCCGAGGACATCAACGTCCAAGTGTCGGATTCGTTTTTCTGCAACGTCACTGCTGTACGGATCGATGACATTCCTACGCCGGACATCGCGAAAACTTAAAAGCACGCCGTCGAATCGTGGTTCGAGGTAGATACGAGCAACGTTGGTCCGAGCCACGGAATGACAACGAAGAAGGTTTTGATCCACCAGAATAACCGCGATTCTTCCGTCTGCATACCGCGAATCGTTATTACGCCAGCTCAGAAGTGGGACAATCGCGAAGCTTTTCTATCTTTGAGCCGATATCTGAGCAATTATTTTGCGAGATCGCCGGCGGCATACGTTCTTCCGTTTCCATGTCAACGACTGACACATACGATTACTACGCTGACTTGGAATTCGAGCAAGCAATATCCAAGCCAGAAATCAATACCAAAGAGAAATGGAAGCAGAATAGTCGATATCATCTCGCAGATAGATAGTCGATTCTATCTACGAACACGTACGACGCTTCCATTATATTTCTATCTCCTAGAGAGATAAACGCTTCAGGTCTAAAACGACCAATATCATTTTATGTCTGGAAGTGGATAGACAAAACGTATATCACACTCCCCTTCTCTCGAACATGAGGCAATTAAATTTTTATGTTGTTATGTATCCGGACCGTTATTTGCGCAAAATCGTGTGATACCGCGCAATGTGAAGATTTATGTTTTTTTCTATAAGCAAAGGATCTTGAGAATTTTTACACAATGGAATTTACAGTGTGATTCTTATATGCCTTTCCTTAAATCACGCAGTAAGTCTGCAAGATATTGTATATTTTAATTATAAATAAATAAAGTCTAAGAGAGCATCAGAAACCGCACGTGTCTACATTTATATCTAGTAATTAGAAAATGATTAAGGAAATGTATACAAGGAGAGGTAGATCGCATAAATTAATTAAAAACTTACCAAATGAAGCTTAAAAGAAATGAAGAAATGTAGCAATAAACTTTTCACGACTCACCCGATATAGAGTCCGGCTGAAACTGCGAACGGATATAATTCTTCAGCTTCACAGAGATCGATTCTTTTCTTCGTCCTCTGTATGCTCCGATTTCGCTATCCATGTCGTCGGAGTTGCTCTTCCGCTCCGAGGATCTTCCCGGTGTCACATGTACACTGTACATTTTCGCTGATACAGCGTCGATTTATAAGAATTAAATCCTATCGCTTCTTCGGGAAGACGTCTTCCGTTTTTCAGTCAATCTACTTCACTTTTAATGAAAAACTGTCTTCAAAAAATTAAATCTGTTGGAGAAATCAAAAATTAAAATAAACAGAATATACAATAGGAGAGATTGATAAATTTATAAAACATGTTTCTCAATTTGTAACAAATTCAAAATTTCACATAATATATTTCCGTTGACCTCCTTTCCACTCGCTTATTTTTCAAGAGAAATACAGATTTTTCCCATTTCTTTTACTCGCAGTTCTCTTTTACCGTCGGAGCTTAAACGAACGTGTCGGATATCTCCAGATTTCGAGATTTCCTCACGTTTTCTTATTTTGCGTTAAAGTGTCGAGAGTAAACGCAAGATCAACGGTGCGAGTCGGCGCACCGTTCGCGAAAGACTGTGCTTCAAGTGCGTTAAAGGGAAGCATGTAAATGCAGCAGTAGCGTTATGTATATAATACATACGCCGGAGAGTGCAACCGGGTTGTATTCGAGACACGCGGTTTTAATGAGGTGCTTCGAGCGCACCACTAATTATTCCAGCGGCCTCACACACACTTTCGGCGCCTTTCCGAGTACTTATATGCGAGCGCGTATCCCGCAAGGACACAGTAATTAACCAGTCTTAATTAGTCGCGCTTTTGATAGAAGTATCCGATTATTCTCTGTAAGAATTATATATTTTATCGACAATTTCATCATCGAAGACGATATGGAAAAATTATATAGAGTTTCTGTGATAATACTTCTGTCATATATTTTAAATTATATGCATGACAGTCTACTTTAATTATATATATATATATATATATATATATATATATATAATGATGTATATATTATATAGATATATAGTATATATTATATATATAATATATATAGTATATATTATATAGATGATATATTAACGGTATTTGAATTGTCGTTTTAATATTAATCGGGAATATATATTAATGCTTAAGGAACAATCGCGGGATATTCTTTTCGTATTTATTACTTAATAATATGTAATTTTTATGCTTATCATAATCATTTCAATAAGTCTAAAACACTTAGAGAAATAGTAGCTTGTATTTATATTATAGTGATTGTATCTGTCAATGTAATCAAATTTTAAGAGCACAATTTATTTATTCTTATTTTTTCTAAGCAATCACTGGATCAATTTACAAATTTAAACTTATTACTGATTAACAGTCGATTGTGTTGCTACTTCCTCAGTGACTTGTGTCGGGGGATATTTCCCATCGTACCAATTCCCATTTAAATCTATTCCCCGATTGTGATTGACGATATTCGAGAGACATTCCTCAATTGCTGCATCAATATTTTTTGCAGTGATGAAAGTATCAGCCACTTCTTTAACCCTTCTGATCTGTTCATTGGCTTGTTTTTTCAATGTCTCCTGTTCTTCTTCTTTATTCATCATTATTTTAAAGATTTTTTCTTTATAAGCTTCTTTCTCTGCCTTTAACCTGACTTCTCGTATCTTTGCCACACTTGCGTTCCATTCGTCGTTTATGGCACTGCATGCTTGGAAATCTTCCTCTTCAGTTTGCTTGAGTTTTCTCTCATCCAGCTGTACTTCATACTTTTTAGCCATTTGTTGGATATATAATCTGATATGTTTGTATGAAATTTAAAATATAAGAGAATTTTGCTATTTTATATATTATATTTTATAATCAAATAAAATTATAAACATATAAATATAAATTATGGAATAATATGATTTTAAGACTATAGTCTAAGACCTAGATTATATAACATATTTGAAGGCTATAGTTGCATTCCGACATTGCCTGCTAGCACTGAAAATCTATAATATACGTAACACAAACTATGTAATTTCAATACTGGCAGTGAATATTAGAACGCAGCCTATATCTTTCTTTGTACACATACCTGAGTGAAGTCATATATGTTCTATAAGTGTTAAATAAACGTTTGAGTTCTATGCTTTCTTCTATAGGTATAACAGGTCTTTTTGGTATTCTAAACATTTTGGTTTTTCCTGTGGGTAACCAAATTGGCTTTCTTTTCCAACGTATGCTTTGTTTATAGACAGAATTTGGGGTAAAGGATTCACAGATATTTGAGTTCTTCATTATCGCCCTTATAGCCTGCATCATTCTTGAATCTGCCAAAATATTTATTCTTTATTAAGAAAATTGGCTTACTATATATTATCTTTATATTATATGTTTCTTGTAGATTATGAGAATTGTAGTTTATGTAATTAGATTTATTATCGCTATCATTTATATGATATATACTATCTATTTAATAAATAACACAACACACCTTTAAAACGTTTCAATCGTTATTTCCGTTTGTTTCCATTTATCACTGAACTATAATATCTCGTCGATGATATTACCTCGTCGGTGACAAAACTAAGGTTATGATGATCTTCACGCCTATGAATAAAATGTTACTAGAAGAGCTTATCACGTGTTAAAAGTAGATTTAACAGAATGTTTAAATAAAATAAAATAGAATGTATTTTAAATTTCTATACATACTACTTATTCCTACTAATTTAAATTTAATGTTTGGAATTAAAAAACTTAAAAATATCAAATTTTTCATATTTTTTTGAAAAGTCGTTTCGCACTTTGGATTGCACATTTAAACTTGTCCAAATTATTTTACATATTCTGTAAATGTGATTAATAATAAGTTATGTAATATAAGCAACGATAACTATTTTCATAGTAAAACGTCGTTGAATATATATTATTCACTATATATATATATATATATATATATTATGAACTAAAGTTACACATAAAATTTTGGATGTAAAAAAATATATATGAATTCAATAAAAATACATTCGACGATGGGAGAAATAGTTATAATTTATAGAATATGTTTATTGAAAATGATCGTGTATAATGCGACGTATCTATAATATACAACAACAAAAAGGATTCCGCAAACACATTCATTCTCTCGTATGATTTTCCTCTTTTTTTATCTTTTTACTTTTTCTTTTGAAACAATTAATAATAGTGTATTCGCACTATATTAGTTATCCTAATTATCTTCGTTATATTAATGGGTAATTAATTAACCTCATCACCACGCGGCATGACAATATGCATCCAACACAAACACAGATAAATCTTATCTCAACAATCGACTTCTAAAAGTATTATCGCCGTACATTGTTACATTATCGTTATTGTTTTTTCTTTTCTTTCTTTCTTTCTTACAAATATGCCCGAAAACGCGCTGTAGAAATTACTTAAAATATATCTGCATCGACGATAATCACAGATATTAATTTGTATTCTATACAATCTTGTTCCTGTTTCTTTTTTCTTTTTTTATCTTCTCTATTACACGCCATTCGCGGATCAAATATAACTGATGCATCGGTAATAATTAAAAAATCTACAAACCGAACAGGATTGCAACATATATAATTCTACCTGTATCGCGTAATTATAAATGTAATTAAATTACATAAGAAACAATTACATCTTTCGTATGTTCGGGACATTCCGAAAGATTCACGAGCTTCGATCAGTTGAACGATCGTTTTTTTTAACATTTACGATGTTAGAAACATTCTCGATGTTCGTCACATCTTGGATGGATAAAGGATCTTGAAAAAAAAAAAAAGAAAAAAAGAAAACAATATATAAGTTCTACGAAGACTGCGCTTTTCTTTCGGAACACCCGTAATATAGAAATCCTCATTATATACTCGTTATTTTATACTTGTTTTAACGTAGCGTGTCGCAACATCGTATCGTCGGGGTATCTCTTTGGCTTGGACGCAGACAGATTTGTGCTGTTCATCGTAGAAACGCAAGTAAAGGGAGAAACAATCCGTCTGTGTTTCGCAGTAATTCCTCAACGTAGGCGTTCGCAGTAAACGCATCTCGCAATTTTCGCCTTGGCAACATTTTGCCACGATGGACTTCGGAATTGAAGGGCTCTGGGCAGTGCCATGCTAAAACGTTCCCCAGATCCGAGGAGCAATCCTCGTGCGCAATGACGATGACTGGAAAATTATGTCTAACGTGAAGACGATTCTTCAACAAACATCCGTTATACAAACGCAAGACTTTCGCCGCTTGAAGACTGCTTTCACCTAAAAGCAACATTCATTAAAAGTCGTGTTCAAGACTGGCAGTATTTCGTGTGTATATTCGTATATGATAGCTACCGAGGAGCTAGAAGCACTACCGTACGGTTCGGCACTCTACTTACACTTAAGTTTCTTTCATCAAAATCGTTTGGTTACAAACCGACAAACAAGGACAAGCTATTATCGATCCCGCACTTAGCATGTCGACGAGCCCTTCAATCGTGAATTTGTGAGATTCTTACTTCTTTCATTTGCATCAAGTTTTCGCACGGTTTAATGTTATGTATAAAAAAATTCGTGGTTTGCTTCGAGTTGCCTCATCTCTTCGTCGCTTTTATATCCTTCTATGCTACCGGGACGTATCTAAGCACCACAATGATCGAATTATCGTTTTAGAACTCGTTTAAAAATGTTTAGAACTACGGGAAATTTCAAAGTTCGTAGAACCTTCATAGCTTAGACTCCTAAGGTACGTTTAGGGATCGCACTGAGATCCTTAGATCCTCGGATTTCTTAGAGCCTTGCAGCCACTCCTAGATCCTCGGATCCTCACAATGAATGAAGTCTGAATTTTTATCGACTCTTTTTAGACCTAGGTATGTCCTCGGGGTATCGACACTGGTTGAGAAAGTCTAGATTCTCGGCTCGGCCGAAGCTCAGGTTCAGGTTCTTAGATCCGTACGGACTTAGTCGCTCTGGAGTTAAAAATACAGTCTTGTAAGAAAGTGTCCTAAGTTTTAAGTCTGTCCTTATTACTGCACGAAAACGATGGCACATATGTTCCTAGCTTGGCTGCAAGCAAGAATTTGTCGTCGACGAATACTTGAGCTGTGTGTACACTTCATTGGTCGATCGAAGGAAGGCATTGTGTACAGGATGTGCGTCCACCGATTACAGAATTATCCTTCAACGACAGGTTTCTACGACTTCACGTTCGGACACGTCGAACTGATATCTATCATTGAACAAATAATGCGGTAGTCGTCGGACAGCCACTATATATGTATTCAGAGTGCAGGTTTCCTCGAACTTAGCATAAACGGTAACGTTTTACGTTTAAATCCTCATCTCTCCATCTGCAAGCAATCTTCTTCTCTTCGTCAAATCGAAAATTGCTCATTCATTCGCTCCACTATTACGAAGGCTGAGTCGCAACAAAGAAGCGAGAATCGGCAAATACTATCATTACAGTAAACAAGCATTAAACATTTTTTTCTCTGTCCCTCCGTTTTTCCTTACGCGTACAATCAATTAGAATAAAATACATATGCATAATGCCGGAGTATATATGTACAAGGTGGAGAAAGGATACCGACGTCTCCGGTAGTCTTAAGTAACACCTTGTGCATGCATACGTCGAATTTGGTCAACTCTCTCTCTCTCTCTCTCTCTCTCTCTCTCTCTCTCTCTCTCTCTCTCTCTCTCTCTCTCTCTCTCTCTCTCTCTCTCTCTCTCTCTCCCCTCTCTCTCTCTCTCTCTCTCTCTCTCTCTCTCTCTCTCTCTCTCTCTCTCTCTCTCTCTCTCTCTCTCTCTCTTTCTACATATATATATATATATATTTATATATATTATAATATTATCAAATGTATATATAAGAATATTTTGTACGACTATATTTTAATAAAATAGCTGATAAACAGTAGGTATATAATTATTCAACAAGTACTACGTTATAATAACATTGGCGGTTGATTGGAGGATGGATACTGGGATCTATATATATATATTCATTTGGATTATAAATCAATTGCAATCTTTTGTTAAATTTCATGTTTCTCATATAATGTATACATATATGGACGTAGATTCTTAAAGTTCCACATTGTTTTATCTCAAGTCGCATTTTTGGAAAGAGAATTATAGGGTTGTTCTTTTCAATTTAACCTGTAAATCTTTTTCAAAATTTTTGGATATTTATAAGTTTTATCGATATCTGTCGATGTTTTAATCTCTTTCCTCCAACAACCGCAATATAATGATAATAATATTAATAATAGTGATCAATAAGATTAACTAAGAAATTAAAAGATTAGACGGAACGAAAAAATAAGAAAGTATAAGAACAAGAATGTTCATTAGAATTTTAAATTCTCTATGTAAAATAGTTTTTGGTTATAAACTGTAAAACAGACAATATACAAATTACCCATTCGTAATAAACAAATTGTTCTAACGTCACTGTACCAAATTTCTGCCAACGTAATCGCTACAACTATCTCTACAAATCGTTATATAAATACATTTAAATATGATTTTTCACAAATCAGAAAAATTACATCACGGTATTTCCTCTATTTAAATTTAAATACAAAAAGGTTTTACGATTACAAAGGATTATTATGACTGTGTGTGATCCTTACGAATTATTTATAATTGCTACTTGGCAGAAATGTATTACTGTGTCTTTAGAGAAAATCTCCCTACTGTATACACGTGCGTAAAGATAATTCTTATATCCTGGGATTCTTATGTCTTCGGATTCTAGATCCTCAGACTTCAAGATTCCTGGACTCTGAGATCCCTGGAGTTCGAGATCTCTGGATTCCTAGATTCTAGAATTCTCAGATCTCTGGTGCTTAAATTTCTTGTTCTTATATATTCTGATCATTAAAATTTTGTTCCGGAATTCTTTGATCCTCGCATTCTCTTTTGAGATTTCGCAACTAATTAAATTCTAGAATTGATGAATCCATATTCCTCTTGCTCTTTTCTAATTCTACATAGATCTAAACACGCTAAAACACTCCTTCACTTTGGATTCGTAAATCCAGGAATTCAGAAATGTAAGAGACCTTCCCATTGTCCCATGTAAATGTTGAGCTTAACATTCGCGATAAGTAATAAGTGTAGACAGTAGTTTAGTTATCTTACAAAGCTAATCTCAAAGAACAGGGTCGTGACTATGTAACGGTTCCGAACTGGTATCACTGAGCTTAGCAGACCGCGCGCCGCCAATGGGAATCCCCCATCGCGCGCACGCCTATCAAAATAGAAGACCGTCGTTCTATTTTCTGTTCCTTCGGTCGTCGGTGAGACGTGTCGTCGCCTCTCCGTAAAAAATTACATCTCGTAAATAAAAATAACGTTTCTTTCACTTTTGTACGTTGATGGTAGTGCAAGGCCGTGGCACATGTTTTATCCTACAGCAGGGGTTCTCAAACTGGTGGGCATAAAAATCTCTCATATTAAAGAAAAGAAAAGAGAGACAATTGATACATAACTTTGTTAAAATTCATCGGTATTAATATCAATAAATTCAGCGTTTAATTCAAAATTTCAAATACATAATCTACTTTGGATATTAAATATTTTTCTACAAAATAACCTTTGCTTTAGATTATATACCACAAAACTTATTTTCTCAATTTCTTTGAAACGAGCTTAAAAACCTTGATTCTAGGTGTCAAATTTTATATTTTAGAAATGTTATATCTTATTATTAAGCATAATCATTTAAAAATTAAACGACTTTATATAAATTACAGACAAAAGAAACTAACAAAAGATAAATAGTCGATATGCTTCATCCTATTTTGCATTAATATATAACATATAAAATATATATACAATTTTAGATCGAGAGACGTCGCTGTGGATTATATTAGTATTCTATCTATGGATCATCACTGTTACATGGACGTTGGAAAGTTTGAAAACCCCTGTTACTACACAGATTATATCACGTGTCGTTAAATATATAAATAACCCGCAAGCTCTCTCTCTCTCTCTCTCTTTCTCTCCCTCCCCCCCTTCTTTCTCTCTCTCTCACTTTTTTCTCCCCGAGTCGTCTATGGCCGAATTCCTGTTTCAATTATAATTGTTTGATCATTACCGTCTGATGAATTTGGTCCATTCGTCTGGCTTATTCATTCACGTTCTTAAATTGAAGCTACTTGAACGATTCGCGATGTCACACATTTCAGCACAATTTCAGTAACAATGCGACGTTCTCTTCGTTATCTTCGTGATTCAAGCCGATGGAATTATTCGATTGACCGTGGTCCATCAATGGGCATTGTGTGCAATACCTCATCTAGTAACTGAAGTGCCCTATGTAAATGCACCTAGAAAATAAAATAGAATCACTATTTCACGTTTATGAAATAAAATTGTACAACGTTGAAATTATAAGTAAATAGTTTTTCTTAAAATCATTTTGATCAAAATTTTTAATGATCTTAAATATGACAAAGATATTCCTCCATCCCATGATAAACTACATAACCGTCATACCTCGATCCAGCATGGGGTTTCCTTGATGCTTTGTCGCGGGTAATCCGGACCCCAACCTTTCACGAAACTCAAACGCAGAATACAAAGTCTTCGTAAGTCATCAACTCCAATACCCGCAGCTGCGCTGAGACCTTTAATGTAATTGGGATAAATAATTGTTGCTTATATTAAGTATCGCACACATTAAGTGTCAGTATAGATGTAATTTTAATAATTCATATTTAGTTATTGATAAGAATTATTAAAATTTGATACGGTGTTTCTTAAACGTGTCCATAAGTTCTTACTTTTGGTGATAGGTGTCCCGTGCGTAAGATGGCCAGCCACGGCTGCAGCCTGAGCTGCTGCGGCGGCTTGGGCTGTAGCAGCCTGGCCACGGATCTGTTTATGACACTGCCGTAAATCGAACACTTTGATGTACGCCGAAGGATAGATTTTGTGAACAGCGTCACCAGGTGCTCGACCTGCCTCTCTGTCCAGATAGTAGGACTGCACAAAGACACTGTGCTCACTTTGGCATCTCAGCCACACGTCTCCCTCACCTCTAAGGTCCAGGACAACACCTTTCCCTGAAATGATACTCGTGTCATAATTATCGATTCGTTAAATATTGATACCGTTTCTTTTAAGCACAACAATTACCAATGTGAAGACGCGCTCTTTCACTCTGCTCAGTTCTGTGCACATTGCTCAAGGCACCTAAGCAGAATCTGTTACCTCCACTTGGATCCACATAACCATCTATGGTAACAGTGCGACAACCACTGCTGACTTTGAATGTCTCACCAACTTGAATGTCTAGCTCAAAGTATCCAACGGAACACCAGAATTCTGGCGCTGGTTGTGTAGACAATAACCCACCGACGTTCTCGCTAACATCGTTCCCATGGCCTCCTCCCCCTGTAATCAAATTAAATTCCTTATGAATAAAGTAACAGATCGATAAAGTTCATTAACATTTCTTGTGTCGATCTGAAGTTTACATTTCGAAACAAAGACACTAAAAATGAAAAACATAAAAACTTTCTCGTAGATATATTTCTCCAAGGAAAAATTCATCTATATGTATATTGATTATACGTTACGAGTGACTTTAAGATCTTTATATACTTTACACTCTCTACGGTGGTTTTTCATCATATTGTAAAATATTCTTATTATAATTTAATGTGATAAACTCACAGTACGACGTCGTATGAAGATGTCGGTGATCTGGTGGTTGCATGCTTTGAGTGTAAGTAAGAGTATTAGCACCGGTCCACTGAGGTGCCCCGGAGTTGTAAGGAGCGGTGCCCACGGGAAATCCATTGGCATGATGGAGATGCACAGGTGACACGGGAGAACTCTGGCCTTCGCCTGTTCAAGCACAAAGAAACGAACGATGCAGCGTGTACGATCGAGGAAATGTTGAGAGAATTTAAAGAGTTGACAGATTCGTATCCGAGTTTCCTCGTAGAAGTGTCTGTGTTTCAAAAGGATATAGTAGTTTTCGGGTCGATTGGTGTCTAACCGATGTGGTGTCTAACCGGCGCTACTGAACTGATTATATACCTAAAGAAGCGGCTAGCGCGTCGACTGTGGGGGATTGGTTGATATCCTGCGGTGGCGTGGTGGTTCCGTAAAACGTGTCGGTCGACTGTCCTTGCGCGGGATTCATAATCTGTGCGCCGGACGTGCCGCTGGACGCGTTCAATGACTGTTGTTGGCTACCTACGGTGTGACTCATTGGATGTACTACCGCTGCAAAATCAAAATTCATACACGGATGCAGGCAACAAAATTAAAGGCAAAACCGAAAGGCTCTCGCGTAATCATCACATGACTGACTGTTCCGAAACGTGCGTGGACCGCACGAGCCAGTACTCCCCAAAGAGACTCCGAACGCTTGCTAATTGTAACTCGTAGATGCTGATGTTCCCGGAACGCTTAGATTCGTAGATAACAATTCTGATTGTTGTTTCAAACATATAGAACGTGCGCGAAGGCAATGTAAAAAGCATATGTTGAAGACATAGCGTTCTAACACCTATGTAGAATTCTTCTTCCTCCTATTAATTTCCTTTGTTTCAAATTTGCATAGAGATAGCCACTTTAATTATATCCTCCGTCTCGGAACTTAAGGATTCTGCAAATGGCAATTTGAATTCAATCTGTGCGAAGCGCTAGAATTAAAATCTGTGAAGATCTGATTCAAGTCTATGAGAAATCACAAAGAAGGCAACACTGGCAACACTGAAAGAGCGCAGACTAACCAGCGACAAAATTTGTAGCTCTTTAAATAAAATAAGGCATACATGTGGTACATGAGATACGTACGATGGTGTAAATTACGGCCTGCCGAATGATGAGGCGTGGGAATCCAGGTTTGCCTGGGGCAATTATTGTCGTCCAGTTTAGTGTGGGGATTACCATTATTGCCACCCCCACCGGCGCTAAACATACCCTCGGTACTGGCTGTGCCGAACAATTAGAAGGAAAAGAAAACAATGAAGCCAAAACAAAAAACTTTGAATATGCAACGAAAGGAAGAAATTTGCGAAGCGAGTTCTCTGTTTGCCTAAGATCTACATTCGCAAATTACACGAAAGCAGCTGCTCGTTAGCTTAATTCAAATAATCAACCATCGTAGCACAATTAGATGGTGTACCATGGCCAAAGCCCAATTCAAGTCAGTCAATTCATGATATACTCGTCTATTTCTACAAATTTAACTTACCAGCCATAGCTCGAGACATTGTAATGCTAACCTTAATTCGTGTTACACTGAGACAAACATACCTAAATAATGTACGTCAGAAAAGAATGTAAAAGTACTTATCTTGAATAACTTCTGATAAATACGATACTTCTTAGGATCGTGATAAAAAACATTTATACAAAATTTTCTCGGGCTTTAGCCGTAACGTATCTATGTAAATTTCTTTTGGAACGTAACATGTTAAATATGTAACTGCTTACATTAGCAATTCATATCCGAGAGATAAGGATATGTATCACACGATTTGTTAAGGTGTACTCCCATCTAATGGCCAGACATTAATCACAAACAAATGTGCAGCACAGATTCGCACTTGTGTAAAGCCAATTGAATTGAAATTACGACTAAGTAAAAGTTTCGAGAGGAAGAGAGGGAAAAAGAGTGAAATCGAGTCGCAACATTGTACTTACTTGGATTAGGCGGTGGTAAACCCGGTATAAAGCCTTGTTGAGCTTGTTGAGCGTTATTCGAAGCGGCAGGCTGTGCCGAAGGATGATGCTGGATGGTCTGGTTCATCTCGCCGTCCACATCCATCGCAGAGCCGGCCGCGGCAGCTGCAGCCGCGGCAGCAGTGCCGCCGCCGCCGACCGTGTATTCATCTTTGACCAGTCTACCGCCAGGTCCTACGCCTACTCCGGATTGCAGTGTCAGCCCCGACAGGTCTGTAAAGAACGGATCTGTGCGGGAAAACCAACCCATTCCATCACACACCAAGACCACAACAATCAATGATCAATGCTCTAACAGACTGCATTCGTTAGCCCCAGGGAATGCACTGTTTATCTTTATCTTGTTTGACAATTACAGTCAGGAATAATTTCAAATAATGAAGACTAAAACTTAACTGAGCTTAATTGATCTTCTATGATTGTAATGGATTCTATGATTGTAACGAGAATAAAAGATAATGGTCTGAAATCTGAGAGAATAATAAAAGAAAAAGATAAAGATAAAACAGGTATAAAATGGATGCATGCAAGAATATAAAACACAAATACTAACTAAAACAAAGACTATATCGTAATACAGAATACGTCGTAACATACCTATGCCAGGTGACACCACTCGCTCGTAGTGATACGGATTCACACACACTGAGTCGCATTTTAAGTCGAAAGCAAACTGGCAATACTTGACATGTTTCAACTCGTTCTTGTGCAGATCCGGCCATCTCCAGATGCGTGCATAGATTACATGTGGAAATCCTTTTCGTCCTGCTACCTGCAGCCTACCATCTAAAGTTCTTTGGATAGTGACGCATTTGCTGGGATGTGCACCATTGGTGGTGATTGCAGTGATCAGACTATCCAGTTCATCACGTTTTTCCTAACGATACCAAATACAAATGTCATTAATTATGCATGCAACAAAAAATCAATTTTTGTAATTATAAATCGCAGAAATGTTTTTACAATATGATGAATGAAGAGAAAATTATATATTATGCTATACACAAATTTGAATTAGGTTTTATACGTAAAATTAATAACGTATAGACACAGATATAGAACTTACTTTAAGCTTTTTTACCAAAGACTCAATTGCTCGTTTACTGAAGCCTTCACTTTCTCCACCTTGGCGATGGCACATTAATGAATGTACAATACTCAAACAAGCATCGGCACTGGTTGGTGCGCTAGGTGCAATTCCAGTCATTTCTCTCACTTCATTAAAAAATAAACAAGATATAAAAAAAATTAGATGAATCATAACTAGGAAATTTGGTTAATAACTAGGAATCTTATTGCTGATATACTCTATATAACAAATATAATATTAGTACTTACACTCTGGATTAGGCTGCATGGGGGGCGAGGGATACAAATGACCTCCCCCGCCCGCCAATCCAACCATCTCTGTGAAAGCCGTGGTGGATACTGTTGTGCTCCTTTCCTTGAGACACAAATCTTACCCTTGGACTTGGCACAGTCCAGTTCTTTAGACTTTATCATCTAGCAACAGTATTTCATCCATGTGTCACAATAGTTGCTTTCCTGCAAATAATTCCAATTATATTTTACGCAGCCCTCAATCTATACCACAATCTCACTAGCAGTTAGTTAGATTCCAAAACATCATTTACTCCACTACATATAGTAACAAAGGCACGAGTCTGCCTTTGTTTACCCACTACCGTTAATGATATTTTAAATGTATCATTCTGGTGATGATTAACCGGTGTCAACGCATTTATCCACATACGACGATGATGAAAATGTCCTAAAATTCATTACAGTTCGCCCCGGCGAAATATCAAAAACCTAGACTTACATTCGAGTGGAAAGATGTGAGACGCAGCTCAGGCCGAAGACACGAGGTTTGTCAAGCATACGAGATAAGCAAGGCACGTCTAACAGAGATGGCTACGAGACATTAGTAAAACCTCCCAGATGAAGAAGAGCTTGCCACAATTCACCGAACGCAGATACGTCCAATCCAACTTACAAGGATAAGGTGAGATGACAGTTGCACGCGATGAGACGCTCGCGCGCGATGATGTTCGACGTCGGCTTGCGTCGTCGATCGAATTCACGACGTGAAGCGTCGCAGTGACGCGAAGTTACGGGCGGTGCAAGAGTTAAATTGATCTGCGTCTTCTCGGCGGGCCGTTGATCGGCGAGCACAATGCGCGACAGCTTAGCTTTCAGCTATTGTTCACGACAATTCGCGCCGAGCGTTGCTCCGACTTGCATAGGTTAGCACATCAATAATACATATCCGCGGGGCGCGGATGATGTCGCTTCCGCAGTACGGCCAACTTTTGCTGGCGAAACGAACATTGGCAGCAATTCCGCCAATCTGCTCCTCAACTGCATCTCTTTGTAAATTCTCTCCTTGAAGAATGCACGTTTCAAACGCATCTTCGATGCTCAGTTTTATTCAGCCATGATCATGATATGATAAGTTATCTTCTGATAACATCGTTTATTTGAATAATTGATATTAAAGCAAGATACAATACCTGTATTCATAGTCCTTCCTTGAGAAATAAGAATTCCTTATTTTACATTTCATAAACCTTCCTTGACCAAACAAGGAGCCTTACTCAAGGGCTCCCTTATCTCAAGGGAAGTCACTTCCTTGAGGAGGAAATGTTACCTTAAATCTGTGTTCGTTTCCGCTGCACTTCTGAACTAACGCACAAAAGTGCAATAAGCACTTTTAGCACATATGCGCAAAATAAATTAACATAACCTGCAATACTTACTCTTGTCCCATTACAATTTCCTTGTGATGTCGTGCTTTCAAACTGAAAGTATATAAAGGAAAAAAAGGATAATGGGCAAGAAATTTTTAAATGATTTTAGCGAAGAATTTTTTTTTTCAATAACCTCCTTAGCGATAAGCTGCGCCAAGAGCATTCGCTCTCGCTCCGTATAATGTACGTTTTTATTATCTTTATCAATATTACAATATGCTGCTAAACTGGTACTGGGTTATAGCTGCGTTCCGATATCCACTGCTAGTACTAAAAATCTATAGCTCGTGTCACGTATATTATAGAGTTTCAGTACTGACAGTGAATATCGGAACACAGCCTTCCTTCCTTCCTTCCTTCTGGAAGGAAGACTCGAGATCCATTTATGAAATGAAGATGACCTTGGAGATTCAAGGAATTCTTCATCGAGGTTTCCTCCATCCTTAAGATAAAGAAGGATTATGAATACGGGTATAAAGTACACGATTTTGATAAAGAGAGCGTTGTACCGAAGGTATCGACATCTATTCTGAGAATCGTAACTACGAAGTGCTTTGCCGTCTAGGTCGCTTTCTAGGTCTATAACGAACGATTGCGGCACTGAGTGATTGCGGTGAGATGCGGGTTTGAGAATTATTAATTTCATGTCTTCATGATTTCGATTCACTGCAGGTGAGTCTCGCGTACGTCGTCTGAATTGCTGAAGATATATATCATGAATGAGTTATTGCAAGATGTCATGAAACAGTCGTTAAAAGTACCTCGCGATAATGTACCGGACAAAGCACTGTCCCTAATAGAGGTTTAAAGTCATATCACTGTTCTTTGTGTTTTTGACATACGAACGGAAAATTATTATCAAGATTGCCATAAACGCATTCTCGGCATTTGTCGTGGTCAAATATCGTTAAAATAAATATCTTGCATAACGATGTACGGAGTAGCGTGTGAAGTTGGCGCGCGTCGGTCGACGCTTCAAGTTCGTCGGTACTTCAAGCATCCTAAGATGCGCCGTCGTATGCGCAGTAGTCAGAAGACGGTTAGCATCGCGATGATACGTGTCTGAAGAACTACTCCGTACTTCTCGTGATTTTATTCGCGCCGAAAGTGAATCTCGCGCGCGAATTATTGTCTCCGGAGATGCCAAGGGGAAGTTTCGTTTGCTCGTTGACAAATTATCATCGAGCATTCATTAAACGAGCGAGTATCTTGCGAAACGGCCCATCGAGAATGCCGAGCTAAGTGTCGTGTGTAGTTCGGATCTATCGATGCCTTATATATTTCGGACCCATTAACGGAAAATTCGATACCCGCATCATCACCGGAAGCGCTGTAAGTAACTATTCTGCGCTACTCTTAGCAGGATATCATTAAAACATCATCGAAAATGAATATCTCATATAGCAGCATCGTGAGTGTCGAGTGAAGTTGGCGCGCGTCGGTATTTCGAGAATCGCAAGATGCACGTATATGCTGTGAACCAAAGACAGATGGCGGCGCGATCAAGACGAGTCCGAAAATTCGTTTCGTGTCTCTCGAGATTTCGTTTCTCGTCGGAAATGAATCTCGCGCGCGAACTATCGTCACCAGAAATGTCGAAAGTGAGTTTCGCGCGTTTGTTGTGACGAAATATCGTTGAATGTGAGTATTTCGCGAAACAGTTTATTGGCAGTGCCGAATAAAGTGTCGCGTGTTTATTACGACGTAACGGTCGAAAAGGTTTTAAGTCATCGTTTATGACTCGTCAAAAGTCTCGCGTATGAGATATCATTGGGAGTGAGTTTCGCGCGTGAGATATCGTCGGGAGTGTCGAAAGTGAGTGTCGCGCATGTATCGTGATGAGACAATGGGGCGGTTGCAGAACGTGTTATCGAGATATTTTCAAGGATGTTCAACGAAAAATATGGTAGATCGAAGTCCTGATTGCTTATATGCTGATCATTGGCTGCAGGAAATCTCTCTGTACCAATTTCGTAAGTCACATGTTTTATGATATATGATCTTACGTAGAGAAGCTATTAATAAAATTATACTTCCCTATATAACATTATTTTATTATATAAATTATTATTTTTAATTTATTTATTTGTAAAAAAATGAGTAAGAAATATGAAACTGTCGAATGTCTTTCTGTTGGATTATATGTTTTACAAGAGGGGGTGTAACTCAGTGGTAGAGTGTCTGCTTCGCATGCTGAAAGTCCTGGGTTCAAATCCCAGCTCCTCCACAACAATATTTTTTTTTCTATTCTTTTTGTTCATTTATTTAAAGTTATATAATCGATGTAACAACATATTTGATTTCAATTGCAAAATATTTTCAATTATAGTTGATGTAAGTATTCGTCTATATCTTTTCTGACATAGACTTGCTTGAAATTAATACGTAAAATCCAAATATTTGAGACTTATAGTTACTTATAAATCAATAACTTGATAACATTACTCCGTAATAATATTTGACAGTTTGTCAGTTGATAATTGATACAGCAAAATGTCGAGCTGACAAATGTCGAGACGATCTTCAAGTAACGTAAATTTGACGTAACTGCAATGTTCTTGGTGAATCTTCTATTTCCAAGAAACGTAATATATTGCCTAGTGCTGTTTAAATAAATAATTTAGTTTAGATTCACGTAAATTTTTTGAACAGATTGAATTTTAATTATTTTTAAAGATGTATTACTTTGTGTTTGGTTTTATTAAAACAACAGCTACTGCTATGTACGATTATTACCTTTTTTATCTTTAGAATCCATAAACATGTTAACGATGGAAAATCGACTCAGTTGGCTTAATGAATATAGCAAATCTGCAAGTAAATCCATGTCATTCGGTGTACAGAATTGTTGCTCCAAACAACGCAAAATAAGACTGAACATCGCTCCATCCAATTTATTACCTATAACTATAGAGATTTAGATTAAAATATTATCTTTCAAAATCACACGTGTGCTAGATAATTATTTATTATGTAACTTAAGCCTAGAAAATTTTATCCATTCGCGTATTAGAAATTAATATTTTATAATCATTGTTGATTTGTAGAACTTACATTTATTCAAGTCCCTGTGCGCTATAGATCGCAAAAGCTTCGCGTGTAACTGCAAATTAGTATTATTCTTCAAGGATTCCCACAAACGTAGGAATTCATAAGGCGATTCGACATTTTCCAGTCTCTGAAAACAAATTCTCCTGTGACGTATTTTCTTTCATATTTTTTCCTTCTTTTATTACGCAGGAATGCTTCGAGATTCTGAAATCATACCTGGACGTCCATTTCAAATTGATCGTTCTCCTTCCGGTTCTCGTCAACTATCTGATTCTTATTGCACGTTAAATTATTCTTTGTTTTGCTTACTCTCACGGGCGAAATTGATTCTTTATTTTTATCCGCGCGCATTCTTGTCGGTGGATCGTTTTCATCTTTCGTTTCTTTCATCGTTTCCACTCCCGCTTTGTCGGAATCGCCAACTTTTCTCGATTTGTCGCACATTCCATCGCTCGGAAGTTCCTCGATGATAACCGACGATTTACCTTTTTGGGACAACGACATATACGAAAAAATAGACTTCTGCAGGCTATCTTTTACGGCGCTCGGTCTGGGCAGCGATTCGCGACGAATCGTGAAAATGTCGTCGCCCTTGTCGCCGGCGTCTCGCGTTTTCGACGTTTTATCCCCACGAACGGGATCCTTCGCAACAGGTGATAATTTATCGCCGCTCGCAGCGGCGCGCGTTGTCATCGCGTTGCTTTTATTTGCAACGGCGTTTGCTGCTTTGCTGCTCTCGCTGCTTTCCACGCAGTAACTCGCCTTTATGTGCGGCTTCGTCGCGACATTTCGCGACGAGCCCGGCGCTCGGTCGCAGTAACATATATTGCTGTTAACACGCTGTTTCGGCCGCGTGGCGCTCTTCATTTCCACAGTTTCCTTCGATTTTATCGGCTCGGCCTTGTCTTCGCCGTCGCTGATGTTCTCTTCCTCTATCTTCATTCTGTAATGTGGTCGAAAGTCAACGACGACAAAGTGACGTCCGTGTACACCTCTGCTAGGCGATTATCGCTTCGCGAAAAGTTAAAAGGATACTTGGGCAAAGACTTTTACCTTGTTTTCTTCGATTCGCACGGTTTCCTCAGCTTGTTCACGCCCGATATCGCAGCTTTATTAGTCGGCTCCAATATCAAGACAGTTTCGTAATCGACCAGAGCCTGCGTATGAATTATGTATGTTTGTATATTAGTGGTTATTATGGAATTAATCAAATCGATTACATGGAATTATGGAGTGTGATTTATGTAGAATATATAATTATCCCTGCCTGCTGCAGCTTCTCGAGATGTTCCAAGGATAGTGCTCGGCGAAGAAGCGCTTTGACATTTGTGTAATCCATGCTAATTACCATATTGCAGTCGTTGAGCGCGTCCTCATAACGTTGCAGCTTTATATCTGCGTATGTAACACATGCCAACTCGATCTTGTTGCAATGTAGAATTGTGATTGGTATTTCGACAAATATCAGAATTAGAACTTTACAGAATCCGACTTTTTTCACAAGTCCCCGAATTTTAAGATAAATCACGCAACGAATGAATTTTAATCTTTTATGAATTGCGAATAACTTTCCGTACCGTTTAACTTATAAAATATATATGCAATCATAGCCTTCAGAAGAAATTCGGAAAACTTAGACCTGATCCTTTCTTTGAAAAATCTCACGTAATCTTGTTCGAAGTCTATTTGCTAATATCTATTAATATAGAATGAATCTACTCGCATGTCATGGCTCGATTGTTGTAAGCCATTATATTCGAGTCCATCTCAATACTAAAGTTGTAATGTCGAAGTGCCTCTTCATAATCGGTCGCTCTGAAGGCTTCGTTCCCCTTTTCTCTCTCTTGCGTCGCCATCATGTCCAATTCCGTGCCGGTTAACGAACCTAGAGATAGAAAGAAATTGGCAGATTTAGTGCAAGATTTAATTCCACCAAAATTAGTAGTGGCGTATTTGTATACGGTAAGTTAGGGTACACGCGGTACGTGTCCAGAAATCCCACATCGTTGAAGAGAGTGCACGTGAAATAAAGTGCGAGGATTTATATCTGGGACACCACGTTTGATCATGAATCTACTCGGTAGTTCTTCGTTTTCTCAACAGTCGTCGTTAAGCTCGAAAAAGTTACTTCGCGGACTTACGTTTATCGACTGCCGTTTTATGCGCCGTCTTGCTCGTTTTGTCCAGCTCCTTACGCCGTTCCTGGATTCTCTTCATTTCGGCCTGTCGCTGCTCGTCCTGCAGGTCTATCCTGTTTATTTCCGTGTCGGCGTCATATTTATCCCAAGCCGCGTAATCACATGAGGATATTCGTTTGGGCTTAACACGCCTCTTCTCGTTGATCCTGGCCTTTTTGCCCATGAGACGCAAAATTACGAATAAATTTATATCATTTTGCTTGCAACCTTTCGCATGAATAAGAGTTAAATTACGTTTCAGCTTTGTAGTTATTCATAATTATCCGCGTGATTACGATTCCATTATTGGAGATTAATTTGTTTCTACGAGAACACGATATCGTGGCAATGAAATACGAATGTTAGGGGTTTTGAAGTAGATGCATCAACGTCTCGATAAAATATACGTTTGTATACTTTGTCCATTAATCCGACATACCTTCGTGTTCGGTTTAGCCTTTCGAATTCCCGGCTGCGAGGAAAAGTCATCGATGACGAGGGTGGCTTTTTCTTCGTCCATGTCTCTCTCGCGAGATTGCATCTCGCACGTCCAATTGCCGATCTCGTCGTCGATTTCCCGCCGTTTTTCCGGGCTCAGCATGTTCCTTCTCAAAACTGGCTCCTCTTTTCTCAAAATAGCACTCGTCGGCTTAATCCTGGCGAGACGCTCCTCCGCATGCTTCGTCAAATCTGGATATACTCCTTCTTCGCCAGAACTGGTATTAAACCGCAGGTGGAGAAGTTTATGACGAATCGTTAATAAACGTGCCGGAAAATAACGGGTTTAATGGCGCTTTAAGTAGCAAGGTTGCAAATCTCGTTGACGATTAGCACGGGGATTTAAAAATTATCCGTACGCGCTGTAATTATCATAATGTACCGCGCATACATACACTTGGCGGATATATACGCCAAATAGGAAACGTCGGGGATGGAATTAATAATATTGCGCGCTCGCGCGTATGTGCGCTTAAGTTTTTAAGGAAGCAACTTTATAAATATGCCTCAGAGGACGTTAAGGAGACTCCCAACGTCGACGAGCGGGATCAAATAATAATTAGCTTAATTAGCGTTAGCGTGAACGCGTCAAGTTCTTCGTTCCCCCCCTCTGAGTTTCCGATGATATTTTTTTCAAAAGAACTTACCGCAGAACGAGGACGATCCGCTCCAACGTCCTCGCGTTGGAGCACTCCGAGATGAATTCGTACGAGAGATTGTTGACCGGTATGTTGTACCTCTCGAGCAGTGTTTTCTTCTCGGGTTTCGCGGAGCTAATTAGATCTACCTCCTCGTTACCCATAATGACGAAAGCGGAGAACGAAAGCGGAGTGGATTATATACGTCGGCAAGACCGCAGGTTACGTCGACAGTCGACTCGGTCCGTGCGTTTGGCGGAGACAACAGCTGAACAGCAGTTGAGTAGCAATCGAACCGGATTTGTTGGATCTGCCGGCACATGCCAATCACGTTCAATTACTACTCAACGGTTGTCTCTGCGTCTGACGGCCTCTTTAATTCCAAGTTACCAGGGATACGCGAGCTGTTGATTCCCCACGCGACTCGCGCACAAGCTCTCTTTCCTTCACAGCGATCGATAATGCCTGAAATAGAAACTTATCGTTCGTTAATTTTCTATGAGGTGCAGTCCGGAATGATAAATAATTCAAATATGCCGAATGATAAGTCCTCAACGAGAAGCCGAATCGAATTCTCCATTTATGGATAATGAAGATTGCAAAATTAGAAAATAATAACTTTGAACTTTCACGGAGAGAAGTTGAATTGCGAATAATTTGCAGTTACCGTAAAATAATTTGTACTAAGAATTTGCAAATGTGGAAATTTCACATTTGTTGTCATTGCATTTCATACATACACACACACACACACGAAGAGAAAGAGCGACAGAGAGAGAGAGAGAGAGAGAGAGAGAGAGGAACGTTATATTTTTAAATCTTTAAATCCCTCTAACTCATAAAATTAAGACAAATTACTGAAATTCACAAAGAAAAACCAGGTTGTGAATTTAAATCAAATTCTAGTCAAACAATACATTTATAAAAGAAATGAATTCACATCTCGTCTGCCAAAAATGCTACAGTTTGCATCTATAAATTTGCTTAACCTCGCACCTCGCAAAATTAAAAATATTACTAAGAAAGTAAAGAAAATCACTCTGCCAAATTCCCGGAGAGAAATCGAATAATCCGCGGATGATCCGAGCTCGCCGAGTGATTCATTCATGACGAAATTAATCCCACGTTTCCACCTTCGACGACACTGCATCCTCGTGTTTCGAAAAATTCACACGATCCTGTAACACACGCATGCAGTGTGTATAAATTTCTAAAAATTCTACAAAAAAAAAAGAAAGACCAAGATAATCGCGAATATTCCAAGCTCACCGACAATAACACCCAATATCCATTTCGTCTCCCCATGGAAGACGAATTCGCGTCCGCACCTTCGCGACACGGTACGTACGCGTTCGCGAGAGTAGTACCTACCTTTTCCGTCAAGTTACCTCCACCTCCTCCTCGTCCTCTTCCTCCTCCTCCTCCTCCTCCTCCTCCTCCTTCTCCTCCTCCTCCTCTTCCTCGTCGACTACCGTGGACACGCGCTCCGTGCAGCAGGCGCTGCTCCTCGCGCTCGGCTTACCGCGCGCGCTTACCTGTTAACACGGCAGTCGGCTTGTAGCCCTGCGACGCGCCAGTACGCGGACGGAGAAGGCGTGCGTACAAGTCTCGCGATCGGGTCGCCGTGCCGGGGTTCCCGGTGAGCGCAGCCAAGTGCATATTAGACGAGGCGGCCGCGAACGCCGCGCATTCGCCGGCGAGCGCTCGCTGAGACTGGAGAGAGAGAGCGTGCGTGCCGCAACGACGTTCCGCTCCCTCGTGCAAGTGCACTCGTGTGGAGAGAGAGAGAGAGAAAGAGAGAGAGAGAGGGAGAGAGAGAGAGAGAGGGGTATTCCCGCCCGTTCCGTGAAATACGCTCGGCAGCCGTCCTGCCGAAAACGCGACTGCGATCATCTTTGACGAATTCGATTGCTGGAAAGCCGCGTACTCTTCGCCGAAAAGCGCCGTGCCGCCGACCTCGGCCCGTCGTTTGTGCTTGAGCGCCGGTAAACTGTGGCAGTTTCGGCGAGAGATAATTTTGTCGCCGTCTGGAACTAGAAGAGTGTGTGTGTGCTCCGATCCGAGCGATCACGAACAGCGAGCCGCCGGCTGGTTTGTTGATAACACGCGATCTCCTGAGAATTGTAATCGCGTAGACGCGCACAGCGGTGCGCGTCCTGACGCGCCGTCGAAAGCGTGCACGGAAAGTGCTTCTTCTCCACCAGTGCACCGTCGTGAATTTCTAAACGTTTACCGCGGTTCAACGTACCGTGACAACTGAGTTACGATCGCCGGCGCGAGTCACGGTTGTGTCTCGCGCGATCGCCGAATTATATCGCAGCCGTTCCAGATGCTGTAATCGTGAGAGAACGCGTTCAGGTAATTATCACGCTTCACGAGGAGAGAGAGAAAGAGAGAGAGAGAGAGAGAGAGAGAGAGAGCGAGAAACGTTCGCCAAGATACCTCTCGGGCCGTTTTGGCAGCGAGAGAGAAATTAAAGAGCATATGATTGACTCTCTCACAGGCACTTTTCTCGGCAGAAGTTAATTTTTCCTTATTAAAACGCACTGGAATTTAATTAATCCAGCCACGCTGAGACACGCGATTCACCGAGGTGTCTTGGTGAACGTTCGACATGTAGAAATGTGTATTATTTAATCCGCGGCTTGTCGGCCTTCCTCAACGTGCGGCTACTATGCAATTTGCGATTGCTCGCTTAATTATCGAAATTAATTTATGCAAAAACTCGACACACGCATGTACGCGTGCACGCGCCTGAGTCGAAATCAGAGTGTGAGTGTGTGTGTGTGTGTGTGTGTATGTGTACGCGTGTGAATGCTTGTGAATTTCGACACGGATAATGCAATTATTATGAAGCCGACTCACCGTCGAGCGTCGATTAACTCTCGTCGCGATTCAATCGATTTTCGGTCCTTCTCTCTTCACCGGGTCGTAGTACTTAATATTAACGTTGACGGACAATTTAATTGATTACGATTATTGCCGATCGACGTTGATAGACGTGTAATATCAATGTGTATTAACTGATAATCAGGTCCGCGCTGTAGAGAGCCTGGCGAAAGAGGAGTTATACTGCGGATCGAACTGCATGCGCGTATCTATCTTCTTCTTTCGCGCAAACTCTATCGTCGTACTTGAACATGGTCGAGTGTGTGTTTATACGCGACTGCTTGTTTATTCGTGAGAGTCACTCCAAAATGTTCGAAAAACGCGCGGCGATTATTTACACCGTGATTAATCCGCCGTAGGAGATCGGTTTGGTTTTTAAATAAATAAACTGTATATATATCTGTGTGTCATCTAGTATTTGCACACCGCCAAGTGGCTACGCGAGGAAGCCACTTATGCGATTTCCTATTACAACGTTCTGTCGCGAGCAAACGAGTCGATTTTCATTCGCGCGACTGACAAGCGCTAAATAAAACGACGTCACACGCCAAAATTAAAATGGACACGGTCGAATAAAAACATTTGGTTGGTCGCACAGCAATGACCGCACGGATCTGTTATCCGAGCGGATCGTTTCGGCGAAATTATTCTCGTCCTACTGAAAGTATCACTTCTTTCAGATCGACATGATTTGCTTTAATTGACGTTATTTGAGATAATGCAACTTTTTAGGCAATTTAGTTTGACGTGACCTCAAGTGAACCGATTCGATTCGGTCTGCCTTAAGAAGCAAATAAAACGTGGTCTGTATGAACAATCGCGCGAAAGCAAAGAAATTTTTGCATGACGTTTTATACATAATAGAATATAATCCTTCGTAATAAATTATGTTCAACGTTCGTTCGTAGCGTGTCGATAATTTTTGGAGCAAAAAGTCACCTAGTGACCTCATATTTTTTATCTCTTTGAAAAAGCTGACAATTGCGATTTTTTAACAAGTACACTATCGCAATTGCTAAACATTGATATTGCTACACTTACGTGCTGCAACGTGCGTCTTACTGCTTCGGGAAATATGCCGATATCAGTGAGTCTCGAGTAAGAATTTTTCAATTAAAATTCCGATAAATTTGGCGTCCCAAGATAAGAATGCTTTCAGCAGATTCAAAATATACTGCTTAAAAATAGCAGTGAAAGAAAAGATAAACAGTTGAGTGTTATCGAGTTGTCGGTGAAGGTGGAGAAAATTAGCACACGAGTCAATCAAGATCGAAATACTCCAACGATTAATTCAATATTAATATTACTGCGGTACGCGCTATTAATACACGTGATATCAATGTTCTGTTATAATCTCATCCATACCGTGTAGAATTTGGCAAACGGTTATATTGTCGTCGAGTTGTATTATATACACATAGTTGAATTACGTGCGTATCCGTCTTTTTTGTAACCGACACGGAGCGTGTTTACGTGCGGATCGCTGTTTGATCGTTGAAAGTCAGTCGGTCGCGGCACGTCGCACAGTCGATTAAATTCACGTCATACGTCTGCTCATTGATCAAAACTTCGCAGTGTTGCTTCCAAATTCTGCGCAGGATATTCGTGTTTTGTTTTACAGAGCGCTGTAACGTAATTTTACAGTTCTCGTAAATAGAAAGTTATACCACCGTCCGAGGCTTTCATTTTCGGAAAGATAATTTATGCCAATCGTTCAATCGCGGCGGTCATAAATTATCGAGGAGTATCGCAGTTATATCCGATAGAAAATTCATACTGCGATTTTAGGTAAAAATCACGATAGAAAGATGGTTTATCAATGTCGTGAGATATTACGTATGACTATACGATATCGTTGAGGATCGTTGCTTAATTTTAACGGGATTTTATCTTTTATTCGAATTTCTTATCTGGATCTGGAGCGATTTATTTAATTTGCGTACAGCGTGATCGCGCTTTGTTGTCCAACATCGCAATGAACCTCGCGATAAGACCTCTCATTATGAGAATCCGCGTGAATAACAGCGTCATGGTGTGTGCCCAGGAGAGAGATAATGAGGTTTAATTCGCGATACCAAACGCGTTATCTAATCTAAATCATTTAAAGAGCAAGAGAGGCGAGACCGAAAAATAAACGACGACTTCGCGATTTTCGAGGTAAAACTTTGCGGATTCCCGCTATTTTCGCATGTTCTCACATGTGCGTTCGCGCATTAATTACTCTACCGTTATATCTATTATTTCGCCATTACGCCGATTGTTTCTTCATTACGTTAATTACTTCGCTATCCCGTTAATTTCTCTTAGTCGTTCGATCACTTTCCTCCCCTTTGTCATGTTAATTATCGTTTACATCTTACATTTTAATTAAATCTAATGCGAAGTATTCAAACAGTTTTCACCGTGCGACTAAATGGAACAAAGTGTTCCAGTTTCGCGCAGCAAAGTTTCAATCTCGTCGTGAAGTGACTTAATTTTCTCCCCCCCCCCCCGGTTGTTTTCGCCGTTACGAGACCGCGCGACGGTTCGCTCCGCGACCTTCGCGACCTTAATCGGGAAAATGTTTGGCACGGCACAACAAAACAAAAGACTCGCACTTTGTCGCCGCGGGGACATATCCTACTTTTCTCGCGGTCGTCTGAGCAAGTCGCGAACGAACGAACGAACGAACGAGAGCGCATGTACGTACGAACGAGCAAGCGTAAGCGAGTCCGGTGCGTAGAACGAGCGCGGTATACGGCGCGTGTGCGTGTGCGTGTGCGTGTGCGTCGCGTGCGTGTCCGTCTTTTTTTCGTAATCGCCGGCGTGTCGGCGGCGCCAAGCTAGAAGACGCGGAGGAAGGCCGACGACCCGTTATAAATGGAACCAGAGAGACGGCATTTCTCGAATCGCTGCTTGTGTTGTTATTCGCAGCGCGTCGGCCGCAGCGGGACGAACGAGCCGAGCTCGCTGCTCGAGAAAGTCACCCTTCTTTCGAGGCGCGAGAAACGAGAGAACCAGTGAATCAGCCAGTCGTCCCGTCATCGCGAGCTACTGCTATCAGGTTCCGATATCCGGCGCAACAAGGACCAGCTGAAGGAAGACGACAATTTTTCGAGCAAAGTGGACGCTTTCTCGCTGCTCTAGTGTAATAGAGAGAGAGAGAGAGGGAGAGAGAGAGAGAGAAAGGGAGAGAGAGAGAGAGAGAGAGAGAGAAGCAGCGTACAAAGCGCTGAAATATTGACACTCGCTCGAAGAGAGTTGACGCAGCCGCGAGTCAGTCGACATCCTCGTTCTCCATTAATAGAAACAGGTACAACGAACATAAGCGTGAGTCGCGTGTGTGAGTTGCGTAGCGGCTGATGTTTCGTTACGCCGATGGTTCTGTTGCGAGTTTTTTTTTTTTCTCGTAATCACACCGTCCTACATGGTGAAAAACGAGCGTATGTTTATGTGCGGGAATTGTCTCAGTGTTGAAGGAAAATCAGCGGACAGTCGGCAGCGGAGCTCTTCTTAGACGTCGGTTCGTCTATTCGAAAAAGTCGCGAAGTCGAATCGCGAATTTGGAGTAAGTAAAAATATCGTGAAAGATCGCCCCGACCAGCGTCATCGACCCTTCGGAGACAATGCGTCTGGCGCATCCAGTCGACGCGTTTATTAAGTAGCCGACGAGAACAACAGCTCGACGAAGATCCCCCTCGACAACAAAGCCGGCGGGGAAAGGGGAAAAGCGATAAGAGGACGAACGAGACTGCGTCAGGTGGAGCTCCTCGTCATCCACGTACCAGAAAATCGCGATAAGATAGCGTTCGCTCGTAAACAGTCGCGTTCGGTGCGCCGACGACGACGGTTGGCACGTCTTTCGATCCTCAGAAACGCGAAGTGGCAATTGCGGCAACGATCTGTCCGCTTCGGGAAAGGAGTCGTCCCGACTCGAAACAGTTTCGCGTGAGTTTTCAAGCGGATCACCGACAGCGGGAGCGTGTCGCAAGATCGACGCGTCGTCGCGGCTGGAAAAGGGAGCTCTGCTGTTGCATAACTCGCGCGCGCTTTATCGCGCCATTAAGGATCTCGCGAGGAGAGCGAAGAGTCGAGCTGGGCGAACGTGCCGGGCGAACTCGCGTCGTAATCGCGGTTACGTTCGCCGTGGTAGAAAACGACGAAGTGGAGCGCACCACGACGAGAGAGAGAGAGAGAGAGAGAGAGAGAAAGAGGAGAGGCGTCTATTCATCAGCCGCCACGATTTCTTCAAAGTCGCGCGGATATTAATAGGGAAGAAGCTGCCGCACGACTGGACGTTCCGATCGACGTCGCGATTAACAGTTTCGTATCTAAGCGATGACGACGTCGGCCGGTGATATTAATTGATAATCGCGATTAAACAGTCGAGGACTAGGCAGGAAGACACGACACGGGAAGAGTCTGACTGGGATATATCGGACAGGCTGGCGTCTTCCACGCTGGCTTCTTCTGATTCCTCTCGTTTATCTGAAAGAACCGATTCCGAGCCGATGCTCTGCGACTGGAACACTTAGCAATCCTGGGATTCCATCGTCGTGGGAATTAATCAACGTCCATGCCGTTAATTAACCGGTGCAACAATTAAATATCACGGAGCAAAGAGGAGAAGGTGGAGGAGGAGGTGGACGGCGACGACGACGAGAAAAGCGACTATTCGCGTTATTAAGAACGAAACTTAATGAAACGCGTCAGAAATTAATTAGTGATTCGCAATCGCTGCACCTGCGCGGGAGATTGAACTCGGCAATGACTCGGGCCGGTGATTGATCGGTAATTAGTAATAATCGTAAGTGTGTCGCACGAGTGCCCGCGACAAGGACATTCCGCGGCCCTTCCGCGCCGCGCGACTGGGTCAGTGTCCTGCCGAGAAGGACCTGGACATGCGAGGAGAGAGTGCGGTAAAAAGTGCAAAGTGATATAATTAGTGCGCCCGCGGAGGCGATGTGTGATGCCAGCCCGAATGTCACTTAAACCACGCAGCTGATGACAAACGTAAACAGGATCAAGGTGGTCGTCCTCGGCGGCCCCAGAGTCGGCAAATCAGGTGAGCGATCGCTCCAGCGAAATTTTCCCCACGCTTTATCCCCAGTTTGATTCTTATCTCGAAATCGAATGCTTCTTCTTCATTTTTATTATCGCTCCTTGTCGGTGCTGTTCTTAGAATTTTAACAATATAATTATGACCATCTATTGATTAATCTACGGAATGGTCATACTATCTTATTTTCTATGCTCGGAAAGATCTGATCTTTCCTGAGGTCTCAGTAGGAACTCGCAGAAATAATTATTAGGCGTATACATGTCATTTTTGTGGCAGCGAGAGAAATTTCGCGTGTCAGCTCTGTCAGCGGGATTTAACCTGATTATACGAAGCCAAGTCGCAAGGTAGATATGTTTCGGAATGCAAGTGATATTTTTGTTCGTAGCATTGGCAGAACACGTTTTCGTCGTGCGTCGAGAGATTGATATTGATTCGCGCTCGCTCGCTCGCTCGCACGCAGATAATAAATAATAGCCGGTGGAAAAAAGAATGCGCGCGTTGCTCGATTATGGCGCAACGGCGTGAAATATTGAATCACGTCGGAAGGACGTTCATTATGGTGGACGATACTAATATCGCGTCGCGTACAGCGTGTAATTTCTGCGCGTTGTCTAATAGCGCACCGACGCAACGCATTGAATGAAAGTGCCGTTAAGATGGATACGCATAGTCCTCGGAATAATACGTTGCATTAGTTAACCCGACAGTCGCGCGACGCATACAAAGCGAGCAAACGAACGCGATAAGGCGGTTCGCCGACCTCAAATAAATCCTATTAATAACCGCTAGGACCCGGCACCTTAATAAAGCGCATTCTGCGTCTCATTTCTTTCTTTTCCCTCTAATGCCTCCTCCCGTCTTCTCCGTCGGTAGTTTTTGTCTCGCGTCGTTAAGTCACCGAAACGTTGCATCATTCTCGGAAATTTGCAATTTCCAGACGAACGGAGATAAATAAATGATTCCCGATTCCGATATCACTTGTTCGTTGGTCGTTGTTCAATCTTCTCCGATTGTTACATCCTCACGACGACATTACAGTTCGGGACACCCCTCGTCCTCAGTCATCATTATTTTAATAAAGCACGTATAATCGCGCTATCTCGCAGAATTCGGGACGTCACGCGGTGTGTCGGCGCGTTCGTTCCACTTTTTTTGCAATGAAAATGACGACGTTCTCACGCGGCGGCGTCGCAGCCGACGCGAGAAGGGATACTTCGCCGGGAGAGAATCCTTAAAAGTCCTTCCCTCTCTTTCTTTCTCTCTTGTGAGACCCCGCTGGGTATAATAAGGACCTCCGTGGACGTTATCGAATATCCACTGTGCGCGAGCGGAAGGGAGCGAGGGGGTCGCCGTGCCACGAAAAATCCCACACGGTTGCAGCGGCAGGTTGCTGCGAGAGATCTGGACATCCGATACATCCATCCTGTTGGCCGCGTGGCGTTTCCCTTCGCGTTCGACCCTGGATTCCGAGTTTACGCAGTAACATTCCTCCCTTCCTTATCGTATCACCGTCCGATGTATACGCGGTGTGCCGCAAGAAAACGTCGCCGGGCCGATTCTGCCGCGACAAGTTCTGCGCGCGATGAACGATTGTTCGTTTGTGAGTTCAAACATCGATCGTTAACATATCAACCGCCTACTTGTCGTCAGTTTTCCGGTTTCTAATTAAAGTCGCTTTATCGTTAATTGATCGTAATGTAATTACAATTGCAGAGACGCCGCGGTGATACGTCGGCGTCGCACGCGACACTCGCGAGTCTTATATATTTAAATTAAATAAGGCGTTATCTTATGCTTAAAGCAAGATTAAATCGGGAGTCCTTAGCGAGAAGCCTGAATCGTCAACGAGGACTTGGCAAAAACTGCTAATAGCGAGGGATCGTAAAAAGAATCGTAGACTCGCGAGGAACGCAAGATTGTTATCTACAGCCATTTATCTGCGTTAACGCTTATTGAGGAGGCAATTGGACGTTCGCTACTAAGCCGGGACGTGTTCATAAATTCATTTGGTCTAAACGACTTGCTTTATTGCCGTGTCACAAGAAAAGCGGACAGACAGAAAAAGAATAATGGCTCGCGCGAATCGCGTATACGTAAGCGAACTTCTTTCCTAGACGATGAACCCGCGACTTTTTATTGCTCGGGTGAGCCATTTTGGTCGTTCGTACATTTCGACAGCTGTAATCTTAAATAACAACTTCATCATGCACTTTTTACTCGTGTTGTACTTTATCATATACTTTTTATTCGTGTTATATTTCGCACTCTCTTCGCCTAAAGAAAAGTGTTCACCGCTAATAGCATGTAATTATCATTTCCTTTCTTTTTCGAGATAATAAATCAAGAGAAAAAAGGGAAACGCGTTCTTACATACACCGGACTGTGCATGAGAAATATTGTTGAAATTAATCGCGACGATGATTACACTAGAGAAAAGAAGGAGAAAAAAGACAGAGATTAGGCGCGAAAAATAAAGTGCGCTCTGCGTAGCGAAATGCGAGGATTGATTAATCGGTCCCCATTTAGCCGCTTAGCAGTTTCTATGGGCGTTTTAACGCGCTAATATGTGGGTGAGCAGAATTTCTGCCGATAAAAGATCCGCGACGAGTCCTCGGGGCAGAAAGGAAACTTCAACGAGACAAGAGGATGCGCTTGGTTGATCGCGCCGCGCCATCGATCCTTTTTTATCCTCCGTCTGCTCCTTTCTTACTCTCTCCTTCTCTCTCTCTCTCTCTCTCTCTCTCTCTCTCTCTCTCTCTCTTCTTCGTCTCTCCCCCCACTCTCTCTCTCTCTCTCTCTCTCTCACTCACTCACTCACTCACTCACTCACTCACTTTCTGCCCCCTCTTATCCACGGCGATCGTGGCCGTAATTACTATTTTCTTACGTCCACCAGCGACTTATCCTCCAACGATCTATCTATAGAACCCCGCGCTGGCAACCATCGCACGTCGGCGAATGGCACCGCGAATGGCTGCGTTTTGCTCGTACCGTTGCATCTTCCACATAACACACAATTCTCCGCAGGTGACTTAATCGGCAGCCTCCTCTCATTCTTCACCTCTTCGTTCTCCTCTCCTTCCTGCTTGGTCTCTCCTTTTTTTCCTTCCGCCGATCACACCTCGTTTCACGTGGGGCCACTCGCACGATCGCATCGATTGAACGACTCCTTCTTGGTTCGGCAGCTTTTCAGAGTTCCGTCTGCGAGCAATAATCTAGCTTCGACTCATTAATATTCTTATTTGATAGAATTTAATTTCATCCAGAATTCTATAAAATATTCGATATTCGTCTCTGAAACTTTTCTCGCGTGTTTTCGTCGGAGCTTTAATTCACCAAAATCAAGGATCGCTGGAAACGTCTCACGTTTCTCGCTCACCTTGCCTGTTATCTGTTTCATCACGAAAATCCGTGCGAGCGAGTCGCCCGCTGTACTTTCGTCCGTCATAAATACGACGTTGTCGCGCGACGACCGCGCACCGTCACCGCGAGTTTGACCCCCCCCTCCCCCGCGTAGATAAGAACTTTATAAACGCTCTGTATCTCCGACTCGAGTGTCGGGTTTCCCTCGCGTTTGGACTTCGACGTGGATGGAGAGCGTGCTTTCATTAGACCCCACGCTTGGCACAGATCGCCGTTGGGACTATTAGGCATTAGGAGCAACATTCTCGTGTCCACATCAATTACTCCGGTTCGCGCGGCGTGTATAAGATTACGCGTGACGTCACCTCGGTTTGATGACAGTTATCTGTAAGGGAGAGTGTGTCCACTCGATTACGTGGGTAGCTCTCGGCATAGACCGCTAATAATCCGCGATGTCGTTACACGGATCGTTGAAAATTTAACCTTTCAGCGAGGATTCCTATTTTTAATTGATTAAAAATATGACGTGTCATCGGCGGCGCGTAGCGCCCGTGTAGCGTGCATGTGTGTGTGTATGTGACGACGACTTATTTCTTCTTCTCTATATAATAGAGCGTGAATAAAAGTATATAAGGGGAAGGATAAGATCGAACGACGGGGATAACGGGGTGAATTCATGAATCGGAGAATTTCGAGACGACACGCGAACGTGGACTTTTTTTTGTTGGAATCTTTCGACATTCGGGTCGCCTTTTTTGAATAAAACGCAGTGTGCGCGGAATAGCGTACGTTAATTACAATGATATCTTCGTTTACAAATTACAAATAAGAATCCCTTCTTTGAAAGAATGAGATTCCCATTGGCTTTCCGCGTTGAAGCGCTGGTGAAATATCGTCGTCCAGCTGCGCGGAGATATTTCGAAGATATGCACTCTATCTCTCATCTCAGCAAATAGCTCACGAATGAAGTTCTATATTTCGTTTCTGTATTTCGTGTCTGCCTCTCCTCTCCTTTCCTCCCTTCGTAATATTATCCCTCTCTCGTTTTCTCTTTCATCGTCGTCGTCGTCGTCGTCGTCGTCGCCGGGTTGAATCGACAGATTTATAAACGGTGTACCTACGAGTACGGAGCGGCACGAATCTATGTAGTCAATAAGTCTTCGAAGCTCGAACGACGACGAGGGCGACAACGACGACGAGGACGACGACGACGACGACGACGACGACGACGACGACGACGACGGCGAGGACGACACGAGGAGGAACGTCGTCGATATGTTGAATCCTAGACCGCGTTTCGCGCGGTGCAACGAAACGAAATTTATGAAGCAAGAAATTTATCGGCAACCCGCGAGAACCCGTTCCGATATTTATGGTTTCTTTATTAACGGGCGATGGAAGTGAGTTAATGGCGTTTCAACACCTGCGCGCGCAGGGGCGCGTCTTTCAGTTGGAGATGCCGAGGAATAGATACATTTGTCCGACGCGATCCAACTATCAATTCGACACTTAACGCTCGACCGAATTTTTACGCGAGCGAATTACCTCTCGAATTTTCTGACCGATTTTTTTCTTTCTGTTGCAGCCGTCGTTGTGCGGTACCTGACTAGGCGATACATCGGCGAGTACAGCTCGACCAGCGGTGAGTGTTTTTCTTTCGTTATTATCTCCCATCTCGCGCAAAATCTAATTGCCGGCGCGAAATGCGAACAATCGCGAAATGCCCGCTCGCGCGAAACGCGCACAATCGCGATTACTCGCTCCCAATTTCGAAGTATCACGACCTAAATAAATGTCCTATCTAAAGTTCCCTCCTGCCGCGCTATCGACTTATCTCGCGAGAGGGGCGGGCACCGGTTCGCGCGCGCGAGCGCGAGCGCGCGAGCGAAATGCTCACCCTCCCGGCTTGCAAAGGCGAGCGCGAATCTAAATCTTGATCAGTTCCCCTCGCGTGCTCGGCCGCGCCAGCCGGAAAAATCCGCCGTGAAATATTCTCGCGCTTAAAACCGGACTCTAATTCAAGGGTATCCGTGAAAAATCTTAATCATGGCGCCTCGCGAGCGACGTCCCGAGGGCATTCTAGCGGCGGTCACAGAAATACGCGAGATAGAGAGCGAAGGGCTCTCTGTATAAGGAGGGGCGAGCAGCGGGGTTTATAGAGATAGATCAAGAAAGGGAGAGCGAGCGAAAGAAGAAGAGGGAGAGCGAAGGAGGGAGGGAGAAGGGAGGGGGAGAGAGAGAGAGAGAGAGAGAGAGAGAGAGAGCGAGAGAGAAAGAGACGCAACAAACACAGCGCCGGACCTGAGGAGGGCGGAGATTTAAACACTCGATATGAAATAGAGCCTATGGGGAGGTCCGCAGAATGCAGATCTCTCCCATAACTCATGCAGGCTACTTCGCCATAATAATTGCCGTGTACGCCCGCGGACGTGTAAGCTACGACGGCGAGTTTCGCGGATATCCGCCGCCTGGAAAAATTCATCTCCTCCTTCCCCTCTCCCCCCTGTCTGCTTACCTGCCGCCACGCTCACACCCCGGCTGCGTGAAGTATTGTCCCCTTAACCCTGAACCGTCACTCGTATTTTTGTAACACCTGTGTATGATCACACCACGCCGACCGGTCGCGTCCTCGCCTGGCTGTTTAAACGCCGTGCCGCCGCGCCGTTTCTATCGCGATCCTGTCGCGGTTACCGCGGCGTTACGTGAGGATAATTGCGGCGAACCCGAATTAAATGTAATTGCTGGAGAAGTATGTAAATCATTTATGTTTGACTAGGAGAGATCGTTGCTGGTGTTACGTGCGGTGTGTAATGCGGTGTGTCAAGTGCCTGTGTAAACTGCCTTTCGGGGGAAGGGGAGGGGATGAATTTTTTTATTTCTTGTATTAGGCGAATATATCGGCGAAAGTTGTAATATATCGAATATCTCGCTGCACTCACGCGCTCGCCGAAGGCGTAAGCGTTTGATAGTACACGCGACATTTGCGTGTTTTTTCAAGTGAGTCAAGACACTCGACTCACTTGACTTAATTGATCGTTAATCGTTAAGTGAATTTGAAAATGCGCGGCTCAAACGGGAAACACGAGCTTCTCGACTCGAGATTTATAAGTCTGAAGCCGAGTCTCTGCAGGAAGTTTCTCCTCACTTTCCTCGCAACCGCGTCCACGTAACGTGCGGAAAGCTTCCCGGCACAATAGCGCAATCATCGATTTATCGAATTTCTCTCGTGTAACTGGCAGTCGGAATCAATCTTGATCTCGATCGATCTAGCCACGATCGATAATGCCGGACGAAAGTGGAAGGAAGGGCGCCGCGAGTGGTCTGGCCATCGATATTAATTAATTTCCTGGGAAAATGATGGATAATCATCGTTGAACGTAACCAGGAAGCGAATAATCTCTCGCGTGTCCCCTCCTTGCGCGCGCGCGCGCGCGCTCTACGGGGTGAGAGGGGGAGGGATAATCGCTCAATTGATCCTCAAAGACGACGCCGTGGGCGCTACGATCCGATCGAGAGTCGTCCATCGTTGGGGATCGATAAAAAATGATAAGAATGACGACCGATAAAAAGAGCCGCGGCGCAGACACGACAGGTAGTGTGTCCGAGGATATTATATGCAGGCTGCGCCTCGTGTAAAATAAACCTTAAGAAGTACCGGAGGCATAAAACAACATCGAAGCAGGTTGCCTCAATCTAAAGATAAATTATTTCCACCGCATACAGAAATAGATAGAAATCAAAGTATCTCTTTTTTTTTTATAACTTTCTTTACGCTTTCTAAGACACGCGCTTTATCGAGTTGGCGCTCGTAAAATTTGTGGAAATTCATTCTGGCGTCTTTGTTTATTTTAAGACTTCGAGACATCGAGAAATGTTGAAATGTTCGGATTTTCGAATGTTAAGAATTTTGGCGCCTCTCCAAACTTACGAATTGGCTAAGATTGAAATGACATTCACGGTGATCATGATTCATGGCAATGGCACATCTTCTCTCCTTCTACTTATCTCTCTCTCTCTCTCTCTCTCTCTCTCCCTCCCTCTCTGTTTTTCTCTCTTTCTTCCGGTACATCTCGTGTGAAACGAAATTGAAAATACGTCGACACTTCGTGCAGCTCGTGCGGATTATCGCGCACACTTTCGTTCCCGCTCGTTGGAGAATCACTTTTCCGAAGAAAACGCCCTCGAACGGTGAAAGCGGGGCCATTGATTTCCTTCGGCTGGTCCGCGTAGGTGATGTAGCTGGCGAATTGTGAAAAAATCCTACCTAGGTAATAAATTAGTAGAAATTAGTATCTCTTATTAATCTAAAATAAAATTTTCGTAAGTTGATACACGTGTAGGAAAATATTGTTCTAATGGATTAGAAATCGTGTAACCTTAATAAAACATCCGTGAAGAAACGTTCCGCCTCTCTCTCTCTCTCTCTCTCTCTCTCTCTCTCTCTCTCTCTCTCTCTTTCAGAGAGATCCGCTGATGATAAAGCACGAAAAAATATTGCGCGGCGCGGGAATTCGAAAATAAAATCCGGAAGGATCTAAATATAAATATAAAACGCCAAAACGATTCGAGAGTCTAGATTTATAACCCGCTCTACTCTCGCTAGATCCCTGTTAGATCTCCACGAGAAGGAAAAGAAAAAAGGAATGAAAGAACGATAAATCTATAAATCTAGACATCTTCTCCCGACACGATAGCGATTTGAGTTACTTTCGAAACGGCCGCGCGTTATTGGCTCCCATCAGCACGACTTAAATTTGATCTCTCTGAGCAAGATCGAGGATGATCTTCCACGGCGATTCCGATTACAAGGCATTCGTACGTGCGCTACGTTTTGCGGGGCACGAGGATAATCGGTCCTTTTCATCTCTCGCCACGAGATGCAGCCGCGGCGCTTGTTATTATTTCGATCTCGATTAACAATGCAAATCTCTCCTTGCGTGGAATAATTCTAGGCAATGATTTAGAAAGCGAGTCTCGTTGTGCATTGTCGATCCCTCTCGCGAGCGCACGCGGATGGGAACGTTTTGTCCGCGCGGAGAGAAGATTGCATCGTGCATCCCGATCGCTCGATCGGGAGATCCGCGATAGAGCGATAGATCACGTACAGCGGACGGATCTACAGCAAAAGCCGAATCCGCTCGGTGACAGTTATCGTGCTCGATCATACTCGTCGAAAGTGTGTCGCAATTTACTTTTCTCTCTCTCTCTCTCTCTCTCTCTCTCTTTCTTTTCCTTTTCAAGCGGCGCGGGCGATTCGTTCAATTTTCGTCTTCCTAATTTACTTTCGAGCTCTTTTCACTTTTCCTCGGCGTTTCAATTTTCTCTCCTGCGCCCGATTTGATTTCTCGGATCGTCGACGCTTAAATTACAAACCGCTCTCGTGTCTCTTAGATCCGATTCTTTTTTAAAATCGGGGCTATATACTACTCGCACACACTCACTCAGATCGCACGACTTCTTTCCACGCGCATATCTCGCACCTCACGGACCTCGGACCACGTTTTCCTCGCGCTCTCGGAAGCCTTTTTCAGCACGTCGATATTTCTTCCACGAGGATGCAATGAATTTTCCGTCGCAACGCTTGGTCAAATCGTTTCTCCATCAGCATTGTCCGGCAATAAAACTTTCTCGAGCGTAACGGCCGCTAATATAACGAGCATCCTTATTTGCTTGTTTCTGCGCCTTCCCGACACTTCGCAGTCGACTACGAGGTGTTTATGAGTTTATTTATCGTTTATTTATTGCACCTACCCTGTTAGGGCTACTATGTTCGACGCGCTTCCGCGTCTTCTCTCCACCTTCTCGGTGCGCGTGCTCCGAGCGTTTTAATCAGCTTCGAGAAATATGAGCTTTCCTTTTTTCGCTCGCCCTTCCTTTCCCCCCTGCACGAAAATGCGAAGACATAATCGATGCATAAAAAGAAAACCCGGTTCAATTCAAATATTCAAACTCGACGAGCGTAAGAAGCTGAAAATTTGTCAATGCATGTTATTTCGATTTCTAATAAAGATCATAACGATTCAAAGACTTGGATGTTCAAACGTGCAAAGCTTTTTTCTTTCAAGCATTCAAAGCTGGAAGTATACGCGAGAAACGTGAGAAAAAAGGAAGTGAACTATTTAACGGTAGCGAACGATATACGTACAACACGCGTTGGAGTACGCGTAACACGCGATTAAAGAATGTCTCGCCAATTTTTCCGATCGCGAATTTCCACCAGCGAAAGCCACGTGTCATTGTCAACGATCGTAATGACACAGCAACGAGCGTCAGCGTAACTAATTGGAATTGTCGTTACTAACTGCTCCGGCACTTTCGCGCATTAGCCGCGTTTTCTATCCTTGGGAAAATGTCGCGACTAAATCTTTTCAAGGAGATCGAAGTATCTATCGGTCGAAATAACGCCGATTAAGAAAGATTATTTTACCCCGTCGCCGCCTTCGATTTATACTCGGCGGCGTGTCCCGCCAGGCATTTACGGTGATTGTAATTTCGCTGGCAAGCGGTATTAATAGAGGCAGCCGAGTCGAGTTTACGGTTTTTCTTATTTGTTGCAGATTTCCTTTACCGGCACAGCGTCACTATCGACAATGTCACGACGGAAGTCGAGATTCTGGACACCTCCAGGTGCGAGGTGAGTCTAAATAATAATATTAAGTATTTTATCTAAAAAATATAAAATAAAAATTGTGATTATCCAAAATCGCTTGACAAAACAGAATCGAGCTTCAGAGATCGTCGCGTTCTTTTGAACTTTATCGCTCCGGATAGTGATTTATTTAAGATCGCAGATGAAGACTCTCTTCTTGAATCAAAAGATTCTGGAAATTTCGTCGTGTTCGAAATGGCAAAAAAGCCTTCGCGTATCCTTCGTCGCACTTTCGCGAGGGACCAAAGTCCCCCTCCCCCCTCCATCCATTAAAAGCGAGCTCATTTGACAGATTGATTTACTTATCTGAATTTACGTTCGGTTGCGTGCGTTCGCGCGGATAATAAATAATGCATCGACGCAACGGTATCCTGCGCATCTGTCCTTTCGTGAGTCTTTCATCCTTGCGGTCTGAGAGGGGTCCTGCGTGCGCTCTCGAGACGAATCCTCCTCGCGACGCGTCCTGACCAGGCAGTATCTCTCAAAGGGCCCCGTCTAAATATATCTTCTTCAGACGGGTCCCCGGAGGGCCCACGAAACCCACGTTAAGACCCACGTCCGTCATACACCGGTGAAATAACGAGCGACTTGCGAATTACGAAGGAGATATCCTCCCGTATCCTCGTAAGACAATTTTGGAATTCTTAACGCGCGCTCGCGCTGACAATTCGGCCATTCGTTACGAGTTTCGCTTGACGATTTAAATAAATAAAAACTCTACGGAACTCTCTTGGCGACAGCAGGATCAGGTGTGATTTTCGGTTGATTGTATGACACATCACATTCAGAGCGCTCGGTTTCGAGCGTATTCATATTGATTTCTCTGCGCAGTGAAATATTAGCTCAATATACTTTCTATTTTTTATACGTTAAGAGATATACTTTCTAGATTTTATATGTACACAATATGATGTACACGCGTATACTTTTTACTTTCGACACATGCGATACTTTCTCCGATAGAAAAAGGAAGGAAAGATCGTTAAATCGAATCCGTGCGCGGACGATCGGCTTCGGATCGATCGTCGCTGCCTGACCTTTCCTAACCCGATTCTTCTAGAACACGGTAACGAACGTCGAGGCGGAAATCCTGCGAGCTGCTGGCCCGTTAGTCGCGTATTTGAATTGAATAACGATCGTCTTTAAATTCGAATCTAGGCGACTGCGATCGCGACCGTGCACGAACAACACGTGGGTTCACCTGTCGCAGCTAGCCGCTAGTCGCAGGAATTCCAGCGGGGTCGCGTTGGATTATGTCGGATGAGGCATTGTTCTCCTTTTTCGAGGAATCACCATAGATAGACGCGAATGTGCAAGCTGCGGGAACTCGCGCGATGATAAATGTACCTTGCTCTTTGACTTCTAAATGTTGCATCCAAGTCTCAGAGATTTAAAGAATGTCTGTCTGTGAAAATGTTGCGGTTTCCACCACCAAGTTTCTCGAAATTTCAGCGACAGGTTCTCTGAAATCTTGCAGATTTTGCAAGTTTTTCTATGATATTTTCGGATAGTCAGAGTGTGCGAAGTATTACCAATGTTTCCAAAGTGTAAAATTTCAGAGTCGCGATATGTTGCAATTTTCAAGTCTCCAAATTTTGACTGCCCGAAGATTCCGCGATATCGTGAGTTTTAAATTTCCGAGGATTCAAAGCCAACGTTCTCACCCAGCGGAGCTCTTCGACTTGTTGCACCTCGAAACTTGGGCAATGGTCTCGTAATTTGATAATAGCATGGATGGAGCATTACGCAGCGAGGAAACGAGTCGCGAGTTTATTTTTGTCGGGCCCGCTGCGGCTCCGGTTCGTTTTGGCATTTAACCGTATCCTTCCCCTCGATGAGCGGTGAGAAAGTTCATTCATAGAAAGTATTTCCTGCATAAGTTCAAGTATTGCGACTCTCTGGCGCCTTTTCGACGTAGCAGAACGACTGCGTGCGTTTATTACTTTAGAGTTAAACGCGGACGTGCACTAAGGAACAAGCTTTCAATATCGCGTAATTTCACCGTCACGTTTCCATCAACTCACGCTTTAATATCGTGTCGGAAAGTAATCGTACACGTAAGCGATTAAAATATTAAAGAGATCGATATTTTCTTCGCTAAGAAATAAAAGCGAGAGAGAGAGAGAGAGAGAGAGAGAGATTTATGCTGTGAAATTATATTCCACAAAGATTCTCGCTCTTGATGAAGGTCCGGATGAATTTTTAAGATAAGATTTGTCCTTTTCGTAGTCGGTTAAACGCACAATCCCCCGCGCGATAGGAATATTTTAAGAGACGATTTTAAGAGATTTTAAGAGAGTTTCGAAACGGATTTTCAAAAGTCGCTTCTCTCTCACGAGCTACTTACGCGCACGTTGCCACACCGACACCCGTTGGTTATTCGGTAGCCCCGCAACGAGACTCGATCTGGGCCCGGGTTGTTTTTAGCAAACTGGTTCTTCTACCCGGGGCTCACAATTACCGGCTTCCTTTTTTGTGCTGCTCCCCAAATGTTTGCACCTGTCGCTTAAAAGGCCGCGAACCGTGATCCGCAGGATGGCATGCTAGACATGGATCCTCAAATTCCAGGATCCTTAGCAGCATCCCTCGATTCACTTCCTAGATATCGAATCATTAAGTCGATTAGATCGATCCACACCATTCTTGAGCTTTCAAATTTGTATCTCTTGGACATTCCAATTTTTCGGTTTCGGCAGCTCTAATTTTCCGAGTTAAAATATTAAAATTCTCAAATCTTTGCTACGATGAAAATGGCTCTTTTTATTTCTCGTTCTCGATCATTGTGACCTTTGAAGTCGCGAATCTTTATTTGCTCGAATTTTTGTCTTGTTCACTATGAATAGCGAATATTTCCGACACCACTGCGCCATTAACCGGCGCTACACGACTCGCTGGCAAACAATGCTTGTCCATTTAGAGAACCTTGTACGTAGAACGCGTAAGGATGCATGCACCGTTACCGTCTGGATACAATAAATAATCTGGTACAGGAAGCGCGACGCTAGCGATTTGTACGTACGCGCATAAAATTACATTTTAAACGCTTCCTTGCGCGCCAACAACGTTGGAACTTTAAAAAATATTTCAACGAATAGTTGACGAAGATTCAAGAGAGACACCATGTACCACGAAAATTCGAATTAAGCGATAAACTCGATCCGCGAAACCGCGATCCTCGCGAAATCGCGCTACTAACTTCATCATATTTAAAAGTTCTACATACATAAAACAGCGTCAAGTTTCCGCTGCGGAAATTTCTTCTTTCGTGCGAATAAAGAGATTGTGCCAGATAAATAATGATATTGTAAAAAGCGACAACCTTTTGCTGAGGAAAAGGAACTTTTAGAAGATTTTCGAGACAGATATATCCCTATATTTTACTACACTATTACCTCGTGTGTAAAGCCATAGACTCCTTCGTCCTTTTCGATTTCGAAGCTCTCTCTTGGGATTTTTCGATTGTCGACATGAGAATAGAAACATCTCTGAAATTCTGTTATCTCGATTGCCAAGGAAAGGACGGTGGGAATGGGTTGTTGCGGAACAGGATCTAGGAAGATCGATATCGATGTGGATCAGTGTGGCAGTGGTGCAGGAAGTCTCGGCGTGGCTCCGGTAAAAGAAGCGGATCGTTAAATAAATACGCCATCACGCACACAGCGCGGACACTTCTCTAACTCCCCTGTACCGATATATCACGGCCGCAGATGCGAGATTCCATTGTGAAGCGAGACTTTTAGGTCGATCCCCTTTACACTCCCGGTAAATCTCCGCGAAACTCCTTGGCGCGCAACAGGATTAATCAATCCTGGACGACGCGCTGTTTATCTTGAGTGCAACATTTACGAGCGGCGTATCGTTTTCATCTCGGCATTTTTCTTATCAGGTTGCATCGACTATCAGTCACGTTCAACTTGAGCGGATCCGAAAGTGCGCAAGTAACTGGAATTTTCAGTACGTCGGCACTTGCGACCTTTTTTCGAAGATAATCTGCAATTTTCTTTTCATTCGCGGACTCTCGAAAATTTCACTTGATTTCGTGGCCGATCGAGTGTGTCTGGATTCCCCTGCGATTCGAGCTCTCGAGTTCTCGCAAGTTCCCAAGCTCGCGCGCGCGCGCGCGAGAGAGAGAGAGAGAGAGAGAGAGAGTTCGGATTACCAAAGCTCCTAAATTACCGAGGCACCGAGTTCTCAGGTTCCCCGCTGGACCCAGCGGAGAGACCCAGATACTGACTGTCTGAACTATCTGAAAGTCGTGCAACGGGTATTAGAACAAATAGCCGATAATTCGTCGCTAAGCTAAGACCGCGGCAGCGCCACTAAAATGTACAACGCATCGGACGTTCGCGCGGTGTAATCTTTCCAATTATCCCCAACATTCCTCTCACTTTTGCCGATATCTAAGCGCGATATTACGCTCGCCGGTGCATATTTAATGCCACGAGGGGGGGAAGCGGCGTATAAATTTACAAGCATATCTCGTAATTCGACCGCAGGCACGATACGCTGAATATTATCGAGACAGCGCCGCCTCGTGCTTAAACGCGCATCTCGCTGCGCGTTGGAATCGCGATGCGTCTCATCCTCTCGCGTTAAAATATTTACGATTTTATCCTCCCCGCATAATGCGCTTGCGTGGGAAAATATTTGTTTTTTATATAAAATTACGGATTTGTTCACAGTGTGCGCTACTTGATTAAAGATACAAGGCGGCGCGCCAGACGCGCGCTTCGATATCTGTATTTTCTCTGCAATTATTATTCCAGTATTTTTCAGTCGATGCATCGAAACGATTTTAACCTTTTTTTCTTTTTTTTCCAACACCCAAATTCAACACTCCGATTTATAGCGCGGATCGCACCTTCTCGTCTAATCGTGCCCGACGACGTCCGCGATCTCTGCGAAATGCGAATAATTTTGGACGCGCACGCACCCCGATGAGATTTGCCGGTCCGAAGGCACGTAAATCGGCCGGATTTTCTCGTGAAGCCCGAGCTATAATCAAGCGCGAGATGTTCTCGTCTGCTCTTTTTCCGCAACAAGACTTCTCCTCTCGATGATAGCTAATCGCGTTGCGTCGGACGTTGGAAAGATGCCGCGGCTTAAAGGGCACATAGGCCTTCGCCTAAACGCGCTCTAATCTACAGAATTATCCGTTTCCGACGTTTTCTCCGCGTAACGTGCATCCCCGATATCCCGCGATACGTGGACCCGCGTGCGAAGAAACGCGGTTGAGTGTGCGACGATACGGGTACCGATCTACCGGCACTTAAAGTGCACGAACCCATTGAGCGCACGTGGTCAACGTCCGCTTTGCGCTCGTGGTCGTTGTTGCTTTTTTTCCCCTCCTCTCTCTCTCTCTCTCTCTCTCTCTCTCTCTCTTCCCTCAGCTAGACACCCCGTACGATCTACTCGAGTAGCGGATAGCGATCCTCCAATCGCCGTTAAGATACGCCTGAAAATCGACCAACTTGGCCGAGATTCACCGTACAAATGTCCCCACAGATAAGCGCGACGCACGGCTGACTGCACGATCTGCATTTCCTAACAAGGAAGCGCGCGCAAATCTATTCCGAGCCTCGTCGAGAGTTTCCGTTTGCCTGTTTATTAAAGCCTACCCCCTCGGTCGAGGAACAATCGATTAATTCGTCACTGCTATTAATTGTCACCTGCGGCTTGTATTTCTGTCCAAAGTTTTCCGCGATTACTAAGTTTCTGACGAGATCGTTGAAGGGACTTAAGTGTTGCTCTGTTCTCTTTCCTTCTCTCTCTCTCTTTCTCTCTCTTTCTCTCTCTCTCTCTCTCTCGAGCGCGTGACGTGTGAAGATGTTAATCTAACACCGCTTGCATACAAATTGCACATTCGTAAACGCGACGCTTGACGCAAAACGTTCCTCATTCGCGTCTGGCGATTCGAACGCTCTCGATGCGGTGCACTTAACGCCTGACGTGCTCAAGACGATTTAGCGGAAACAAAGCGTGACCGGTCTTCGTTGGCGTGCACGGCATATTAGCATAAAATTTCCAATCCGGTCATAGTTAGCGGCACCTAATTAGCGCCTAAATTATTCACGTCGGCGATCGTCGATTTACGGGTGAAATTCGGAGGCATCGTAGCGGAACGTACGCGCGCCATCCTCTGGAGGCGCTCTAACACGCTCTTTCTGATAATGAGCGTGAAATTCCGCTGCGTGAAATAACGAGAATACGTATCGTCGCGAAGTCGCGGGCGAAGATACAATTACGTTGGCGAGACACGCACAAATTTCTCTGCTGCGTGTAATAATTGTAGGCGGCGGGTGGGAAGAGAGAGACCGAGAGAGAGAGAGAGAGAGAGAGAGAGAGAGAGAGAGAGAGAGAGAGAGAGAGAGAGAGAGAGAGAGAGAGAGAGACCGAAAATATACGTGGCCCCTCGACGCCGACGTCTATGAACGCGTTTATGTTCACGCGAGCGTTTACGTGCTTGCAGCCGCTCGTGCCAGTTTAACGTACACCTATATCTTTGACCGTCTTACGCGTCATGTTAATGACGAATACCGTTCTAATGCGATGGGCAGTCCCGATCCACCTCATTAAGTGCGCAATAAGAAGACGTGGTGGGCAGAAGATTGTAGCGAAAATGTTTCGCCCAGGAGCGCGGAAACACGTGTCGGAAAGAAAGAGAAAGAGAGCGAGAAGAGAAAGCCATGAAGGAGGCGGGGGATCCCGTGAAAAAGAAATGAGACGCGGTCTAGACGCGCTAAAACGCTCCGAAGACGCAAGTCTCACTTGCGGAAATATTATTTTAAATTAATATTGCCGAGATAATATTGTTTTTGTATTTTACATCGGCTCGCGGACACGCATGCAGGAGGCCAACCTGTAGTTGGCCCGTGAAAAGATTAACTTGACGAAAAAAGATTCGATCGGAAGTACAGATGTGGTGTCGTTGAAGAACGTATAACAACGTGAGATCCCGAGCAGAGGATCCTGCTGGTGCATCTTCAGGTGAACGACTCGTGAGGGTCTCTTCAGTCGTTCACTCGTGAAATTTCCTGCACGCATATTAATCAGTTTTCTCTCCTTCATTCTCTCTTTCTCCCTCTCTCTCTCTCTCTCTCTCTCTCTCTCTCTCTCTCTCTCTCTCTCTCTCTCTCTCTCTCTCTCTCTCTCTTTCCTTTCTTTTAGTCCCAAAGCTGTTTTTCTTCAGCCGAGATACCGTGTAATTGACCCTGCCGATTTACGATTACGTCTTCTTGTCGCGTGACAAAAAGCGCGAACGATTCGCGTTGCTTTTCCCTTCCGCGACGTTGACGAGATTCGCGTTGACACACACACACACACACACACACACGCTGTGCGTGTGTCTGCTGCGAGATCACGTAGCGTTGGAGGAATTCGGTGACGTTCATTTACCGGCCGGTCGTAACTTTTCACGTGCGTACGGTTTTTCTTGGAAAGCGCGACGTGTGGTATCGCCGATAGCAATTAGCGACGTGCAAAATGGCGCCTTAGGCACGCGTCGAGCGACAGGTCGAAAGGAAACCGATGAGGCTCTTTTTGTAGCCTCCAGCCGGTCCCTGGTCGGCTACACGTGTGTGTCGCGCGCGCGCGTATACGTGTGTGTGTGTGTGTGTGTGTGACGAACAGGCGTGCGGATCCGCGATCGTGATGTCAATTACCAACGAAGACAGTCGCCGGGGCGGACTGTCACTGTGCACCGGCCACAGTGACAGTGGCACGCGCCTTAAGCTGCGTTCACAAGACCCACGGGAAGAAGCGGCTATAAATTCTCCCCTCGAATGCCTCGGACGCTTCTTGCCGTCATTCACTGCCGCTAATGTCGCGTCTCCGCGAAGCCGGACTTAATTAATCTTCAAGCTGCACCGAGCGCCATTTTGTACTGAATAATCGGCGAATCGTCTTCGCCGGGTATTCCGTAGCAAAGTTGCTCGGTTCCCAGCTCTGATGTTGTATTGAATAATGCTAATATACCGGAGCTCCAAACTTGCGCGACTCTGAAAACCCGAAGCGCTCGATGATGCGAAGCTTGTTAGAAAATAGCAAACTGGTGCTTTGAGAGCTTCCGAAGCCGTCGTCGCGAAGGACGGCACGCAAAAATGCGTTGTTTCTCAAAAATGTTTAGAACTCGCTCAATGTGCTCTTATCGAATTTCATTCGCCATTCATTGATTTCATAAGTGTACGCACGTGCACCTCGGTATTATAATTCGCGATCTCGTATCGCTGCATCTATTTGATAAACTATATATGTGCGCGCCGGCATTAGACGACGGATGATAATTTTATTTGCTGGCTTGTCGTTGCCTTCTACGGTGATTCTGATAGGCCTTCCACTGGCACGGCCGCCAAGATAAATGGCGTGAACGCACTCTTAGGTCTCATTTGCATCCGAGAAGGACAGTCCATGACACACGAAATGATTTATTTCGATTTTAATCCACGCGCGCGCGCGCGTGCACTTGCACGGCTCAAATCTCGATTCTAATTCATTCGCGGCGCGAACGCGGTATCGATTTCCCCGGAAATGTCCATGCGCGCGCGCACGATTCTGAAAGTCACCGATATAAAACGTCAATCGGCTTATACGATTCAGCTTTACGCGAGACAAACAGTCAAGCAACAGTCAAATTCTCTCTCTCTCTCTCTCTCTCTCTCTCTGTGCAAATAATGCAATAAGTTGGACAAGTTCCCGCAAAAACGCTGACTTCCGGCGATTACGTTTTCTCGCGCTCGGGGTCGCGCTCGGAATCTCTCGAAGCTTTACATCCTGCCGGACGTCGGCGATCTCTCTCGAACACAAAGCTCGAGAGTCGCAGCATGTGCAGGTGATCGCACTTTCCTGCATAAGCGCGAACGGCGTTAGCCCCAGCTAAGTCAACAGCCGATCGCGCACGGTCTCGCTCGAGTCGAGTTTCATAGAATTTCCGCTTGGCTTCCGAGAGACTCTCTCGTTGCAATATCGATCACGAGGATCGCGGTAGGTGTTCTACGGGTATAATAATAACCGGCTAACAAGGGCACAGGAGTTCAGGTAGGCGCACTCGTGGAATCGGCCACGTAGGAAGTCGAGCAACAAATGGGTAGGTGGCTGCCGACTGGCTCGGCTGGCTTTCGACCTCGTCGACCGCCACGATTAATACTTCCATCGTGCATTGTTCCTCGTCACGTAAATCTCCCCGACGAGATAAGCTCTGCGGAAACCATTTATAAGGCCGATTTATATCATTATACCAGGGGCCGCCGCCGCCGTCGCGTTACCCCTGCAAATATCCTCGCGTCAACTGATCGTCCTGCCATTTCTTCGGATAACAGCTCAGGTTGCCACTGAAGATGAAATGATGGCGCGAATCAGTTGCAGTCGTGTCTCAAAGTGGCTCGGTCGGTCGCAAAACAAAACTTTGTGGACGCTGCGGACGCGCGCTGCGGTGTCCGCAAACACGCCGCGGTACCGTCATATTTCGCGCCGGAGAAAACGGAAACAAAGATCAGAGCCGTCGACTCGCTGCTCGCGCCTATCTTCCCGAATGTTCTTTTCTATCTCGCTCGGCTAATTAATCCCGTCCCGATCGGCCGATAGAGAAGGGAAAGTTGATTAACAACGAGCGCCGGCGAGCGACGTTCGCGCAACCGGTCGCGCGCGTACGTTTGCACTTTTACAATCTACATACGATTATTCAGTCTATAATTTCGATATATAGGTCAATGTCTCGGGCCGCAATAAAGTATCAATCGTACTTCATCTTGTTCCGGACCAATCGCGCGCGCGCGCGCCCGCGTGCGGACGTTCCACTTTTGGTGGATTAATTTTTTCCTCCTCCCTCGCCCGCGCCTCCCCCCCTCTCTCTCTCTCTCTCTCTCTCTCTCTTCTTTCGTTTCTTCCATCTCTTCCTCTTTCGCTCTCTCGCTCGTTCTTTCTCCATCCCTCCTTTATCTCGTTTTGTTTTGTTGTCATCTCGCGTCTCGTTTCTCGCAATCTACATATGGCTTTGCGGGTCAATGGTGCCCAGCCGCAATAAAGTATCAATCATACCTCATCTCTCGGACCAACCCGCTACGGGATGCTGCGCGCCGCAGCGTGGTGCCCAGGTGTGTTCCGCCTGGCGAATATGAAGAGTGCAGCAGCCCGGTGACACACTTCCCCAATTCTCGCATTGTTCTTCATCCGCGTGCACGTACGAAATAAATCTCCGAGTGGGGCGAGGGAGAGACGGACGGACGGGCGAGCGAATGGATGGATGAACGGCGGAGGGTCGGAAGGAAGGGAGGAAGAAAGGGAGGGAGCCGGAGTTGGCGCGCGTCGGTACCTCCGTTGGCCTCGTGACCGGCTCGTAATTGCGATTGCTTTTTCGTGGGAGGGCCGTAGGTAATTGATAATTAAGCGCGTGCCCTCCTTGCCCCCGGGGGAGGAAGAGGAGGAGGAGGAGGAGGCAACGGAAGACCGAATGTAACGATGGCATTTCGGAGCGTGTGCGCGCGCGCGCGCGCTTTGGTACCGGATGAACTTGGCCGGCATCCTCGTTTCGATGTCGCCCCAAGTGTTGCACCGCGAGTATATTTATTCCTCCTTTAATTTAATTTTCTGGGTATTAAATCACAACCGAGAAACTCTCCTCTCTCTCTCTCTCTCTCTCTCTCTCTCTCTCTCTCTCAGAGAGAGAGAGAGAGAGAGCGAGTATATTCGTCAAGATCGATTAGCTCTAAAACCGTAACGTCTCTCGTCTCTTTTCTTCAAATCGCGAAGAGAAATTGTTTGCTAAGATTGATCATATATTTATTTAAGATACACACACACACACACACACACATGTGTAAATTCGCGATTTTGTAATCGGTATTAACGTTATCAGGTTATGAAAAATTCAATCGAGCGTCGCGAATTCAGAAGCATCGGAATACTCTTCTTCTTTCTGTGGAACGCGCACGTCTTAATTTCGTAACTTTTATCTCTCTTCCTTTCTCTCTCCCTCTTCCCTTCTGTTCGCCTCATTAACTCGCGGCGTCCACACACACACACACACACACACGCACACACACACAACGCGGGAGTTCTCCAAATATATTCCCACATGTCGTTACACTCGCGATACGCCGGTGATCGGCAATCGGTCCCGATCGATGACGCAGCTACGACTCGACATTGAAATTCCATTGTCGATCGGCTTATCTTAATTTCTGGATGGTGCGCAAGTGTGCAAACGGGCCGCGTAAACGCGTCGACACGTCTGACTATATCTCGCCGGCGCGGCGCGGTGATGGCGTTAGCTTTCCTTGTTTTTCCGAAAATAATGATTACCGTATACGGGAAAACAAAGGGACCGCGCGCGACGCGCAGTATCGCGGATTGTTTTTCGCGGTAATATTTTTACGAACGATACGCTAAACATTTGCGTGGCAAGTACACAAGGTAACATGGGAACACACAATGATAATTTTTGCAGAGACTGACTTCATGCGATATCGCGCGTTTCTTATTGTAATATGCCGTCCATCTGTCCGCGGAATCGTTGCACGCGGAACAAATGTTTATTTATTTGTTGGCTCGTTTATATTTATTTCGTGTAATTGGCGCGTCGCGGTCTCGGCTGGCTCTTTCCTTCGAGAGAGAGAGAGAGGGAGGGGGGGAGAGAGAGAGAGAGAGAGAGAGAGAGAGCGCGAAAAGTCGTTCGCGCATTTTAATCATACGCATCGTTATGAGCTCAAATAGTTTGTCGGCTCTTCGACTCATCCATGTGCGCGAGACGTGCTCGTAAACTCAATCTCCTTCGTGTAATACCCCGGCCTATCACAACGCGATTCAGAGTGTTACAGCGATAATTTAGTTTATTGGCTTTACCTTCTCTCGCTTCACCCTCCTCTATACTTGAGGCGGCCGAGTATTCGCTCGTTACATCGACCGTAAGTTACTGTTAGTGTGATATCTTTCTCCCTTCCTCTCTCTTTCTCTCCAGCTCGGAGGGTGAACCCGGTAGGAACCCTATCGTTGTAAAACTACGAGTAATAACACTGTAAGTCATTGTCAGTGGCCGGGCAATAACACGGCATCCCGTGGAGTCGGGTTGATGTCGCTTTCGTGGAAACGTGCATTGTCGCACGAAGAAAAGATACTTCTTGGTGGCGCACGCTGATCCACGTTCATAGTCTCTCCTGCCTCCGAGGCTCGACTTACACCGCGGCTGTAAGTCGGTTACATTCAGTTACACAAACGAAAGGTCCGCTCCGAAATAAACCTCGCGTAAACCTCCTCGCCGGAAGGACGTCACGAACGTCACACCGGCGAATCCGCAACGCGAATCAACTCGAGTACTTTGCTGGCTATTCTTCGTCGCGTTGATGATCATGGGAGCAAGTTTGAAATGTTTCGACCCCGCGAGAAACATTTCAAGTGAAATATTTGCATTCTGACCCGATCGGTTGGTCATATTTTGTTAGAAACCGTATTTACCGAGCATGGCGATACCGAGCTTTCTTACGCGCGGAATGACGTATTCTCCAGACGTGTTTCACAAGGCCGCAAAAAAGATATCGAGAGATATCGGTTTGCGTATCGCGTAACTACACGCGCGCGCAATAAATAATAAAATGTTTCTCGGACGCGTGTGCTTTTTTTTTCGATTTGTATCGTGCGTGCGCGTGAATCACAAGACTGGAATTTAAGGGCTCGGACATCCGAGAATCCAACAATAATCCCTCGGAATGCCGTTTATGCGGAATATGCGGTCTTCTAATCGGTGAGCATTATTAGCAGAGGATATTGGCGCTATCTGTAAAGGTGAATAGCTGGGGATCGTTATCTGCGGCACGAACACGAAGAAACATAACTTGGTCGGGCCGATCGTTGCTTATCCGGCGGGATCGCGTAGGTGTTAAAGCGCGCGGTTCTCGCCCACTTGAATCGATTCCGAATGGACAGCACGATCGTTTCGTCCTATCGGGTGTCCTGTTAACGGTCGCGTCGTTAAGACGACCGCCGATCGGAAATTACAGTCTGCGCGTACCTTTCCTCGGCCGCCTCGATGGTTTCGGGGATTTTTACGGGGGAACGTAATCGATTCTCACTTTTGATATATTAAATTGATCGGCATGAACATTCTTCACGCCGAGAATTTTGGGAGTAGCAAGCCTCATGAATATTTCAGCTCTCTGCTGCCCCGTTCGGATGCGTGTGTCTATGAATCTCCTTGACGAATTACATCTGATCCCAAGATTGCCGCGAACGAAAACTACTTTAGAGTACTCGAGAGAACTCGTCTGGAAGAAAATGTAAATTGGGCTCTCTCGGTGGCGCATGTGTACGGGCTTGCTTATTTATCATGTTTAACCGCGAGGAAACACGTTGTCAGTGAATAATTGCGGCGCATTTCCACGAAATTGCGCGACGCCAAGTGCATTAAGCGCGCGTTGCTTAATCGAGAGGTGTTTTGCATTATTTCATAACTGGACGAATAACGTCGGCGGGGTTGCACAACGTCGTCGATGCACTCGCGCGACACGCGTGAACGCAATTCCGGCATCGCGTCCAATCGCCTCGAATACAATCGATCAATAAATATGTATGAGCGATTCGGGCTCGCGCTGCGACGACGCGACAGATGCGCACGCCTGCCGGCAACGTTTCACGTCGATGACGTCTATCCCGTCGAGGACGTCGCGGCGGATTTGGTATCCGCTTAAGGTAACGAACGAACCAGATTTCTTAATCGACGCAAGGCTTAATCGGCGCCGCCGCCGCCGCCGCCGCCGCCGCCGCCAAGGAGATGTAAGAATCTGCAGAGTCGAGCGAATAAAGAGAAACTGAATCTCGCGAGTTGCACGGGCCAAGAATTTTTTACAATGATAAATCGTAGTTATCTGAAGAGTTCCCAAGTCCCGTAATATCCCGTAATTTTACGATTCGAGATCCCGACAGACCTCCGAAGTCTTCCCCACTCCCGTAACTTGGTAAGTTTCACGAAGCCGCGGACTTGCGTAATATCTCAACGTATACCAACGAAGACCCGTAAATCCGGGGTAACCATAAATCGCGGCGCGATCGTTAAAGACCGAAGATGAATTTTCATTCGGGCGAAACGCGTAATTTTTGACACGGCGCGATCGACTTTAACGCCCTTCTTTTTCCACCGCTCTCTTCTCTTTCTCTTGTTCTTTTCTTTCCTCTTTTCTCGAAAGACCGAACATCGACGCTCCTCCCGGAGACGGAGGAGAACCTTACAACGTCGCGGCGCGCGACGTGAAAGGGGAGCGTGCGTTGTCGGAGGTTCCCGTGGCGTTTATTTACGAGCGCGTTACACGCAATGTTAATTCGACAGATTTGACCGTAAATAACGCCCGTAAATACGCGCACGCGGGTATGTATTTATCTCGGTCTATAAAATTCAGAGTCCCCGCCGGAGATGCGCGCACGCGGCAGTTTAAGCGGTGACTGAAATTTACAGGCGGGACTTTTCGAGGCAGAATCGGCCCCGCGAATTTTCTGCGCCTCCCCCCATTCGCGGTCTCCCTTTTCTTTTCTCTTTTCTTTCTTGCGATCTTCATTAGGATCAGGCGTAACGCCGCGCCCGGTATGTTCGCAAAAAGTCTCACAGAGGCGGACGAACTTTTGAGAACGTTCGCCGCGGCACACCGAAACGACACATTGCGTGCAGAAAACAAATTTCGATTTACCACGATCGCTTTCTCCTCACTAGAGATCTCTCACTCTGATAAGGGGGACCGGGGGAGGGAGGGGTGTGTTCCGTATTAAAATAACGTTAAGATATCCAGCGTAGCTGTCCGAGCAAAGAGATCGCGTCGAGAATTAAATCCGATTCTTGATCCCCCCTCCCGCCGGCTCTCTTTGATTGTCATAGTGATCGATGTGCTCTATCGATTTGTTCCAGGAGAACGGTTGCCTATACTCGCACATACGATGGGGCGAGGCCTTCGTCGTGGTCTACAGCGTGACATGTAAGCGTAGCTTTCAGGAAGCCAGAGGACTTCTCAAGCAACTCGCGGATCTACGCCTGCCGTCCTATTTCACCGCCCTCCTGCTCGGCAACAAGCGAGATCTGGATCACGCTCGGTAAGCGTAAATCACATTGTTACAAATATGATTAACGGTCTCGTAAGAGGCGGCGGGCGTGCACCGGCGGTAACGTCCGATGATCCTCCAGCCGGCGGTGATATACGAGCGAATAAAAGGCGCGCGTACGCGCCTCGCTCCGGGCGCCGTAAAAACGGTAATTATTAATAAATCAATGGCGCGGCGCGATTTTTCGCTCCTTAATCGCCGCCGCCGCGGCCAGATATGTCCTTCCGAATCTCGCGCGTCGGCGCTCTTGTTTATCCCGCCACGCTCGATTACAATCGACCACGATTGTTCACCGTTGACTTATGAGTCGTCGTCTGCGGCGGCGGCGGCGGCGGCGGCGGCTGCGGCTGCGGCTGCGGCTGCGGGGAACTAGATGAAGCCGCACCGCGGAGTCGATCTGTATCGCCGCGTGCGGTGACGTTTCAGTTTGCCGCCGAGTAATTATTGTCCGCGGATCGGCCGTTGGCAATAGGCCGAACGTTGCGAGGCAATTTTTCCACGTCGACGGAGAGTTCAGAAGAAAAAGAATTATGCTTATTCGCGAGTAATGTCGCGCTTGCACGTGGCCCATTTTTCCATCGCGGCCTCGCAAGCCTGGCACACTTCGCTGCCGCCGCCGCCGCCGCCGCCGCCGATTGGTGCGTTAAGGGGCTCTCACACGATTGATGTTTCTGCGTCGGTACGCGCACGATACAGCTCGCTGATTCGATTCGAGCAAAGCCCACCTGAGTGTCTCGGAGTGTTTTGATCGGAGCAACACCAACGAGTAAGCCTGTCTGAGAAAGTTGAGTGTGAAAAACTCACGAGAAATTAATCTCACGAGAGATATTTCGTAAGAGAGAATTGGCTCCAGCTGTCGGCCGAAATCAACGAACGGCCAATTCCGCGGGCCTGTTTAACGCTCAACAGGCGTGTCACGGATGCCGAATCTCGTTCTCTGAATTGAGATTTATCGGGCCGCGAGTACAGCACGGTGCTACGGAACGTATGAGGGCCGCTTAAGTGGCCGCGCTCTCGTCGCAAGAATTACAATATCATTTCGTGCGTCGCGCGATCTCCGATCGGCGACTTGCTACTTCGCCGTCGGCGAATCGTCGATTATTCGATCGTTCCTCTTTCTCTCTCTCTCTCTCTCTCTTCCTTTTTCTCTTTTTTCTCCTCTTTTCTCTTCCGTCGGTCGCACACGCGCGCGTATACACGTGTATGCATGTGTATACGTGTCCGGCCTATTAATTCTACAGTTCACTTTCCACCTGCGAGTAACAGGATCTTCGCCGACGTTTCCTAGACGAGGTGAGATTTCGCGTGCGCCACGCGATTCGCGTTTTTCCAGACGGTTCTCCTCTCGCGGTGCGCGGCGTTTTATTAGGTTGTTCCCGCAGTTTTGTTGCCCTTTTCGCGCTCGCTATCGCCCGCGGTGTAGACTTACCTGTACTTGCTTACTATAGACCGCTTACTCGCCGAGGAGGAGCGAAGGGGTAGGGGGGAAGGGGGCCTCGGTTCTTTCATCTCTGAAACTTTCGATCTCCGGGTTGCGCGACCGGCTGAATCGTATCGCAAAGTTTGAAAAGTCCCCATCCCCGATCTCATCTTCCTCGTCGATATTCACCCAGAGAGAGAGAGAGAGAGAGAGAGAGAGTTTGACGTGATTTTTCATCTGGAAAATGTAGCGATTTCTCTTCTCTCACTCGTGAAAAGGTCCAAAGGTTTCCCACCCCCGCAAATATCGAACGACAATTTGAATATTCATATTTGTGTTGATTTATGACTTCGGATCGTACTCCTTTTTTGCATCTTGTATACTTTACGTCCTCGCGACTCGCGGAACTCGTTCGACGGGACTCGTTCGGGGAACCCTTCGACACCTCGAAATTTCCCGTGTCACGTTCTCGTTCGTGTGGGAAGGGGCTTTCCGCCGGGCGCGTGGGTTTTCGTTGCCGGCGTGGCGTTTTCGCAAAAACCAGTTCAACGAACCGAACGATCGGCCACACGACGGAGTGAGTTAATCGGCCGACTGGTACGTCAACTTTCCGGGCGAACCGACTCATCCAAGTCGGTCAGGCGACTCTGAACAGGTAAACAGATCTTGGCGAGGTAAAGATCGCGTGAACGGTTTCTAGACGAGCGACGACGACGACGACGACAACGACGACGACGACGGCGACAACGACTCGACCACTACCGGGTGTCTCGAATCGGCATCCGATGCCGCGTTGCGGTTTGCAACACGGTGACCACGTGTCGCGTTTCACGTATCGGCGTCGACGATCCGGCGGTTCGGCATACAAACATGCGGATGGATAAATGAACGTCACAGCGACGAGGGTTACCGATTAAAACAAAGGGATGCGGGCTGCGAGGGTGTCGAATTATTTTATGAACCTCTGCGCTTTTGCGTCGCATCTCTGGTCTCTTAGAATTCTACCGAGAGACTGGCGGAGCGGCGGGAAATTCAGGTGTATTCGAGTATCCCGAAGAGCTTCGGAATATCTTTCAGGAATATCTTTCTGAGAAAGATAAATGTCACTGCATAGAGAATCTAGTGAACGAGACCAGTCTACGAATAAATTTCTCCGGGATTTTCCCATCATTTTTAGAAAGAACGATTAAAAGCTACATTAATCTCTTGCCGTTGGATGCGCTTTGATAAAGTAGTTCTCGCGATAATTATCGACGCGGTGGGTCTCTTCATGTGGCCAGGCGATCGCACGCGCGTTCAGCACGGAACGTAATTCCCTCGACACGATATAAAACCGAGAGCGTCGTGGGAAAAAATGCAGTTGGGGCTGAAAGACGCGCGATAAACAGGTGTGGCTTGCGTGCAGCTTCTAAGCGTCGATACATCTTGTCGCATTTTATGCAACCAGTCGCTCAAAGTGCATCATTGCGTTGCGTGATTCAGCCAAGAGAAAGCTAGGAAATACTGGTACGCGTTCGCTGTTTTTATTTGCGACTCGAATAAAGAGTGAGATGGCGACGGCGGCTGGCTGCGGTGGCTCATTAACCTTGTCGGATCGGCGTGGCTTCTCATGTATCCGCCGCAAGATAAATATCCATTAATAGGGCAGAGCGAATAGTTTTTGGTGTGCAGGAGCACTCGAGTCCTTCGGCTCGCGTTTCCCCCGTCGCGACGCCACACCGCTGCAATTGCACGAATAATCGCGTTTGAATATTAATTGTATTAACTCCTGGTTAATTAGTTGAATAACGATCTCCCGACAAAACTTTCTTCCCCTTCTTCGATAATCGTTAGCCAGCGGTAATCGTTATCCCGGCACCTATTCGGGGTGCCCGACGAATTTCTATCCGTCGCTCGTTAGCCGTCGATCGCGCGAAACAGGCGCGCGAGCGAGCGAACAGGACATCGCTCGATATTCTTTCCCCGTCGCCGACAGGAATTTTCCCGAGCGATTCCCGCAGGAATGCGGATCGTCGTTAACGAAGACACGCTCCTTTTCTCGCCTTACGAGCCACGTTCTCGTCCTTTATGGGGCTTTGCATACCGGGAGAAATCTCACCGATGATCTAGTAACGACGGCAACGCGGCAATTATAGCCGACGCTACTATGCCATACGGGATGTCTCGAAAAGGCGTGCGCCACTCGTCGCAGGATTCTATTCGCGAAGGAATTCGAAGCGGTTCGCCTCTCTGTCTGCTCGAGCAAAAAAATCCGTCCTCTCTCTCTCTCTCTCTCTCTCTCTCTCTCTCTCTCTCTCTCTCTCTCTCTCTGTTTCTGTAATTTCAAAGTTCAATGAGGCGCAGTCATCGTTACCAAAATCGAAGAATTTGAGATGTCGAGTCTTTGTAGATTCTCTTGTACTCGAAGTACGAAAGTTTAAACAGGCATTTGAAGTTTCACGTGAAATATCACCGAAAATACGTAATTCCCCAATTGCGAGAATAATGCACTTGTTGCAAAACTTTCAATCGCGCAAACAGAAAAAAGGGCAAGGAGAGAGAGAGAGAGAGAGAGAGAGAGAGAGAGAGACAGACAGATAGACCTTTGTACAATAGTATCGACCGAGAGACTTGGAGCCGACATTTCAGTCTCGACTTTGAACGAGTCAACCTTTAGACGACGAGGATGACGATGACGGGGCGGAGGTCGTGCGAGTTTTACGGCATGCGAGCACGAGTTCGTGCGATCTTAGCGGCGATCGAGGTAGGCAGGCGAATAAAATGTCGCGAATTCGCTGGGAATTTGGTCGAGCTAACAGGAGGGAAACGCCGCGCCGGGGCGTATCGATAGCCAACAGGCGAATGCCAAAAACGTCACAAATAAAATGTCACAGACACACGATAGTGTGTTGCAAGCGAGATTGGCCGATCGGCGGCGGCGGCGGCGGCGGCGACGGTGGCGGGGAGGGGGAGGGATGGGGAAAGAGCAATTCGATTTACGTAACTGGCATTTTGATGGCATGCAAGAAATACGCTCTTCGTAGCTGTCACGATTACCGTTGAGAAATTTAATTAAACCGGAATTATGCGTGAGATCCATCGATCCCGGACTGACTCATAAATTACAGCACGCCTTTCCTGACGTCGCATGCGGGGAAAATGATCAACTTTAAATTAATTGCGTCGAGCGTGACACCGCTTTTGCGTGCAAGCCTCCGTGAAACTCGTCGAGCTCGCCCGCGCCGAGACACGCATGGTTTCAAAGTGTCGAGAGGCATTCGGAAGTCGCTGTTCTAAATTTGAAGGGACGCTCAACAAAGCACCGCGAATCTCATTTTTTCCCGAGAGCACGATGGCAAATGAAATAATGCGCGTTTATGTTTGCGCGAGGCGAGTACACGCGAAAACCAAAGACCGTAGGCCGAGATTCGCGACGCGAAGGAACATCGCGCCTATCCTATCCGGTAGCCGCGCTCGTCGTCTTAATGGAGTTCATAAAGATTAGAGCGAAGTCCGCTGCAGGGCTGGTGAAACCACTCTCCCGAGAACGAGTTTTCGCCGCTTTAGATACATCCAGAGAGCGTCGTTCCAACGCGAATATTGCGCATCGATAAGTTTATCTGGAAGCATCAGCCGGCAATCCCTCGCAGCAAGAGGTGTTCTCGCGCGACTGACGCGAGACTGGTCCGAGAAAAGCCACTTCCGTTCCGATCGAGGCGCGAGGAGTCCCGGTCTCTCGTCGCGCGCGCGAACGCTCCATTTTCCTCACCTTTACATTTCTCTGCCTTTGATCTCGCAAACACGTCGATTCTCTCTCGTTTCATTGCGGAACTCTCTCGGCGTGTGTGTGTGTGTGTGTGTGTGTGTATGGGGAGACGCCTTCCGATGCCGGAAGCTCTCCATCACCGATATCTCGAGACCACCGAAAATCTTTGTATCCACGACCACGCTCGATTCGGCCGCACAATGTCCGTTCATGCTCCTGGAGAGATTTGTCATCCTCGAGCGCGATACGTTTGTATTACTTTTACGGCCCATTATCCGCTCCGGGCGCGATTGACGTGGGTTGTCCCCGGACGCGCAGTAAATATCACGTCTGGTCCCCCTTGGATTAAGAAAGAGCGCGGGACACGGAAACCAACGGCCGCGAGGCTCGTAAAGCAACGGATCGCCTCGTTCGTATAAAATAAAAGGAAACGCGTCAGATTAACGGCCGCGAGAGCATGCACGTCGCATGACTGCGACCGTCTAATCGCGCTCTCCCACGTGCTCTTCGTGCCACCTCCCTCCGACGCTGCGCGAGGATCATGTGTTTTATCCCGTGAATTTAATTGTCTCCATAAATATCGGAGTCCTTCTGCCCCCCCCCCACCCCCACCCCACCCCCAACCCCACGCAGAGGCACGCTCCCCGCATTGGAGATGGCGGGAATCCTCGTCCCCGTCTTCTCGTTCCTCTCGCCCTCTCTCGCGTTCGGACACTCCGAATTCCTCGTCCGGCATCCTTTGTGCCGATTGCGATGCATAATGCATTTCCGCGGCCGGCGTATTCATCACCGACACTCTCGAGACTCGAAAGAAAGAAGTCGGAGCGTTAAACGCCCGACAGAAGTCTGCGTTATTTCGGCCGTTCCGAAGGGGGGATATAAACCGCGAGGTCCGCAAATGGCATTCGCGAATCCTAGGTGGATCCTTCGATTCCCAGGGGAGAACGAACGACCGCTGCGCGAAAACAGCGATTTTCGCAGCTGCGCGGAGTATTTCTTTTCGGACGTTGTTTTCTCATACTGTGCTACACGCGGGACCCGCCCCGCGCGATGTCTCGCTCGACTATTTATATCAATGATGGAAATTATCCGGACGCCTTGTGCAGATTTTCTCTAGACGTGGGATAATTGCGGTACGCGGAAGAGGGGAGCGGGAGTACAGCGGGCGTCGAGAATTCATACCGAAAGACACGAGAGCCGGCACGAAGCTCTTATTAATCCTGCCATCGTAAATATCCTGCGGCGCCCGGCCGCTTCATCCTGGCGAAATTCCAGTGACTGTGCTTCCTCTCGTAAACGTCCGGTCTTTATGTCGCCGTTCAATCACCTCTCTCTCTCTCTCTCTCTCTCTCTCTTCTCCAGCGTCTGGTGTTTGCCAAACCCGCGGCATCCGTCGTCGGTCCGCGGCACGTTCCGCGCCATCGTGCATTTAATTCGAGCCTTGGACGATTCCATTGACTTCCACGGCGCAATGTCCGCCGCGGAATAAATCTGCGTACGCCCGCTGGCATCCGGTCCGCGTTTCCGCCGCCTGGCCGATCGATGTTTCAACACGTGATTCGGCGCGCGTTCCGCGACATAAACCACTCGGGCTGAATCACGCGGGTTGACGATCCGCCGACTGACGGACGTATTCCGGATCTGCCATCTCGTCTTCCGCCACGGGCTACGAAATTAGAAAAGTTCCAACTCTCCGAATTCTGCGGGGGACCGAAGAGTCCTCCCGACAGTTTCCGTGACACTCAGACTCGGGGCGGAGTCAAGGAGGAGAAGAAAAAGGAAAGAAACACGCGCGACAGCTTCTTTGTTCCCTCGAAGTTTCAAGTGTCCAAAGTCCTCTTGGGAAGGACACACTGAAGATCGTCTCGTTGTTCGCTTCTGTTGCAGGGAGGTGTGCGTGGACGAGGGCCAACAACTGTCGCTGGCGCACGGATGTCAGTTTTACGAGGTGAGCGCCGCGGAGAGTCCCGCGGGAGCTGCTTTGGCCTTCCAGGCGCTCCTGCGGGAGGCGAGATCGGTGCAGCTGCTGCGAGCGTTGCCGATCCGCAGGAAGCTGGGCGTGCACTCGGTCTCGAGGGTCCTCGGCACAATCTTCGGCAAGAACACCACGAAAGATCGCAAGAAGAGGCCGTCGTTGAGTATATGACGCCTCCTAGGCGCCCTTCTCCTCGGAGGACGAGACGAGCCGGGCAGAAGGGCCGACATCGTCGTCCTCAGCAGCAACGTTTACTCGAGTCGCTGACGAGGTCCTCGACTGGTACGAGTCGCCGCCGCCGCCGCCGCCGCCACTTGGCGGTCTGGTATGAATCTCCCTTCGATCTTGCGCCTTCCCGAGCTCCGAAGAGAATGATCGCGCGATCGGACGACGACGCTCTTGGCGATCTCGGAGGCGATCTTTCGTATGAGAACGAGGTCCTTCGCGAATTGCGTCTCGCCGGAAGGAAGAGCGCGCTCGATATGAGGGTGATCGAGCTTCCACGGCCCCGCGCAGTGTTCAGGATTCAGGAAGTTATCCACGTGGATCCAAGACTGATTTTTTCCGGCGTCGTGATCGCGCGAGCGGTTCGAGAGCGTGCGAGGATCCCGAAAGTGCAACCCGAAAAGATCCACAGGACATCCGAAGGTCTTCCGGGATCCTGGAGATATCCAGGCTGCGAGGAGGTCGTTCCGCTCGTCCGGAGGGCGAGATCACTCCCCCACCATCCCCACCCCCTGAAGAGAAGAACTGCTGCGAGTGCTCGCGCGTGCGATCCTGTTTCTCAGCGCGGCGTTGACGTGTCCTCGCGCGAGCAAGAAGAGCGAGTCAACGCCTCCTGACTGCTCAGCGACCGCTTCGTTTTATTTCCCTTGGAATATATCGCGGTGACATCTCTCTCGCAGTGATCACGAGTGACCGGCGAAGTTGTTCCTGAACATGGCGTTAGTCCTTAAGACGATCGACGGAGAACGATTCTTCCGGTCGCGCCTCGCAACCGGTTCCGCGAGTGCAAATTTTATAATTTGGTACGCATAACACTCACTTGCAACACTCACTCGGTGTTTAAGTTATTACGTCGCTAACTCTAAACAGTATAAGCCGTCTCGCTCGTCGTTCTCGCTGTATTTACGAACGTTCCGCGCATTTTATAAGAGATATTCACGCACGCAATAAGTTGATAAGCCCGATGAAAGCGTCAACCCGCGTGGCTGCTCAGCTGCGCGGAAGGTTATCGCGAAATTATTCTCCGCAGTTTGCACTTTTTCTTTCATACTCTTCATCTTCCGCGAAATTCTCTCCTCTCGCCCGAGCGAAACGCGTTACACTGTTTAGGGTTGGTCTAATTTCTATCTTCCTTTTTTTTTTCTTTCGATGCTCCCGAATGAAACCCGTGAGTCTTTCAAATTCCGATGCTCCCAAGTGGAGAGAAGATCGCAATTCGATTCGATTCGATTCGATTTCCTGCCTACCGCCTTGGCTGTCTCTCGAGAGGCGTTCGCGAGCGGCTCACCGAGAGCGGTCGCGACGCCTTCGTCGTCGGGCGTGATTGGATTCGATGACTTAAATGTTCCTAAAGAAAGTAGCCTAAGTGTAAATAGCGCACACGTTCGCTTATCACACTTCGCGGAGGGATTCTTCGCGGAGGCTCGAATAATCGTTAAGATTTGCATACGAGAGAAGAGAAATAATATGAGTGCGATCGCCGGAACGTCGAGCCCGTCATTAGAGGGGTCATTGTTGTCGAATCATCGGATGGTGAAGAAGAGAACGATGTCAAGTGTCGAGTTATTTTCCGAAAGTTTCCCGCCAATTTCTTCTTGCCGTTTCTTCTTTTTTTTTTTTTTCTTATCGCGCTTTCATAGCTTTCATAGCTTTCATGTCGAATCCGTAAATTCACGGGGTAAATAGAAGCGATTTTTGTTGTCGACGGGTCGACAAGTATCGGCGATCGTTCGTATGGCTGCCATGTTACGTTCGTCGGTGACAACAGACCGATTAACGCGCGTCTCGTCCATTACTTACCGTAAAAAGTCGGACGTTTGCCTTTTCGCTAAGTTCTACAATCGCGCGTCGACGTTTTGTAAGTCGTCCTCCTTTTTCTACAACCAGCATCTACGATCGACTTTAAGGTTCGCGTAGTTCGTAAAAACGCTTTCAGTGTCTTCCGAACGACGTAAAGCGACGTAAGCTCGTCACGCGACGTGCTCTTTTCCGCTGGAAACCGCCGTGGTTAAAATTCACAACGACGGATAAAAAACACACGGCTCTACACACGTCGGTCGGTCGGTCGGTTTTAATGAGCACGAGTGAATTGCGCGACGCTTTTTTAGCACGTCGATTCCCAGCGGAAAAAGACCGCGAGCGCGCGTGGGTCGAGCTTTCAAAAGTTGTTGCCTGCCTCGAAAACGAGGCGGGACACTCTCAGCAGCGCAAACAGTGCGTATATCTCTCTTCTCGCGATACATTCCACTTGAAAATTAGCGTCTAATGTGTGTGAGTGCGTAATTCGATTCCAGGCAGATCGTCGCTGTATTCGAAGTGCTAGTCACTTGTTATCGAGAGGAGATAATAATAAAGGAGCGTCTTTTGTTAAGTCGAATCTTCAAGTTGAATCTCCGCCTGCGTCCACCCGCTTCCACCCGCCCGACGTGAGTCATCGACGGTGGTCTGCGCCAGTCATCGGCTGGGGGTAAGTCGTCTCACCGCTTATCAGGCAAATTTGATAAATACTTTGATAAATAATTATGCAAACACTGTCTGTATCTCGAAACAGTATTCTCCCTCTCTCTTTATGTTGCCGAAAACAATCGCAAGGTCGCGCGCTCTCGATAGTCGCAACACATATCTCTACAGGAAAATAGAGCCAAGAGATTAAATAGCTAAAATACAATATTAAAATATTAATTTCATAATATTTAATATTGATATTTAATATTAATATTATTATATAAATAGCACATTTTTGCTAAAGATTAACAGATAAGGGAGTTGGAGTCGTACTGGATAACTTTAGTCAGTTAAGGTGAGTTGTCATGTACTCGTTGTGACAGAGATGACAGAGAATGTATGAAAGGGAGCGTTCGAGATATTTTTTGAGCGTCTAGTCAAGATAGTCTATAGTCTAGTCTATACACGCGTTCGAAGTGGCGAATCCCTGTTTCGAATACAGTGCGCACCTTTTGTTACATTTTCGGGCGTCTGGCAACTTGGACGCCGGCTAGACCTCGAAATTAGCCTGTCATCGTCGACCTATCAGCCAACTACAGCGCCAACAGCATGTGTGAGACCTCGAGGGACGTCACGGTCGTTGGTTTGGCGAAAAATCGGCCAGATTCCCAGATCTCGCAGATTTAGCAGGTCTCGTTAAGCGAAGTCGTCGCGCGATTCGGCCGAATAACTAGCGATTCGGGCCAAGGTTTCGGGTGTAACACGTGCTCGTCTCTCCCCTCTATCATTCGCTCACATATACACACATTCTCTCTCTCTCTCTCTCTTTCTCTCTCTCTCTCTCTCTCTCTCTCTCTCTCTCTCTCTCCCCCCCTCTCCTTCTTTCCCTCGGGGGTCGCGGTACAGAAATAAAATACCGCTCCCCGGACCCCGATATATGCATTCCCTCGCGATGACGGCACGATCGGCCGCGCGTCCGCGGAAGAATGCAAAAAAAGGGCGACGCCGCGAGAGCGCGCGCGCGCACCGAGGAGCGGCGCGGAGAGTTCGATAGCTCGGATTGCGGAGAATAGAGGAACGCCGCGCGAAAATCTCCGACGGCAAAAGTCCCCCCCAGCGGGACTCCGGCGATCCCGATGCGGCTAATGATCGGCAAGCCGAGCGCGAAGGGCCGCGCGCTCGATTAATAACGGCGAAATATCAAGACCCACCGAGCTGCGTCCGGGACCGGGAAATTTAATAGTCATCGCTGATCTTCCTCCCGCCCCCCCCCCCCGCGCCCTGGGGAACCTACCTTCGACGACCTTTGAACCGTCCATATATCATAGCCTGGCTAGACGACAGGCTCGTGCGCGACTCGCACTCTTTCGCGCATGGTGGCGCACGGCGGCGAACGACATTACGAGGCGACAGGTACAAGGGTTGAAAAGTAAGGGTCGGGTTTAAGATTTCCGAGCGGACGGCGCTCGTCGTTTCTAACGAAGAAGAAGTCGCGCTAGAGAATTCCCCGTAGGCTGTTCCTCTCATATTACCTCGTCCTTTGCATCCGAGCCCGTCCTCCCGCCGAACACCCTCCTGCCTGCGCGCCCCCCCCCTGAATAGCGCGCCTCCCCGTCCCCCTCTCCGTCCCCCTCGCCCACGTCGACCGCCGTTCCGCGAAGACAAACGATCCGGCTGCGCGGGTAAAACGATGCCCGGTCGTCGATTTATCGCCACGACGACGTCGCGACGCGTGGGGACTGTGTCGCTCGAGGACTATATTGGTTCGCCCCGCGAGCCCGGATAATTCCAATTTGCGTATCTCACCTGGGAAATCGAAACTTTAAACCGAATCTAGAAACTCTCTCTGCGAGAAAGCGGCCGAGAGGGGGCAGGAAGGTGCGACATGCACAACACGTACGCCGTTGCGTTTATCAGGTTCGATCCCAGAAACTGCTGTGTTTTCATCGCGACCCCGATATTTTTATTCGCCTCTGCACGGGGCGGCTGCTCCTCGCGAATTCAACGGCGAGCTGCACGAAAATTCGCACGAACCGCTCCCGAGATTCACGCGATTCCGCGAGACGACTGTCGGCGCTTTCGCCGCGCCGCGCCTGGTGCGGCCTGGAGCGTGCGTCAATTCCGCGCGACTTAGCTCGCGTTGCTCGCTTTGCGTCCGCGCGAAGCCGAGCCCGGCTTATCGAAATTGCTCGAATGTCCCACGTGTCAATATTCTTAACGAGCCCGGCTCGATAATTTCGATATTAATTGGCGGCAGATAAAGGCGCGTGCATTATAGGGAAGTACCGAATTAAAGTCGGACTCAAAGTCGCGATTAAAAGTCAACGCGACGCGACACGACGCGACGCGACGCGACGCAAGACAAGGCGAGGCGAAGCGAGGCGCAGCAAGACACGCCGCGCGGCAAGGTGCGCGCGCGGGTGGCGTTGCTCGCTAACGAGTGCAATTTAATCCGGCGCGGCGCGCGCGATATCGCCTCGATAACGATATCCCGCGCTTATCTCGCGCCACGCTGGAGAACTGCCGATAGCCGCGGCACGACGGCACGACCCGTTAATTTTTCGCGAGACGCGACTTTTCATCGCAGCCTTAATCAGCAAGCGGCCTCGCGCTCGCTCCGGACGTTGCTTCGCTCGCTCGCTCGCTTTCGTCCCGCTCGGTTCCCACTTAATTAATGGCGCCATTCGACAATTAGAAATTCAGATTCATCCGAGCATGCGAGCTCGTTCGCTCGCTCGCTCGCTCGCTCGCGCCCGAGGCCCGACAATGACCACCTGCCGATCGCGATCCCGGAGGCCGACTTTCGACAGGGACGATAACAGGGAGCGGGCCCCTGACTCGAGATGAGGGGGGCAGGCGGTGGCGAAGGGGCCAACGGGGGGACGGAAAAGAGAAACAGGAGAGAGAATCGCGGTTCGCTATCGGCAAAAGGCGAAAGCGACGGTTTCCATCGGTGTTATCCGACTCGGCGGTGAAAACGATGCTTAGCCACGTTGCGCGCTCGCCCTCTCCCCGTTCTCCCCGACCCCCCGCGTCCTCTCTCGTGGGCTCCGTGTCGTCGGGAATAAATCCGCTCTATGGATGCTGCGCTCGCGAGCTCCGGCGCAGACATCCGGCTCTTGTTTCGCCGGGCCGGCGCGGCCGCGGCGATACGCTCGCGAACATCCCGGCAAGATAAAGTTGCTTTCGCCGAATGATATCGGCGTTAAGTTGGTCGAGCTCGAGCTCGAGCTCCAGCTCCTTTTCCGTTAGGCCGGACGATCGTCGTGGCGGATCAGGCGGATATCGCGCGGACCTGCCGCCGCAGTCGGACGTTGCATGCATAATGTGAAAACGTACGTAACGCGAGAATTAGATGACCATACTTAACGGTGGTAAATGTCGCCAGTCTCCCTTACGTAAGTCCTCAGCTCGGCAACCCTTTACGTAAGTGCATCTTTGCAAAGTATCCGGCGGAGGATTTTTCCCTCGGCGGCCGAGCTTTCCTCCCCAGCGGCGGAATCATCCCCCGCGGAGCCTTCGCGTCGCGTTCTTGAGCGAAAAGAAAGTAGCGAAAGCTCGCGGAAGTGCGAGCGTCGATCTCTCGCCGGTGAGTCCCGTTCGCGCGGGAAGTCCACTCGTCACGTGAGCGGATATTTTCGCTCGGGATATTTTACGAGATGTATTTTTTATTGAATTTCACTTTTCTTCCGCGCGCCGTGCGACCGTGTTTCGCCGCGGGGCGAACAAGCACCGGAGGATCTCCTCGCGAAGGAGATTAATTGACGAGAAATGAAGCAAGGACGAGCGGCCGAATTACGACGTGGTGACGCGTGCTTATCGGGATCACGCCCCGATTACATCGGACTGCCTGTCCGATTTAACGCCGCGCCGTGGCGTATCCGCGGTGGGCGCGATATTGCGTGGAGAGAGAGAGAGAGAGAGAGGGAGGGGGAGGCGCGGGAAGAAACGGTATTCCGTGTGCGGCCGGCCGGCGCGCGGCGTGTTGCACGTGCAACGTACGTACGCGTCGGCGATGCTCGCGTCGTGACTGCCAAGGTCGTAGGTCGGCTCGCTGCACCTTGCACCTCCGCCTTCGAAGGCAGGAACCAGCCGCGGCGTGTCTGGCCTCGGGGCGAGAGTTGAAATTTAATACACGCGCGCATAGCTCACCGTATCCGCCGGGCCCTCGATTGGGGCCCTGCCTGCCTGCCTGCCTGCCTGTTTGTTGCCTGCCTGCCTGCCTGCCTGCATGCCTGCCTGCTTGCCTGCCTACCTGCCTGGCCTAGGCTAGCCCTTCGTAGATTATCCCTCAGAAGGGATCCGAGAGAAAGAGAGGCCACCGTGGAAGGTCACGAGGTTTGCGCTCGCGGGCTTGGACGATCCGCCTCTCGGAGGTTTAACCCTCGCGCGTTCGTTGCATGCTGTGTCACAGCTACTTTCAAACATTTTACACCGTGACGCTGACAGGTGTCGGGGCATGCGTGTTGGACGCGTATCGCACCGAGATACCGAGGCTTTGCAGGATTTCGCAATTCTCCTGTTGGAACGAGCGAGGTCCGCGCAGTTGACGCGCACTTCTTGTCGAGATTATCTTCCTCCGCGATTTTTACACGACTTTTGCTGCTCTCATCCGACGGTTCGTCCGACTATCCGGTCCCCGTGGTCCGATTGCTCAGTGATTGTGCAAAATCGCGGACACAATGTCAGTGACTTTACTTTCGCCGTCGTCGTCGCTTCGCTCGCAGCGCACTCGCAGTCTCGTTATCCCGCTATCTTTCTTCGCGAACGGCGCGACGGTCGCCGCCGCCGTCGCTAATTCACGCCACTCGAAGGCATCGGACGGTAATCTCCTGGTGTATAGCGCAAATAGGATCTCGGCTACATAATATAAATAGATATTCCTCCCGGCGCGCGCGACGCGGGTATCGTTTCGCGTATGCCGTCGGTCGCGCGACAAACGCGAAACGCCCGAGAAATCCGAGATAAACGTTCGCGCGCGCGCGCGCGCGCGCGAGAGAGCGAACAGCGGCCGCTAATAAAACGGCCGGCGACGCGGGCAGATAAATATTGCGCTAAATCAACGGGCGGAAACGAGAGAGGTACGAATATTTCTAATTAACGCGGTAGTTACCACATCTCGGCGCAGGCACAGGCGCTCGCGATAAACGCGATAAGTATTCCCGGCGATATGTCGCAATAAACGCGCGCCGCTTTAATCGCCGCCCTGGAATTCTTCCTCTCTCTCTCGTGCGCGCGTGCGCTCGCGATCGGTGGTGATCCCGCACGACGAATAATTAACGCCACGTCGTGAGCGTCCTCCTTCGCCGATGCATCCTTCTGCGCGGCTGATTATCTCCTCGCGCGTAGGCTCTTCCTTCCCCCCCTCTCTCTCTCTCTCTCTCTCGCCGATTTTCTCCGAGCGATGCGCGAAGACGAGCGAAATTTGGGGTTGAAGTACCCTCGAAGAAGCGGGGAAATAAATCGGGGGTTTATCGAGACTTCTGCGAAACTCGATTAACGAAGGATCTTCTACATTCGATATTATCACGATCGCGAAAAGCAGAGGGAAAAATAAAATGAAAAAAATATGGAGAAAATGTGGAAAGTCTTCTTTCGTAAACAATACATTGGACAAATGTTGCTGTGAACAGGACATTTTTCAAACAGAAATATCCCGATCAAACAGAAATATCAATCGAATTTTATAAAAAAGATTCTTGTCTTTAATCCACAGACTCGCATTATTTTTCAGAGATATGACAAATGCGAAATGTTATTTTATAAAATTCGGTTACATCCCTCCTCTCAAATTCTATGATCTCTCTGTCTCTCTCTCTCTCTCTCTTTCTCGAAAAATTGGAGCATTCGCGAATTTTCTCGCGGCCGCCAGTTGGAGATCCTTCAAATAACGTCCGATCGACGTCGAGTTCGTCGCCCTGTAGGAAGCGAATTGCAGGCAACCGCGGCGGTATTTCATCGCATTACACCCGGTAATTGGCTGGTTTGTTTGTTTACGGCTCAGAGATTACGTTAACATCCCCGAGCCCGCCGCTTCCCGGCGCGCTGCCGCGTGTGTGCTTTCACCTAAACTCCACCTCGGCCGTCCGCGCAAACTCGCTCGCCAAAGTTCAGCGCGCGCGCGCGGCCGTTCCAATCGCGCGTGGCGCGGCTTTTATCAGATGCCTGGCCGAGCGATCTGAAAGATCAAACGACGTCTGATTGTCGGGTAATTGGCCGCCATTGTTTGTTCATGGCTGAGGGAGTACGCTACGAGATTCCTCATCGAAGATGATTGGCGTGCTTTCACCTAACTCCGCCAACTGCTCATTGTCTTAAACGTTTTGCGCTTGCTTACATGTACAGGCCTTTACCGTCGATCGATCTATATATGCGCGAGAGCGACTCGAAGCGAGCGCGATTATCTCGAGAGAATATCAGCAGCCGCGCGAGAGAGACTGAAAAATTCCAAATATAATAATATCGGGACGTATATAGCAGAGCTCTCTCTCCCTCTCTCCTTCTCTCCCTCTCTCTCTCTCTCTCTCTCTCCCTCCCTCTCTCTCTCTCTCTCTCTCTCTCGGGTACAATCGCGGCTACATGCGCGCTCTCGGATGGAATAAAAGAATACAACGAGCGCAATAAGAGGAGAGGAAAACCTAACGTAACGTAAGTTACAGCTCACAACTGTGGGGTTTCTTCCTTTTTTATACCTCTGGATTGTTAATCATTGAATTATCATATCCATTATCGTGTCCCGGGGCTGCGTAACCCTGATTGCAAATTGTAACTCGCAACTCAATGCTCGGACTGTTGCAATTTGCAAGCAACTGAATATACGACCCGATGAGAGGAACGGAACGCGCGCGGCCGCGCGAGCAGCGGCCTCTTCGAGTTCATCGCGGAGCGCCGCGTCGTTGCGGCGCGGCGCGGCGCGGCGGCAAGTAAGCAATTGGCCGCGCGTAAAAACTCACCTCCTCCACTCGATATTCGCGTGTCACCGCGGGCGAGTCCGCGGGGAGATCGGTCTGTCCGGTGAAATCCAGCGCGCTGGAGGACCGGCGGCGATATCGAGCGCTTTTTAGTATACATACGCGCCGGGCCCGTGTTTCTCGGGAAAACGCGATTATCGCGATCGTGGCTTCTGGGCCAGTGATAATTAGAAGTGATTATCTTACGGTCCGGCGTGGACTTTCTACGACGCGAACAATGGACACCGATAAATACCGCCGGCCACCGTCGAACGCGCGCAGCCGGCAGCCGGCACCTCACCTCGGCAGCGGGCTAAAAGGAGACTGAAATTACGGCGCTCGAGATAAGCGACGACGGCGACGAGGACGAGGAGCACCTCCAGCCCCGGCGGTCGTTTCTACCCCGATAACAGATTTATCGCGTAAATTACTATACTCTCGGCCGAACTAATCACCGTCGTCCAGTTAACCATCTGATCCACTTCGGCTCGGCGTTACGAGCGTGTGCAACTCGACGTACATCGAGCACGTTGGGAGAATCGAGCCGCGACCTCGACGGGGAATATAATTTTTCTCGCGTATTTTTGCGCACTATAGGTCTCGAGAGAGAGAGAGAGAGAGAGAGAGAGAGAGAGAGAGAGAGAGAGAGAGAGAGAGAGAGAGAGAGAGAGAGAGAGAGACTCGGAAAGCCGCACCGGAACGTAGAAGCGTGAATATTGCAAAATTCGAGGACTCTTGAAAGTGGCGTGCAAAAGGCCCGAGCGAAGAGAGAATTATCGCGTTCGCCTTCGCGATTCTCTGACGAGAACGATTTTTCGCTCCTCAATGCGTTGAAAACGGCCGGCACCTTTGATCCCTGAGACATTTCAATTCAGAGCACCGGGTCTTTGCGTTTTTTCCCCCGCGTCAGCCATAAAGCAACTGCGCAGCGAACCGAGAACTTAGAAATTCCCAATGGCGCCAGTTATCCCAGCATATCAATTATCGCGAAATAATTACAATGAAGGCCGTTTTGCCGCGAGTACTGACGGCACGAGCGAGCGAGCGAGCGAGCGAGCGATGATGACGTAACGATTTAATCGCCCGGCGGAAAAAGGCGCTAACCTAATTCTCGAATCCACCGTCATGAAAAGCGCCGCGCGTGTTGTTTACGAGTCGCCGACGCCGACGCCGACGCCGACGCGCGCGCGCGTTTTTTCATCCGAGACCCGAGACGCGGCGCGTTTAAAAGGCGCTTACGACGAGCGACACGCGCACGTCGCCGTTCTGTCGTTTATTATTGACAGGCGGTCGCGCGTCGAAAGTGCGAATTCCTCGTAACACCTTGCGGCCAGGACGGAATGGAGCGAGGCGGAATTATAATTGCGGCGAAATGCAAATCGTTCGCGTGGCAAACGGACGGGAGAAGGCAAGTTGCGAGCGCCGCAATTAGGCGCGCGTTTACGACCGGCCGGCGCGTTTATCGCGAACGAATAAAATCGCATCATTAGAGAGACCGGCGCGAGCGCGATCTCGCGAGATCGCGCTCGGTTATTACGTTTTATGCGAAACGCTTTTCCAAGCGGCGCGGCGGCACGCTCGAGTTGCGTTCACGAAGTCGCCGACCAAGACGAAATTAGGTGACGATCCGCTCGAGAATCGCGCGAGCAGTCTGCGTCGCGATCGACGAATCTGCGAGGCGAACGACAACGCGACGATTTGAAGATTATGAGGAAAAGGCGATCTGACAACAAATTGTGAGATCTTGTCTGGTGAGTCTGATTGGTTTCGGTGTCACTCCGCGGAATCGTTGAAACGCTTCTGCGGATTATTCGTAACATCCGTTTTCTTCTCTTGTTTCTTACATTTCCGTGTCGCGGGAGGGGTAGGGCGGAAGGCGCAATTCGAAATCAATCGAGGCCGGTTAATTGCGCAATTTACGAAATCAACGACGCCGCGCACGGCGCGTAGGCGTCGGTAATCCGAAAGCACGACTCGCCTTTCGCGATAACTCGCGGGATTATCGCCTTTAATTGGAACGTCGTCGAAAAAGTCGTCCGTTTAATTTTACTTCTGTCGCGCGCGGGCGAGCGAGCGAGCGAGCGAGCGACCTGCTTTTCTAATCCTATAAATTTCTTACTTACGCGCGCACGCACGCACACACGCACGCACGCACGCACGCACGCACGCACGCACGCACGCACGCACGCACGCACGCACGCACGCACGCACGCACGCACGCATGCACGCATGCATGCACGCCTTTACGGCAATCCCGACTCGGAAAAACGACCGCATGCGCGCTGCACAAAGTATCGGTGAGATATAACGCCCGGATTTGTGAATCGGGACGCGGCTTGCGAGAGAGAGAGAGAGAGAGAGAGAGAGAGAGAGGCACTACCCTCTTATTAAAGAAGAAAAAAGAACACACATATACAATCGCGTAAGAAACCCGAATGTAATTCTCGCCGGATACCTCGCCTCTCGCGGCTCTTTCGTTGCATTTTATCGTTTGGTCGTTTTTATCGTTTTATTCCCCCGCATCCCCGGTGATAATTTTTTCTTCGCTTCGTCGCGTCGCGTATGAATCCGTAACGGCAGTCTCTCGGCGATCAGATCGGCGTTAATCAGTGAAAAAAGGATCGCTCGCGATGCCGGCCGGAAATATCGCCCACGGATATTAACCGAGAATTAAGTTTTATGGCGGGCCTAGAGTGATGTCGGAATGATGGAGGACGATGACGGTACCGTTTCCATTGTGGCATCGACGCGTGCTTTTATTGCGGTCCCCGGCGAACGGTATTAATTATGAGTCCCGAGCGAGATACGCACGTCGGATCGTCGGCGCGGATGACGATACGGGCGCGCTCGATCCAATACTTTTGAGACTCGTTTTGAGACTCGTTTTGGACCGCGAGAGGAAGCTGCTCTCGTCTCGCTGCCAGGTCGCGTTTGACGTCTAAGAATGCGAACGGTCCGAGTTCGCGACGCGGCAGCGCTCTCTCTCTCTCTCTCTCTCTCTCTCTCTCTCTCTCTCTCTCTCTCGATGCACTCGCTTACGCAACAGGTGTCGATATTCTCGAGCAGAAACGTCTTTGCGTCATTGAGAGTTCTCGCGTTAATTGCAACATGTGTGTTTTAGGAGGGCAACTTTCTTCCACGAGGATTACATTTTTTCTGTCGTGTAAATCTTGAAGGGAAAATTCGATTGACGAAGCTCGCGCGCGCGGCGATAGGGATAGTGTCGAAAGAGAAAAATTCGTCGAGATCTCGGTATCTCGTGAAAATCTCAGTCTCGCTGATTTCGCTGATTCAGTTTTCGCTGATTATTTCTTTAAACGTCACTTCTCGTCGCTCGCAAATTTATCGAGACAGATATCAGCTCAAAGCAAAAAAAAAGAAAGAAAAGAAAGGAAAAGAAAACGAAACGGAGGAGGAGGAGGAGGAGGAGGAGGAGGAGCCACGGTGAAATGTGCTCGTGAAGTAAAATAGATAGGAAACTGAGTAAATTACGAAACAGGCGGAACACGCGCGTATACGCGCGGAGGGAAATCAAAGTGAACGATATTAATGCACGTTCGTATAATGCGAGGGAGAAACTGGCACCGGAGCGACTCGCATGAGCGGACACGCAGAAAGGTTTTCGGCGCCGCCCTTTCGCCGATGCCGATCTTATTGTCCCGGGCATCGGTGCGGTGGCGGTTTCTACCCCGCGGCCGCAGCGCGTTAATACGATTTCCGCATATTGTCTCTCGGCGCGTCCGTTATCGCACGCGCGCACGAGAGAGCGAGCGAGCGAGCAAACTCGCCGCTTTTATACGAGATCGCCATGGGATCGCGATTATATTGTTACCGCGGTACGCTCACATACGCTCCAGCGGACGACTATCCATTATATCCACCGGATAAAATAGAGATGTATTGTCCTTATAAGCGCGGCAAGTTGTACGCGCTTGGCCGGCGCAGCGCTGTTTATCGTCGCCGGGCCCATTAAACAGCCTTTGTTCCATTTTTAGGATCGAGCGTAAAAGTCCTTTAGAAGATACACTAAAAATGTATAATGCGTAGAGGGTACTGAGAGATAAGCTCGAGGCAGCTGGTGATGTTTGAACTACTACACCTAAGTCAAATTTCGATTGATTTATCATTACATCGGAAGTTCGGGGCTTTCGTTTCGCCTCTCGCCTCTTCAGAGTTAAATCAGAATGTAAGACATCGCACAGATTGATGGATCGAAAATTTCAATTTTAAATAATTTTGGAGCCACGAAAAAACGCGCGCGCGCGCGAAGCCCCACGCTTCTCTCGATGTCCTTCCTCTTTCTCTGCATGATGATCTAAAATGTGGTATTAGACATGAATGTTACTAGGACTGCAGTCGTGTAGAGGCCCCCTTTGAACATCAATAGGAACATTCGCTTCCTCATAGGAGACCCTTACAATAGCTGAATCATTCCGTTAGATAATTAGCTCTGCTAAACGATGACACGTTTCCTACATCGCGCGGTGCACTGGGACGGAAATAATGTAGCTCCACGGAGGAGAACGGCGATAGTGGTTCTCCAACTTGATCCTAACGGTGCCCGATCCGTTTAAATAGATCCGCCTAAACTTGTCGATCTATACGAGTACACCGGTCGGAATCTCTCTCGCTTGTACATTAACCCTGCAAATATCATCCAACTTGAAAAAACCAAAGGAGAACCTCCAGATATAGCATTATATCTTTGCACATAATTGCCTCTATTGTCTACTTTCATACTGTAAATTCTCATCGCTGTCGTCTTCCTTCTCCATGTCGTAATACTTACAGAAAAACGTGCTCCACGATTCTTTCATATTCAGTTATCTCAATAGTTTGCCTGTTTTTGATCTTTTCTTTATAATAAATTATAATAAGTGACATATAGTAACATTACGTAATCTATTAGGCTGCAGGTGTATATAACACACGTACGATAAGCAAATATCAAATAATTGATACGGAAAGGATAAAATAGAATTAATAGCTAAATATAATAACAAACTTTCGTTTCCTCTGTCTTATCACATTTTTATTGCCACTGAAATTTTCGGTAAGATTTAGAGATTCGTCAGGGGTGGAGAAAAAGAATAGTAAGAACCAAAGATAATAGAAATTTCGACATTGATTACCTGCGCGATAAACAAAATGAAAAGAAAGCATTGACAAGGGTCAACAAGGTGCAAGATATAAATCAAGGAGTATCTAATTAGTAGCATAAATCAGCTCTTGCGAGACTTAGAGTGGACTTTATGCGTCGACTCGGGTGTGTAAACCGCGTGCGACGCCCCTGGCAACTTGCCGCCTGCTGCGAATATCCCCAATAATTTGAAAGCGTTGACTGTTGTCCTTCGATTTGTGACTAGCCGACAACAACAAAGGTTAACGAGAGGTGATTTTTTCTTTTGGCCCACTGCTCTCGTACTCTCGCGAGTCGCGTGCGTTACCGTAACCGTAAAAAGAAAACGATAGAAAGTTTTTCTTGCGTCAAAGTAGGGCGTAGAAAAATGTAGCGTTACATCTGAAGACGCACGGATTTTTCGAGCTCGACGGGACTTGTAGGCAGGTATTTATTAACGTAGGATGAAAATTTCGACTCGAATATATCTTGACCTTGAAGTCGAAAAGAAAAAAGACAAACGAGCGACGGAAAACGCGGCTCTTATTATCGTTGCTCCATCCTCGTATCCGCCGTATCATTTTCCACGCGTTAAATTGCGCTCGTCCTCCTCCAACCTCCGCCCGCAACCCGCAACCCGCAACCCGCCCCCGCCTGTCTCTAGTTCCGCTGTGCAATCGGAAATTTAATTTTATCGACGTCATATCTATTGCAAATGATTCGATCACGTGGCGTCTTATAATGCGAGTATCCTCTCCGGCCCCGCCACGAGCGTACCTCCTCGACTGTAAACCAGTTTTCGGAGCGGTTAATGGAGCCTTGTGTCGCTCACCCCGCTGTCCTTTTCGCTGAATACCGCGGCGGACAATCCGTTACTAATTAGTATCAGTCGGCCGGCCAATTAGTCGCGACGGATTCGTCACGAGTAGAGCCGCACTCAGAGGAAGTGTATTCACTCCGCCGTCTCTCGCCGTTCGCCGACACGCGTAGCTCGCGGGAAATCCTTTATTCGCGATTCCTTCAACGTTACAAAGAAACCACGTCTGAACTTTACCCGCTCCGGCTCTCTCTCTCTCTCTCTCTCTCTCTATCTCCCTCTCCTTCCCTGGGCGTCATCGTCGGTGGGAAAAAATCGGCTTCACTTTGCATCGCCGAGGGAGAGATTCTTGCGCAGCAGTTGGAACATCCTGTGTACACGCGCAAGAATAAGCTACCCAGCTTTTCTTCTGCCACATCTTTTTTTGTCTAAAGCCTCCTCGAGAGAGTGAACATCGGTCGTCTCGTCTCGTCTCGTCGCGTCGCGTCGCGTCGCGTCGCGTCACGTCGCGTCGCGTCGCGTCTCGTCACCTCTCGTCGTCTCGTAATAAGCAGCGATAGTGCACGCGTGAACGCATGTCGATGGCGGGTATATGCAAGCGGTGAGTGACCCAGAAACACATTATCGCGATACACACGTTGTGCTCGGCGACCCACTCACGTTACACGCCCGGCAATCCGGAACGATGCGCTCGCTCGCTCGCTCGCTCGCCATTATCATCGACACCCGGCTCGGACATGGTCGTCACCGTCAGCATCATCATTGCCGCCACCGCTGTCGTTTCGCTTCAAGTCCTCTATGTCATCACCTATAATTAACGTTATATCATACGGCCTACTTTTAACCCTCTAATATGGACGCAGCAGCGCCTGCTCCGTCGGCGGTTGGTGAGCGTGTAATCCACCGGCGCGTCCGAGGAGAAATCTTGAGCGCGCGCGCGCGCGCGCGAGGAGTAATTAAACGCGCGCTGGGAATCTCCGTCGTTACCTCGTAGAGCCCCGCGATCGCGCGCGCGACGTATACGAGATCCCGGCCGGCGTCTCACATCGTCGATGTGTGCGCGAGAGGAGAAAACGCGCGAGATACCGCGGGGAAAATGTGATATTTCAAATGCTCCTCGCGCGCCGATTCGTAAATCACGCGAGCCGGCGCGGCGCGGCGCGGCGCGGCGGCCGAGACGCGGCGCGGCCCGGGAGAGAAGCGAATCAATCTCAGCTGCTTGAAGAGATGGACGGTGTGTACGTTGAGGGGCCGAAATAAAGAGATATGAAGAAGAAGCCGTAGAAATTCGTGCCCGATAGCGCTCGGCGATCCGGAGTCTATCATTCGCGACGATTGTCCGCGTTAATGGCGCATTGTGCGCCTGAGAGTCCGCCGCGCTTTCGAGAATATCGCCGAGCGCGCGATAACTCCGTATAGCGACTTTTCCCGCGGCCGCACGAAAGAGAGAGAAAAAGAGAAAAAACAAATGAAAGAGCGAGCGAGAGAGCGAGAGAGAGATCGCGCATCTTCTCTCTCTCTCTCTCTCTCTCTATCAGTACTCTAACGGTAAAACAACCGAGCGTTGCATTTGCGTACGCGCGAGGCCCTCGCCGCGGCTAACGGAGTTAATTAAAATCGTTAAGGATGCCTCGTCCCTTACAAGGACTGCCCGGTGCGGCGAATAATTGCTGTGTTCGGCGAGCGTCCTCCTCCCGCGCCGGTTTTACCGGCCTGCTACGTACATGGCGGCGAAAAATGCGCCCCTCCACGATGAGCGCGAGCTTCAGGATCCGGGCGGGAGGAGGAGGAGGAGGAGGAGGAGGGGGAGGAGGAGGAGAGAGTCCTGCCGTTGTCCTCCTCGTCATATCCGGATTACACGATTTTTGCTATCGCATCGACGTATTGGCGGAAGATCGCGCGCGCGGAAATTCCAACGTCGACACGTCGAGTTCTATTAGACAGACTCGCGTCGGACGTGCACTCCCGGCGACGACGCATAATAATACGTAGACTCGACGAGTTATCGAGATATCGCGATTACACGAGAGAATGAGGCGCGCCGGTCGAGGTGAAAGAAGAAGCCTTGAGCGTCGCTGATGATAAGCCAAGGTGACACTCGTTGCAGCTGAACCAGGGACCATCAATCTTCCCCCGGCGCGAAACGTCGCCGTTGTCGAAACGGAAACGCGGTGTCGACAGATTTATGCGGCGATAATTATCGCGACCGTTATCTCCCCAATCGTTTGAATTCCATATAGCGTGCCGCGGTGGTAATTCACCGCGTCGAGCCTCTTTCTACGCTCGCTCGATCGACCACGAAGAATCCTCCTTTAATATCGTCGCACAGCGACTCTCGCGTTCTGCCTGGATTTTTGTGAAATTCCTCCGTTTTGTCGCGCGCGATTTTTGCGCAACTCTCTCTCTCTCTCTCTCTCTCTCTCTCTCTCTCGTATTTCTCACGAGAAACGTTGCGCCGTGACACTCGCGGGTGCGACGATACGCGTATCGGTGCCCCGATGCGCGACCGGTCCTCTTTTTAGCGTGTACGAATAATATTTCGCGTCCGATTTAGTCTAGCCGCGTCTATTTCCGACGATCGTGGCCTCGAAATAGATTGTCGCTCCTACGCTGACGTTGGTTGCGTTTAAACAAATAACTCGGTAAATCCGGCCGATCCGGCGACGATTATAATATCGGCCGCTCTATATCGAGCGCGATGTTGCGTCCCGGCGAACCTGCCGAAAATAATTGCGCGCCGCAGAAATAATTGCCCCCCCCGTCGTCGCGGCGCTTCGCGGAAGAGCACCGCAAGCCAAGCACATAAATTCGATCTATTTCGACACCGGTTTATATTATTCCGTTAGATAGAAAATTACACGCCGCGCGTGCAACGTGCGCCGCGATTGCTCGCATCTAACCATAATCTGCGCCTTGATTCTTGCAACATATCGACTATTGGCCGCTAGTCAGTCACCAGGCTTTTGAACGCAACCAACATGATTGAAAAGAACGTCATCGGTTACCAACCTAAAAGCGCGCGCCGACAGCCTTCCTTGAGCTAGTTATTGAAACATGAAACAAGAATAACGAGATCGATGAGGAGTCGATTGAGGCAGAAGAATCCATCCTTCTCCATCGTTTCGTCTCGCGACACCTGCTTCGTTCTATTCTTCGTTCTATTCTCGCGGTATTCTCGCGTAAGATACGCAGAACCGTCGTGGCTTATCACTCACGCCTTGCTTGACGCCTATCTTGCGTCAGCTTGGGTTCGCGGCTCCGCCGCGAAGAAGGAGATCGCTCGATCGCCGGACAATCGAGCGCAGAGTTTCTAGATTTGCGATTTGATACCGACTTATTAATAACCGCGCGCTCGCGCGGCAATTTTTCCGCGGCGGCATTCACTTTCACTCCGACTTTAAAAAGCAGGAAGTAGACGAAAGAAGAGGCTCGCGACCGGTTTCGCCTTCGGTCCTCGCAGCGGCAGCCGCCGTCGCCGTCGCCGAGGCCGAAGGATCTCCGCATGCTGCCGGCATTGTAATAGATGCTCATATAAGGCTCTGTCAGGAAGTGGGCCATCCTCTCATTCATCCCGCCCTCGTGCCTCTATTTACCTTTTAGCCGGCCTGTAAAGGCGATTACTCCTTGACGTGCGCGCGCTTCAAGAACGGTGGCGCTTGGCCCTGTGACATCGTCAATCTGTGATGCGTCATTCTTTCCTTTCCTCTTCCCGTCCGTTTTTTCCTTTCCTCTTTGGATGTCACCTGCGAACGATGCTGACGGCGACGCCACCCGGAAGCCACTCCGCTGACTTACGCAATACTCGAGCGCTCCTTCTTCTCGCGACAAAAGGCAGCCGGTGAGAGTAAAAACTCGCGTTTGGTAATCGGTTAGTCGGTCGGTCGGTCGGCCAACGAACAAAAAACAATCGTTCCGAAATGGCGAGATAATCCGCGCGCTCTCGTGTCTTCGCGAATCGCGACGACCTCTCTTCACCGGTCGTTCACGCTTTTTCCTCTTTATTATTCCTCTCTAATTCGTCGCTCGTAGTCGCCGGTAATCGTAAAGTATCCGAGCTCGAAAACATCTTCTGATAGTGTTTGCGTTCTCGAAGCAACTCCGCTCCTTCGTCCAGCGCCGTGAGGTATAAGATCCACTTCGCGACGAGCACAACAGCCAGCCAGCCAGCCTCGAACAGGCCGGCCGACGAGCCTCGTAGGCTGGCTGCTTCCCCATAAAAGAGAGAAAGAAAAGTGTCGCACGGTAGCAATTAGCGGACACGTAAGTTGTGGGTGGAAGGGGCAGCGGCTCGCCGTCGAGACCGGCGGCAGTTGGCCGGAAGAAAAGGATACTATTGAGGATCTAGAGCCTGAGAGGAGAAGGAGGAAAGAAAGGGTCCACGAGGCCGGAAGAATTTAGTCGTGGTCTCTCGCTCTTTCTCTCTTTCTCCCTCCTTCTCTGTTTTTCTCTTTCTCTCTCACTCATTTCTTCTCTCTCTCTCTCTCTCTCTCTCTCTCTCTCTCTCTCTCTCGACGCGGTTGCTTGCTTTAACGTTCCTCGTGTGCATTCGCGTCCGCCTGCCCACGCGAGGCGACCGCCCCTTTAACATCGCCGGTATTCGCCTGATTTATGAATGCCCCGGCTATATTTAACAGCGTGTTCGCCATTGAAGACATGCCTTAGGCAGAGCGCGCGAGGCGAGCCCGGCGAGCGGAGAGAAGAAGAGAAGAGAAGAGAAAAGAAGAGCGGAGGAGAGAGAGAGAGAGAGAGAGAGAGAAGAGGAGACGAGGGAAGAGGTGAGGCGATGTCGCTCGCTGGCTAGAACGAGAGAAAGAGACACTGAGAGATAGAGAGAAAGAGAGAGAGGGAGGGAGGGAGGGAGGGGGAGAGAGAGAGAGAGAGAGAAAGGGAAAGAGAGGCTGAGACAGGTACGACGGCGAGCACGTAATCCCTGTAATGCAGGAACCTACGCCGTCCAGACTGCATTCAGGATGCACCGGGAAATGTCTCGCGCGGAATAGTCGCGAACGGGGAAGATGGGGGGCTCGTCGTCGAAATGGGTGTTACTAGGTTCTTACTAGGATGTTTAAGGTTTTCCGCTCGAGCGATTCCGGATCCTGGAATCCGTGGGTCCCGGCGTGGAGCGTCGCGAGGGACCGTCGAGGGAAAAGCGAAGCCGCAGGCTTTATCAAGCGTGTACGCTTGGGTTTCGGAATACTCGTCGTCGACTCGGGAAAATTAGGAGCTGGATTTCGCGAGATAACAAGGGGGGAGGAAGGGAGTTTTTATACACATTTCGAAAGCTCTTGTACGGAGAGCGGTCTCTCTGAGAATCTCAGACGAGAGCTCCGCGCGCGGCGCGGCGTTGCCAGGATGCGAAAGTGAAAAGTAAGGAATACGAGACGATTATTGTTCTCCTCGCGGAACGGTCGTTAGGTGCTCCTCATGTGAGGAACAATAAGCGCCTGTAATCGCGATTTGTCGCGGTCAGGCGCGAATACGAGCTTACGGGGATGCCCCGCTATCGAATTTCGGCGGGCAGCGAGCGGCTCACGGGACCGATGAGGCCGGGAATACTTGAGATTCCGAGAGATCGATTTACACGCCTCCGCGCGGTATTATCGTAATCTGCATTTCGCTGATCTAATCCCAGTAATATCTCGGAGCCGCGGCAATTTGCATACATTAAATCGATCGAGACAAGGATCGCGCTCGGGCGCGGGTCGGTGTTATCCTGGATTATCGGCCGGTGCTATCAGGTATCCTATTAAGTATGATTTCAGCAGATTGTCGCGATGTGTCTCGTTCGCTCGTGAAATATCCGCTTTTCCCGCGGGTCCTGCCCCGCCATCGTAATCCATTTCTTTCAGTCGCGCCATTTTTCTCGGCGGAATAGCGATCCGGTTAGAATAACCAGCGACAATAACGCGCGAGTACGGATCGAGAGCCATTCGGCTGCCTCAGCTGCTCTCCGCTGCGAAGAGATCAGCATGCGGAGGACGCGAAGGAATCGTCGAGGGAACTTTTCTTCGTTATTCTTCGTCGTTTACGTCGTTTATGTCTCGGAAGCAGGAAAATCGATAGCCTTTTTCATCATCTTTTATTACGTATTTCCTCTTCGAGTATATATAATAATCTGTCCGTGAATTTTGGAGAGAATTTTCGCGGACTCAGACGGCCGAATGTCGCGGATCGATACTCGTGTCGCGCGAAAATGACCGGCGACGAATTATATTTTTTGCCGACGAAGACGACCCGCGCGTCTCCGCTCGAGACGTTCGTTACGCACGTGTCGTTCCCACGCGGCTGTATCGGTAATGAATCCGACTAGCGGGACGTTCTTACCCCCCGGGATAACGCGGCCTTTATCGTCCGATTTAATTTACCGCTGAAATACGACGTGGAAAAAAGTGGCTGCGGGCGAAAAGAAAGCCCGGCTAGGCAAAAATCTCCGATAATTCCCGGCCGCTTCGACGTCTCGCGCGAGCTCCCCGACGTGTCATATCGGATCAAATGACCGCGTTGAGTCCAGTAATGCTGAATTAGCCCCAGCGTTCCATCAGAGGCTCTCAAAGCTCGTCCGAGCGCCTTTTCCATTATTCGGCGGAAAAGCATCGCGACACGTTCGCGCGACTCGCTCGACACGAAATCCGACGTCTGCGGGATGTCCGCTGGAACGACACCGGAGATCCCTGTCCGAAATATCTCGCGTCCTCTCGTACTTCCTTAGATTTCACTGTACGGCCACATCGACGCACTTTGGGAACACCTGAGAGAGCCGAACGGGGTAACGTTAGACACGTCGCGTCCGCCAACTCGGAATCCGTTCGTTCCCACCGATCGGCGCTTTATACTTCAATTAATACTAAAATACGGGAAGAAGGTGTCGAGTCGAGAAAGAGACAGAGAAAGAGGGAGAACGACGACGAAGAAGAGGGAACGTTTACGGCTTATCGGCGTCGGCCGATACTCCGGTCCCCCTCGCGACGTTATCCCGAGCGCGCTGGTGCCATCCGTGTCTCGAAAGAGAGCTGGTTTCTATCGCGATCTACATAGTTGCATAACTTGAAGCGGGTATCGATGCTCTCGAAGGCGAGCGACCGCGTGAGGAGCGCGAGATCGCGATGCACCGCTGCGGTGCGCGGCGCGGGGACCTGGCCGGGGGCGCGGGGGTGGGGCTGAGGGGAGGGAGGATCCCTCGGGTGAGGGCCAAGGCGTGATGAGGACGGTGCACCCAAGCCCGATGTCCGATAACGAACCGGCGCTTACTACTGCCACAGGAACGACGATCTCGTTCCTCCTTCTCGCCTCGCGTCGCCTCGTCGGAGGTGTCTCGCTCGCTCGCTCGCTCGCGTTCGTTCGCGCGCGGATTACGCTCGCTTTCGGATTCGCGCGACTCGCGCGTATCTTGAACTGTTTCCTGCCGCGTTTACGGAGCCGGGCTTATAGGCACCTCGTGCCGAAGGAGGAGGAACCGAGACGCGCGGGAGGTTGCCGCAAGATCGCGACGCGACGCGACGCGACGCGACGCGACGCGACGCGACGCGACGGCGAGAATCGACGAGAGCCGCGCGAGATTTTTCGAGGCGCGACTTAGACGCGATTAATTTCTCACGTATAATTAGGTTCCGACGCGCGTGACGATCGTCGGTGGAAAGTTTCGCGAAGATGAATTATTGCGGACAGTCCCTTCTCTCTTCTCCCCCTCCCCCTCTCCGACTCTCTTGCTCCATCTCGCTTCCTCGCGCTTCCCGAGCGCGTCCCACTCTTTCTCTTTCTCGTTCTCGATCGTTGTGCATGCGGGCGATGATTTGCTGCCGCGCGTTTTAATTGGACCCGTATCGTATCACGCGTGGCTCCTTTTCACGCGTGCTCTACCTACCTACCGGCCACTCTCGCTTTCGCGTCGAGGATCCCTTGCTTTCTGCAGGATGTAGAAAGACGGTGGGTTCAACCTTCCACGAGCCGACTTCCGCGTCGAGCGCACCATAAAGGGCTGTGCACACTCGTACTTAAGGTTCCGCGCGCGGCACTCGCTCGAATTCCGCGCGCGTCGGCTTGACGGCGCGTGGAAATCAATCGAGAGATTAAGCAGCGAGCAAAATCGCACGCTCGTTGCCGATCGCGTCGGATCGCGAGAAGTTCCTTTGTGCGAGTCCCCGGACGAAAGCCACGGCCGTTCGCAGTCGCGCTCGCGCTCGCGCTTGCAATTAGCGGCGCCTGATAAGCGACTATTTTCATCGCCGTTGCGCGAGTAACGACGTGGCGCGACCACGGGAGAAACTCTCTCCGCTTCGGAATAAAACGCTAATCGCGCGCGCACTCGCGACACTGTGCGCAGACCTTAAAGCGCTCGATCGCGCAGGGACTACACGTGGGCGCTGTTTTTTCACCCGGCGTCGATTTTAATAAGGAACGACGACGACGACGACGACGACGACGACGACGACGACGACGACGGCGACGACGACGACGACGACGACGACGGCAACGGTGACGACGAGACGCGGTTATGACGGCTCGAAGGTGGTGCTGTAAAACCAAGTGATAAAGATACGCTCGCTCGCTCCGCGAGCGGCGAGGCTATCTGCCGCAGATATTGTTATTAAGTGTCGTAAAGTTTATTGCGGCGACTCTCGGGCCGCGCGCGCGTCCCGGCGGGTGTGGGTCGCGGATGAATTCATTGTAAATGCTCGCGGTCCGTTTTCTAGCCGGTGCACGCGGGCTTTTGTCGCCTTTGCGATCCGTTGGCTTTTCCGAGAGGGCGACCGGTGAAAGCTCTTTCTCTCTCTCGCTCTTTGGTCTCCACCTTCCTTGCGAATTACCGTTAGCTTTTCGATAAAACCCCGGAAACTTCGATAGAAACTTGATTCGAGATACCGCATTTGTAATATCGAGGTCGACAGATTGATTTTTCGATTGATTTTGCGATGAAATGGCCAGTTGTTTAGATAGCTGTTTAGATACGCCAGCGTGGCTCGCACGTCTTGCGCGAGGGGGGAGGGGGGAGTTTTTCAAGAAACTTAAGAACAGATGGAAGAAGCCGACAATTCGCATCGCGTCGCACGCGATTTTGCGCGATCGACCACGGGGGAATGTCGATTACACGGCAATTGCACCAAAAAGTGGTAGTGTATGTAAATCAGGTCGCGTGTTTGTTCGAAAAAAAAGAAAGGGACTTCGTCGAAGCCGCTCGAAGAAGAAATCGCGGGAGGCTGCCGGGTCGCGATCATTCATCCTCGTTGGGGCTTCTGTTCGGGAAAGTATCATTGATAATTATGCGCGTTGCCCGTTAACCCTGATTGGCACGTTGTTCCGTTGTAATGATGCAGCTGAACCGATCGATCATCGGCTACTGCAATTGCAGCCGCAGACAGCACCGCATCGAGCCGGTGGCCTGCTTCCTCGTGAGTCTTTCGGGTGGTCTAACAACATGCCTCTGGCTGCATTAAGGAACACGCTTGTATATACACACAGCCCAATTTATTTATAAAAGAGAAAGAAAAATCTAAAACACGCGAGAAATTCGCCGGTAGCTCCGGCAGAGAGAGAGAGAGAGAGAGAGGGAGAGAGAGTAGAATTTTATTCCTAGAAAGAGAGAGAGAACACCTCGAGAGACGTTTATAGATTGGAAGCTCGGAAAAAAAAAATGACGCGGCGATTAAGTCGTCAGATAATTCATATAATCGGAGGGGAAACTCCAATATCGAGCCTCTTCTCGTCGGCCGCGGCGTTCCACGTCGGTGTCTGCCCCTCTGATCCGAAAACTTGCGAAACACCGTGAGAATCGCGAGTAGAGAGAGAGAGAGAGAGAGAGAGACGATAACCTGGAAAAGGATAGGCGGGAGAGTCCGTCCGGTATCGCGCTGCCGCGAGCGGCAAAGGGAATATCGCGACGCGGCGGGCATTGTTTCAGGCAATCAAGGACTCTCTTGTGGTCGTGATGGCGCGAGTGACGTTCCGTTTGAGGTTTTTCCGCGGAACCCGACGTTAAACGTTCTTTGTGCTCGGCGGAGCGTGCCACGCAGGGGACATTGATTAATGCTACGTCGGCTCACTTTGCCGCCATTAGTCTTGGCTCTCATCTTCATTATAATGTCACGGAGCTAATCCCGGCGTCCATTCATGCGCTCCACGAAGTTTCGTCGCGCGCATCCGCGACAAAGGCCCTCTTCTTCGCGCTGCGGAGAATGCATCCTCGCCTCTGAGCCGCGCTCCTTAAACAGTCATTACAAACATCGAATTAATCCCGTCCCCCTTTCCCGGGTGGTCGATCCCGTGAGGAAGACTCGCCTGGCTCCCTCCCCCCAGCGGCGCGGATTAATTAAATAATTCCCTTGGAAATTCCACGGCTCTCCCCTCTTTGTCGCTCTGCCTCTCTCTCTCTCTCTCTCTCTCTCGCGCGCGCTCTCTCGCTCTCTCGCTCGTAGCTCGAAGAGTCTCGTCGGCGTTTCGTTTGGAAAAGTCCCCTGCGAGATTGAGTTGTCCAGCTGCACCCATCCATTGTGTATTCGCGCCCGTGGAATGCTCGCTCGTGAAATTAGGACGAGCTGGTCCCGCGCGTTTTTGTCCCTCCCAAAATAGCGCACGAATCATCTTATTTTAGAGCGCCACTCGAACTCTCGTGGACGCTCGTATTCTTATGTAATTACACAGTCGGCGCGCAGGTTTCTGCGACACAATTGTTGCGCGCTCGCGAATTGTTTCATTCCTCAATAGGTGAGGTGGTGTAATTATACCGTGTCACACCATTATACATATTCTCTCGCATTAGCTCCGAGGCTGCGAGATCCCTTGGATGTGTACAAATTTAATTATATCCTTGCACTGTGTGTGTGTGTGTGTGTGTGTGTGAGTGCGCGCACTCGCTCGCTCGCGCGCATCGTATCCTGCCTCGCGCGTCTTTAAGGCCTGCTCCTCTTGCCAGACGCTGGAAAATAAGTCCTCGCGAATCGTAAAGCTGTCAGTACCCGCTGACATTTCAGGCGCGAGACAAATTGTAAAGGCGATCCTATCGTGCCGTGAGAAACGCGAGTTTCTGCGTCGGACAGCCGAGCGAACGCGCGCTCGCGCGCGCGAGAGAGTTTCTCCTCTACGCAAGACTGTATTTTATTTGGCAAAGTGGCAATGCGCTGCGTGTTCGAATCCGACACCCGACAATTGCCATTCGCGAGAGAGATACCGTTACCGCGCGCGATCGCGTGCTCTCGCTCGCTCCCGCCGTCGCCGCCGCAACTTAACTTACGCAATAAAAGCCATTAGAAAAAGCGAATTCGATGCGATAACCGCTAATAAGATTAACGAATTGCCTTTCCGTGAGCTCTCGCGACGACGCGCGTATCGCATTTATGTCGCGCAACTTGCCGTACAACACTTTATTTAACTTTCGAACCGCGGGTCTTTTGTTTGTACATGTAATATAGTCGAGGGACAAAGTCTGACATACCTGCGGCGTCGAGATAACCCCACGACGCTAAAAATATTTCACCGGCTATATATATTTATACACAATACAATCGCGCGGCTTATATCGCGGAATATTTTTATATCGGTTCGGCGCGCGTACGACGAAGCGCCTTTTGATTATCGAAAATAATATTTAAGCGCGGCGTGCATTGAACGGGAAGAAATCGCAGCTCCTCCTGCCCCTCTTCCTTCGCCTCTTCCTTCCCCTCCACTCGTGAAGATTCTCCTTTAATGTTCATGATTATCCTACCACTCGTGCATTATATCCCGCGGAATTATAAGGTCGACGAAACGCGAAGAATCTCCATCGCGTCCGGGCCGAGGCGTTGTACGAAATGAAACGCCGGTTGTTTTTTTCTTCGACGCCCCTTTTCGCTCTTTTGGCGATTTTTCGCACCGCGAGATCGTGCTCGGGGTCTGATGATCTTTCTTTCTTTCTTTCTTTCTTTCTTTCTTTTCCTTTTTTTCAAGTAAATCATAAATCACGCTCGCAAGCACGCGAAAGCTGCGACTCGTTCACGTAAAGACAAAGAGGTCCTCCGTTCGGATCGACGAAACGGTACTTGCGTTCGCTGCTGCTTCACGCTTCGACTTTTAGCGCACGCGCTTCGGCTATTCCCTCTATTCGTAACGAGATCGTGTCGTCTTCGTTATACGGTCACTACCGTGACCGATTAAAACACTGCGTCAACGAGCCGGGACAAAGCCGCGGTACACGGCACTTCACTTAGCGAGACAAATATGTGAGCAGTGACTGATGGATCGGGTTCAGTGTCCTTTTGCGTCTCCCGCGTTTCTTTCTCGGCTTCACGGTGAAAAGTTGGCCCAAGGTCACTCTCGTGGTAGCTGATGGATGACGAGCCGATCTTCGCGACGGCAAAGCCGGACTACGCAAATATTGAATCAGCGCGCGAAGGGGAACACAAATCGCGCGGTCTTGCCCGACGAGGCTCCTTCTCTCCTTTTCTTTCTTTCTCTCAGGATCGCCGTCGCGTTTGCAATTTGTCGGCGTAACGACAATGAAAATACGCGAATCCGTGACACAAAACGGAACCGAGGGAAGGTCTGAAGACCCAACGGCGCCAGAATAAGAGAGAACCTTCGACGGCAATTAGAAGCTCGCGCGCCAGGAACGTCATAAAATCGTTCCCAGCGATTTTCCTCGACGAGCAATTGTCGCGACGCCTTATCGTCATCCTGCCGCCATCCACCCTCTTCCCTAAAAACTCAAAAAGATGTTCCGCTGGTCTAGGATTGTAAATATTACAGCTAAAATTTTCCGCCAATTTTTGTCTATCTGCTAGAAAATTGCCTGCGGTACATGGAATTTACAGCAACATTCTAGCGATATCTGTAGGAAAATTTAGGTCCCGTAGCTGAATATGAATCACCGCGTTAAGCGAAAATAAGAATAAGATGACGCAACTCGCGTGCCGCTCGCGTTTTAGCACGCGTGCTCATCTCCGTGCGCCGGCGCGTAGCACGCGCATAACAATTGAACGCGAGTAATTTTGATAGAACAGTTAGAAAAATTGGGCGAGTTATACAAAATACAGCGCTGGGTGTAAGAATTGTACATTTGTCTTTCGTCGCCAGTCTTCTCTGTCCACCACAGGCACCTTTGTCACATGTTTGCTGACTACAATTTGACTGGCTGCCACAAAGAGATTTTCTTGCTAAACTTGACGAACGGTCGGTCATCAATTTTGTCTCTGTCATTTATATTGGTTAGATACAAAATATACGCAATATCTTGCAGTGCTTGCTACTAGTCAACGCTTAGCCATTGCAGCTAATTTCTCGTACTTAAATAATTTTTGGCTGTCGACTACAAGATCATTGATCTCAGTGCAATCAGTCCATCAAACGCGCCTCCTATCAACTCGACTCGCTCGGATCTAAATCTGACGCGTATCGGCCGTTGCGATTTGGCAGCGCGCGAAATTGGCACGGAGAGGCCGCGACCGGTGCCCTCGCGGCTACGGCGTTCGCCTTCACGTACGTGACTCGCGAAATTCCCGGCCGCGGAAATCGTGTCGGTGACGGGACGGCAAACTCATTGGCGCCAGGCAGACAGAGAGAGAGAGAGAGAGAGAGAGAGAGAGAGAGAGACGCGCGCGCCGTGCGCTACCGCAAATATTGAGTTTTGCGGTGACAGGACCGCGTTTAAGGCGTTCTCTCTCGGACCGGGGGGCTTCTCTCGCCCGTCGATTCGAGGAAGTATCCTCACTCTCTGTAATTTGTCGGAATAACGCCGCGACTACGGGCCGGGGCGGCGGCGTCGTGGGGTCCTTCCTTCGTCGTAACCGCGAAATGCACTTCTCGCGAGGAGCGAGGAGCCGCGATTCGTTGCGGCGAGGATCTCGCCGTCTCCGCTCGGAGGGCGCGGAGGATGCCGGCGATTTAAGGGCGCAATCATCCGCGAATGTAACGAGCCGCGGACCGATGTAATCGGTCGGGGATGCAACGGTACAAGCGATGTAATCGCTTAAGGAGGCAACAATGTTCGCGCGACCGGTAAATATTGTAATCTCCGTTCGGTGAGGAGGAAAAACTCGAGGAATGTGAATATGAAATATGGAATTCAGTTAAATGAGAATAAAAATATTAAGTAGTTCAATTTGAGAAAAGAAGTGGAACAGTCTTAAATAAGAATCTAGAAAGAGAACAAACGGCGGTGGGAGGGGGAGGGTGAAAGATAGTCGCTGCAATTTCGCGGGCAACGCGCCGGTTGAGACACGATCTGCGGGATCCGCGGGAAAAAAGCGGCTACGATAACGATCTGTTCTCCAATTTTCAGTCTTATACGGCGTTTGCGACGGCGATCGAACGTGTCGTGTCAATGTTGTGAGACAAATATTCTTTTTCTACTCTTTCTTTGCTTGTTCGCCCCTTTTTCCTTTTCTCCCCGCCCCCTTTCTAAAGAGTGCCGTCGATCTGTCGCGTTGTGTATAGCTTTGAAGAAAAGCATATAATTGTAATAAAAATATTGGATCGATTCTTGCTTTTAATACCTAACCATTCATATCGTACGAGGATGTGAGTATCGCATACGAAAATCCGAAATGGGCGGTCGGAGCGTTGAAAAACAACAACGATCACAGTGAGGTCAATGGTGGGGAGAACGATGTGTTTACGTTTGGAAGACAGAGACGCGGATCATAAAAACGATGTCGCGATAGAGTTAGTTAGTCGCTGTTGGACGCCCGAAGTAGACGTGCCATCGCCACTGATGCAGAAGGTTGGTGAGTGTTAATTAAATCATTGTTTTCTAATATTCAACGGGTGACCGGGGTCGAGCATTGTTCCCTTATACAATTAATCCGGTTTCTCTTAAATCCGAATACCGGTGTCGTCATGCGTTTCTCTTTCGACACCGGTCCGATTCAGGTGTTTTCTTGATCGCCAGACCGGGCCTCGCCGTGCGTTTTCCCGGGGAGGGGAGGGGGAGTCCGGTGATGACCTGAGTGATCTGAGTCAGTAGCTGAGAGGGACATCTCGTGCGCTTCCCCTTGATGTCCCTTGATGTACCTCTTGGTGCTGGATGGTGAGCTTTAGGCTGGGATACGTTGGTGATTTCCTCGTGCGCTTCCCCTCGGAGATCCCTCCGAGTACTCGCCAGCGGTTCGAGTGTGCGCATTCCCACTCGAACCGCCGTTTTTGATCAATTGTCACGTGAGGAAATTGCGCGAAAGTCTGACTCGCAGGTGTTCTAGCACTCGGTGCGTCTCCGTATCCCCCCCCGCTCGACCTCCGCCGACGGCCGTCTGAATTCTATTGGGTTGGCAACTAAGTGATTGCGGATTTTAAATAAGAATGAAAATTCAAAATTTTTAATTTGCTTTTTAAAATTTTTTTCAATGCATGTATGCGATACATTGAGCTTCTCTGCAATATCACGTGTTGTGCTATGACGATCTGAATCGATAATGGCCTTGATATGGGTCTCATCGACTTCAACTGGACGGGGCCAGATCGTTGAGCATTTTTCAATGAAAGATCACCAGAACGAAATCTGGCAAACCAATTTTGACACTGCCTTTCTTTCAAGGCTTCATTCCCATATTACGGCACATAACTTCTTGTGTGCTTGCGATGCGTTCTTACCTTTTCGGAAATAACACAATAAAATATGTCTCAAGTGCACGTCTTGCTCTTCCATTTTTAAATTGGGATAAAAATAAAACTAAACAACTAATCGATATAATTTTTGTACTAAATGAAAGGTAGAAGTCCAAACAATAAGAAAAAAATATAGGTTAGGTACTTTGAACACGTTAGCGAAACAAAAGAAAGTGTAAAATCCATCTGTCGACAAAATCCGCAATCACTTAGTTGCCAACCCAATATTATCGTTACGCTATCTATTGCTTTTTTTGTGTTTACTACCTCGAGCTGCTCGTCTATTCATTCGGCTCTACGTATAAAGTAAATAAACAAAAGAAGAAAGTTCACGTCTCTAGGGACTCGCTCCCATGTTGTTCATACATCCTACACCACCTTACTCTTACAATATTGAGCGTAGCGTGGTGCGGCGGCCGCTGCCGTCGCCGCTGCTGCCGGCAGGACGAGAATTGCGAAATCAGCACCGCGGAGTCCTATAACATTATCCGTCCCCGTGTGTTTCTCATTTCGCACGTTTAATCCAGTCTAATGCGCTTTCAGAGAAACTTAATTGAGGAAGTAATGAGGTAATAAATAAGGTAAACTTGAATTCGCGCGGCGGCTGGGTTCTTTTCACCGTCCGCCCGTCCCTCTCGCTCTCTTTTTCCCCTTCTTATACGAGTAGCGCTTTTACGCAATAGAATTAGAGCACTTGTCGGCCCGCAGACGGGTAAACAAACGAGCAAGTTGGAGGAAGTTCAACACACACGAGGGATACGCGCGAAATTGTTCCAAGGCGCGCGTAGGAGAGGGCAGAGGAAGAGAGGGTGAGAGAGAGAGAGAGAGAGAGAGAGAGAGAGAGAGACCTCTCTCTTCTCGATTTCCGCGGCGCTTAGCTTTGATACGCGTGAGCGTTGAGCGCGAGAAATTTTTGCTTCCTTCTCGATTCCCCTTTATATGTGGCATATATTAAACGCCACGCGTATTATAGTGGAAATTGCGAGCGCGCGCGAGGTGGTAGGGGCGATATTCCACATCTAATAGAAAATACTATGTGGAAAAATAATATGATTCGTACTCGACACCACATTGACAGGCAAGCGGAATTACTTTCACGGTGTCAGTGTCAGTGTGCCGTTGAGAAGCAATAACAGTCAGTAGGAATAGGCGCGGCCGGAAACGTCAATTTCGAGCCGAGCTAATTCCCGTTGGTAGTCGCGTGGCTTTTTCGCGCGCGGACGAATTCAATTTAAACGCCGTTAATCGTCGTGCCGCGTAAATGGACGTACCATTCGAGAGATATGAATTGTAATTGTATTACACCGATGCAATTTCCTCCGCAACCTCGGGCCTCCAGGACCTGAAAGGATCTAACGTTCCGTGGGAGTCCCGGGAGGGCGGCCGCGGAGGAACATCGGACTGTCTGAAACTCGAGAATGTGGACGCGCGAAAAGATTCCGATAACGTGCGAGGCGCGTGACGTAGTCAGGAGAGTCTGAGGATGTGAGAACGTGCGATGATGTCGAGAAGATCGCGGTCTCGATCGAGTCTCGGAAAATCCACGGGAACGGGTCTCGTTCGTACACTTTTCCCAACGATGAGATTTTTCCAACTGGGAAAAATTTCCCATCAATCAGGAATCTTTTCTGGCTATCGCGCCATTTTCCTAATTATCAGGAATATTTCTGATCATCGCGAATCTTTTTTAATTACTTCAAGGTTTTTTTTATTATCACGAGTTGTGTTAATTATTACGAATTTTTCAGTCGGACACTCACGCTCATTTCAACGTGAAATCATCACGACGCACATTGCTCGCCGACTGCGCACCGGTTTGTAACAAAAGCTTCACCTCTCGTCACCTTGGCACCTTGGCGCTATTCCACGCTTCGAGAGTCGCTCCATTTCTGCACCCGCGGCCGAACCTCCAGCCAGATCGTGGTAGCACAGGTATGGTAATCGAAGGAAAGGTCGAAAGATACGAATCGGAATGGGGCCAGCGCCGCCCTTCGACCTCGCGCCGCCTTCATCGTCGCGATGTGCGTGCGTGCGGCGGAATTTCGTCGATCGCGCGAGATCGATTTGGCATGAATCTCGATCGCATCATGACCTCAGCTGCGCGGCCGATGCGCAGTTTCGCGGCCGGTCCTCAATTATAACGGCTCACGCGAAAATGCAGTTTAAATTGCAGGTTCACGTCATCTCTCAGTCGAGGCGAGGGAAACGATTTCGGCCGGTCGGCCGACCGAACGTCCGTTCGTTCGTTCGTTCGTTCGTTCGTTCGTTCGTTCGTTCGTTCGTTCATCCAGCCGGTCGAGCGACCGACCAATCGACCGGTCGGTCGGTCGCTCTCGGGTCTCGGTTTCGAATGATCCAATCAAACGTATATACGCAGTGCACTCCCGCTCTCCTCCGCGGCCGCAGCCGCTGCTCGGTAATGCGAGACCAACACACCGTTATATTCATCACGGCCCTCCGCGCTGCCGCCGCCGCCGCCGCCGCCGCTTCTACACAAACGCAGAAACGTGCGTGCCTGGCGAAAAGGGGAACGCGACATCACGCGAGGACACCGCCGTCGCGGAGGCGCGTTCTCGAAAAAAAAAGCGGCGCATTCCCGCCGCTTCAGTTCCACTTTAACCCCGTGATTCGCGCGAATCCGCGTGTCCGCTTCCGTCTTCGTAACCGAAATACCGCGAGTCGCCAGTGCCGCGGCCCCTTTCCTCCCCGCCTTCCCTTCTCTGCCCCCGTAACGTCGCTAATTCCCTGTTTTATAGCGAATGGAAGGAAAGTTCGGTGGTTACGTTGACGCGGCGTCGCCCCCTTTCGCAAGTCTACGGCGTTGAAGTCTCCGGCGACTGCAACGCGCGCCGCGCCGCAACGGAACGGCGGGATCGGCTGCGAGCACGACCGCGATTAACGCGGAATAAACGCGCCGCGCCCCGGTGACAAGCGGCCATGCTTACCCGGCTCGGTGAAACCGCTGGACCCCGCGCGACGCATAAATTAAATTTAGCGGACGGTTACGCGAGGTTTCTTGCCTCGGAATTTTTTTATCGGCCGGTTCCGTATTCTCTCGTGGGCAGCGAGATTCTCCCGCTGATTATTCCGTTCACTTTGGCCACATCCTCTCTCTCTCTCTCTCTCTCTCTCTCTTTCTCTCTCTCTCTCTTTCTCTGTCTCTCTGTCTCTCTCTCTCTCTGTCTCTGTCTCTCTCTCTCATCACGTCGACTGCGCCGCGCTGCTTTCCGCCGAGCATTTCGAAGTTTGACGTCAAGTTGAGATACAATCGATTTAAATAATGATCAAGTTTGAACAATCACACAAGGAACGCGTATACTCGTCAATCGATCAATTCATCGTGCACCGTTCGCGATAGTTCGCTCCGTCGGCTCTCGATCGGCCGGATATTTCATTCGTTACGTACAATTGTGCGGTTGTGTGTTCTGAGTAAATTAATGGGACGCGTCAATATCACAGAGTACCAGTCACCGGCGGTGACCCCCGGGGCCACTCGACTTGTTAATTATCTCTCTCGGGGGGAATTACATTTATAGTTATCGTGAGAAACATGCGCGATCCGCGAGTGAATCTTCTCCGCGTCTCTGCATCTCCGCGCGGCGCGGCCTCCCGCGGTCGGCCGTCGTCTCCTCGCGGTAGCTCTCGCTTGCAAACGGCGCGGCGAGTTTTCAAGTGGCACTTCAATCGACCCCGCTCTCGGTCCCACCGTGAGACAGCGTAAGATCGCAGGCAGCGTGCGAGACGGTCCGGCCGGCGTGGCGCGGCGTGGCGCGCCGCGCCGGTTTCCCGCCGTAAACATCTCCGTCGCCGATCTATTGTTCGCCACGCGGACGAGCGAGAGCGCCCATAAGTCATTACACGTCGAGGGTTTGATTATGATCTCCATTGTAGCGACTGCGTCGTGAGCATTGTTCGCCGAGCCACCTGTAGCCGCACGATTTCCCCCTGACCTGTCCCCTCCCCCTCTCCTCGCGTCTCCGTCTTTCTCACCCCACCGAGTTCGCGCGCACCTCCCTTTCCTTTCCTTCCCTTCCCGCAATCGCGTTGCGACTCGCGAGCGTTTTTCCTTGTCGCTCGCCAATCTATCGAGATTATCTCGCGACTAGCCCTAATGGAAATCTCATTAAGTCCGCAGTGACGCAATCGGAGGCATCCGAGATTGTTGATCGCATCGAGGCTGGAATGGACTTTCGATCTCTCTTGAGCGAAACGATCGTCCGTTATGACGGAGACTTTGTGGAATGCCTCGGCGAGCGGCGCGTACTTTTCCGACTGAGAGCGCTCACTCGCGGCCTCGTCGCGCACGCGCTCGCGCTCGCGCTCGTACGAGGCCGGAAAAGTCGGCGGGTTCATAAATTGTCACGACGCGGAAGGCTTTCTTCCGAAAGTCCCACGAGGCATCGAGCCGTTAATCTTGTCGTATTCGAGGCATTGTAATCCGCACGGCACCGCGTCGTCGCTCGCTCGTGAACGGAGGAAAGCGCGCCTCCTTCTTTTCAGACTTATTCCGGCGCGACGAGGAACTTCCTTTCAACAGGCCGTACGTTTGTGCTTAATAACATCAATAAAGGGGATCCCACTCGAATGAAGCCGATGGTCGTCAAAGCGTGAAACTGATACCAGTCGCGAGAGAGCGTCGGATATTTTTAGTTTAAGGGAGGATACGCAAACACGCGTTGTCGTCTTCGTCGTCGTCGTCGTTGTCGTCGTCGTCGTCGATTTCGATTTCACCGCGCGTGCCCGACTGCTTCTTTCCCGAGCGCGGCGTAAAAAATTTAGGAATCGCCGGGATTGCATAGGTGTTAACCGGATGTGTCAAAGGAGAAAGTGCGCGACGTGTATTTATCGCGGGACCGGTCGTCGCTCGAATTAATTTCGGCGGAGGCCATCTTTTTTCTTTATCTCGCGCCGCTCATGGCCCGCCTTGCGTGGTCGTTGTGTCCCGAAGCGCGCGCGCGCGCGCGAGAGAGAGAGAGAGAGAGAGAGAGAGAGAGAGAGAGAGAGAGAGAACGGAAAGTCGCTCCAGGAACGAGACTCGGAGGCCGCACGAGGCTCTTCGCGAGTCACTCAAGCTTTCCGCGACCGGAAATTGGGGGTGTCGCGTGGTGACGACGGCGCTTCGATTTGAAATTTATTGACTCCCCCGATGCGTTTAGAGGTTGCAACTCATATGAGCTGAAGCGCGCGTTTAACTGTCCCGACCTAACCCAGAGATATCGCCTCCTCTTTCCGGATCGGCCTCGCACTAACTTATCCGCCTACCCGGCGGGATAAGAACAAAACGGAGAGACGGCGAGAGAATTTCTCCGCCGGCCGGCGCGCGAGGCCCAGCGACAAAACGTGTTCCAGCCGGCCTGTCAAACTTCGCTTTTTACGTGTAAAACAGCGGCTGGGCGTATCGAAGCTGTATAAAACGACGCCGGGCGAATTGCACTGACCTCAATACCGTCTTCTTTCCGTCTTTTCCCCCATTCGACGTTTCTTTCAGCTCCCACGTGTCTCATTCCGACGCGGCGCGACGGAGAGAAACGGCTGATTCTCCCTCGAAAGAAACTCGCCGCGATGAAGTTGCATTGTCCACCTCGTTAATTTCACCACGTCGACTGCCGTGTGACGGTACGGTGTAGCGTTGCGTTTGATACATTTGCATACGCAAGACGTAACCGATTGCGCGTGACGAAGTTACGGCCAATGGGAGCCGGCAGAACGAGCTAACAACGTGCGCATCTACAAAGGTCACTCCGTATTTACCGTATTTTCGCCCATTCGGGCTAAACTTTGACAAACAATAATCAATGAATATTTAATTGCCAACGTGTTAACTACGAGGCGGCCATCAATGAATTTCGCATATTCGCGCACGCGACGGAACTTACTCATGCTCTCGGAGAATATAACGAGACAACGATTTGCGCGTAAAGAAGCTCCGCTCATCTCCAGCGGGCACGGTTGGCGTCGTGTGTGCGTGTGTGTATCTTTGTGCGGGGCGATTCCTCTCGTCCTCTATGAAACTCGCGATGCCGCGCCTCGGAATGGTCGAGACTCGTCGCCGTACGAAAATAGTCGCGCGGCGTCTCGCGAGGTTTTTCCTGGAAGCGCGGTGAAGAGATTCCAGATCTTTTTCTTTTCTCTGCCTCTCTTATGCCGCTCGTCCCTCCGCCCATCGCCCTGCGTTTTATTTCGCCCCTCCTTGGCCGTTTCTTTCTCCTTTTTTTCGCGGCGCGATGAGTAACGAGCGGACGCTTCCGAGGAGGCGCGCGGCGTCGTGAGTTATACGCGCGAGGGTGCGAAGAAGTGGTCAGACCAGTGTCAAATCTCTGCTTTCACTGCGCTTGTGTGTGACCCACAAAGGCGACCGCGCGCGCCTCTCTCGCTCATACGCACGAGCACGCGAGCGAAGCAGATCGAGCGAGAAGCTTGTTCACCGCAGAGGCCGTGAATTACCGACACACACATACATACGGCAACGCCACACATGCACACGCACGCACACACGCACGGACGGAGAAAATGGGCAGGGAGGAAGGGGACAGCAGAAACGAGCCCTCGTGCTACCGAATGCTCATTATCCTCCGACGTCCGAGCGGGCTATATCGCTTTGTAACGAGCAAAAAGCAGGAATAACGAAGCCTAGCGACCAGGAGGAGCCTGGTCGTGTGGCTACTTTGTGTCCTGAAAACTTACGGAGACGCCCGCGGATTCTCGTGATCCTTAATCGCGCTGTTTTCGCGAACCGCCTTCAGATACCTCGAGTACTTTCGTGGTTTTTCTTCCTTTTTCAATCCGCCGCGATCATTTTGAATTCTCTCGTTTAATTTTTTCAAACGGCACCTTGATCGACGAGTTTGGATCTCTCTCTTTCTCTCTCTCTCTCTCTCTCTCTCTCTCTCTCTTTCTCTTCCTCTCTCGCTGCGACAACAGTCTCGCATAAATTACAGATATAGGTGACGTTACCGATTCCTTGTTATACCGTCGTTCTTCCTCCAAACGTCGTTCTCCGCGCGACGACGATCTTCGCATTCCGCGGCCAAGATTTTGCGTTTCCGCCGGCTAAAAGCGGCCATTCTTTTTCCGCTCGACGCTGAAATCACGAAAGCGGTTTGCGCAACCGTGGAGATGATGAGGCAGCAGTAATCGAAAGAGGGAAGGCGAGTGCAGGGAGCCGAGGTGGCGACAGGGAGGGGGCGGCAGGGGGGAAGAGGGGGAGGTGGAATCGAGCATGATCGATGGTATAAATTTCCTGTTGTCGGCCGCTGGGAAAACGGATTCCCCCTCATTTGGCATTCAGCACGATGCATTCGTGCCGCGGTTTAGCGCCAATCTACCGCTAATCATCGTACATCTGGAGGATGCGGCACCCGGAAGTAATCGCTCGACCGCGATAAAACGGTCGTCCGGTGCGCCGCGCCGCGTCGCGGCATCACGGATCCATCTCCGCGATATTTCCGAGGCACGAAAGGAGCACGATCTCAGACTCGCGTAATTCAGCGTTATCCGTCCGACCTCGAAAACACCACCCGAGTCATCGCGGTCCTCTCATCTTTTTCCCAGATTTTTTTCGCTCGCCTCGCGAGCGACGCGTCTACCCCCGAGAATGATAATCTGCCCGCTAGAAGCCACAATTATTCTACGAAACACTCTTCTTCTTGGAAGAGTCCGCGCGTTTGTTCCCTAAAGCTCTCAGATTACTCGAGCCATTTTCCTCGAAGGGTCGCGGGTGTAACATACAAATGTCGTACAAGGAGAGAGTACTCGGGATTAAGAAAAAATTACATATCGATCGAGCAGTTTTATTCAGCAACAAACGTTTCATGAGCGCGACACAGTCCGCTAATGGACTTTAATAACGACTTACATATTCTCACGTTATATATACTCGTGCTTATATTTATTCATCGAGCGATAAGATACCGCGCGCGTGTTCGTGGCTCTCTCTCTCTCTCTCTCTCTCTCTCTCTCTCTCTCTCTCTCTCTCTCTGTGTGTGTCTCTCTGTCTCTCCCCCTCCCTCTCCTGTCTCCCTCGACCGTCCCCTTAGTTTGAATTTCGCATTCATTCCCATCGACGTCGAGCGATTATACGTAGCAGCGTGCTCAACCCTTGAACCCACGTCCCGATTTGGAGTCCCGACGTGCGCAGAAATTCCCGCGGGCTTCGCAAAAGTGCCCGCCAGCGACGGGCGCCGGTGCAAATATTCTGGTTTGGCCGACGATGCGGCCGGCTCATCCGCGCGCGCGCGCGCGCCGGAGAGCCCGGGTTAAGGGACGACACATGCGAGACGCGAATCGGCGCACGCGGATACGACGACGACGACGGGCGAGAGAGGGCTAAAAATAGCCGCAGGACCTCTTTGTTCGCGCTCGTCGACTCTCGGCGCAGCGCGCGCCCGCCCGCCCGCTTTGTCCGCAAGCGCGGGCGCGCTCGCGACGCGCGCGGCCTCGGCAATTGCATTTAATTGTCACGAACGAAACGACATTAAGGAGCGGGCGCGCGACCTTGATCAGCCGAACGGCCTGATCTCTCCGAGTGGGAAGGAAGAAAGGATCCTCGGCGACGGCACTTTGCATTTTTTTTCGGGTCGCTTAGTGTCCTGTCAACCTTGTCTCTTCCTCCTCCTTCTGCTGCTCCGCCTCCGCCTCCCTGCTCTTCGTCTTCTGACTTTAATCTCCGCGTGGCGCCTTCTCGCCGAGAAATTTATCGAGGCGACCGTCGATAACGAGCGATATCGAAGGATTTTTCGTGCGTTCGCCGAGCACAAAGTCCTCGCCGCGCCGACGTCGAAGGCGACGGGGCGCCTCTCGGCGCTCCGCGTGCGAGAAGAAAACGCGCGCGTGCGCGCGCGCGCACGTGTCGACGGGATCGATCCTCTCGCGTTTTATTAATGGTCGGTTTCTCGGACTATTATTTACCTGTTTGTATTAACGAAGAGCGAGAGCGACGTGTGCGATAGCTCGCCGGCGTGCTAGCCGGAAAAGGATCGCGAAATCAATCCGATCTGACCCGCGGAGAGCACGGCTCTCGTGATTACCGTGTGCCGGAAGGAATCAATTAAGCGGCGCATCGCGTCCGAAACAGCGAAAGGAGCGGATCCGCGGCGAAAGGCAGATACGGAGCCGCGAATCGACTCGGCGAGCCGGGCAATTACTTCCGCGCTTTGAATCCCCCGACGGGGACGATTAGGCCATTAGGCATTCGAAGCGCTTCACCATTTTCTCTTAACCTCGGCCGAGCGTTTGAATTAATCAGCTTAATCGATATCCCCGGCTCAATATATTTCGCCCGAAATCGATTTCTACACAACACACACACACACACACACACACACACCGCTAGAGACCGGGTGATAATTAATTTCCCAAGCCGAAACGCCGATCGCACACATGTCTAATTAAATACATTAAATTCCGCGACTGTCGCCGGTGGCCGGCATCGCGATACCCTCGCGTCCCTCATTAGGTACACATACATACAAAGTATAATACATTTTCTCTGAGACATCAGTCTTACAATGAGCCAATCAAACGAGAGAGAGAGAGAGAGAGAGAGAGAGAGAGGGGTAATAGTTTCACGCATGCGTACCGAATTACAGTCATTTACCGTATCTGCATCGATTCGGTCGAGCTTCTGTCCGCGCGAACAATGGGAATCAAAAAGCGCCGGTGTGTGTTAACCCTAAAATATCAGCCCGAACTAACTTTTCTCGTTATGTTTATAGCAAAGCGCACGCGAGAATTGATCTGTTTTATCCTAATGTTGTCCACCACTGATAGCGCAAATAAATACCTGTAAAATTATTATTGTCAGTGTGGTCACATTTTTTCAATAAGAGATCGAGAATTCGCATGGGGGTGAAATTTCACCCACGGTGGCCTTTTAAGGGTTAAACAAGTCGCTGGTCTCACAAGTCACGTAGGTCGGGAAACGGGACGCGCTCTCCGCCGAATTGTCCGGCGACGTTGATTAACGTCCGCCGGCGACGGTCGGCCGCGCTTTAAAGCGCGTGCGGCCGATTTCGTGGTCGCGCGCGCGCGCGCGCGCGCGCGCGGCCAAGCCTCTTTGGAAAGTCGCGAGGTCGGACTTTGCGGAACCCATATACGCGGCGCCCGCCCGCCATCGATCTCATCGGGATCGATGAATAGGATGATTAACGTCCACGCTGGAATTCCGCCGACCTTCCTCCTACGCGCGCGCTCGCAAGACGTACGAGCCGCGGCCGCGGACAATTAATTAGCCGCGGACTGCCGGCTGAAGCTTCGACAGGTTCGTGGGAGAGCGACGGAGCGGCGCGATAGAACGTGACGAGCTGTCGCTCGCCGCGTGCATCCGCCGCGCGGATGAGACGCTCGTCGCGTCGCTCGCACGTGCGCTCTCGCATCCCGGTGAAATTGAATTCCCGAGCGAAGCGTTTGGCGCGTTAAACGCGCTGCTTCAACAGCGCCTGCGATTCGGGATCGGAGAACGATAATAGGCTCAACTTGGCCGTAGCTTTCGCGTTCGCCGAGTGAGAGAGAGAAGAATCGTCGGGAGAGGAATCGTCGTCAAGTGTGTGCTCCTCTCAGCTTTTCACGGGCTCAATTCTCGAAAATGTGTGGAAAATATCGTATGCGATATTTCATCAATCAGGCTATTTAATTGGTTGAGAATCGTGATATCTAGTGACATTCATGAAATATCGTATGCGATGCATATTTTTCGAGAATTGAGCCTCAGCACTTTCTTTCTGTGTTCCCTCTCTTTCGAGAGAAAAGGTTTCTTTTGTCTGACGGTTTTCATGTATCTTCAATTTATCTTTCTCTCTCTCTCTCTCTCTCTCTCTCTCTCTCTCTCTCGGAATTTTTAATTTTTCACTCGTGTCATTTAATTGCGCTCACTTTTCCGCTGTTTCTCCTTCACGAAAATTCCTTAAGGAATTTTTCACTCCTTGTGACTCGCTGTTTGTTCGTTGTTCAAGACGACGCCTTGTCTCACTGCCATTTCTCTCACCGATCGATACGAAAACGAGACAGACCGCGGCCACACGCGAGCTTTCGAGCCAACCTGACCCGCTCTCCTCTCCGTATTACAATACGAACAGACGTGCCGCCTCAGCCACTTCGCAGCCGTTCGACGGCAAGAATCGACGAGTCGCGCGCGAGCGCGTCGCGAGTTCTCTCCTCTCGCTTCTCTCTCAACTGTTGAGCAGTGCGCATCGGTGCGCACCGTTGCGTCCGGCCGAATTCGACATAACTTTTCCGCGCGACGAGCGCAGCGCGCGCACGTGAGAATCGCGAGGTACACGCCGGCACAAGTGGGACATCCGCGGTGTCCTAATTTCTAAATTGTGCGCGCGTCAGATGCGCGTGCGCGCGCGTTTATTTTCGCGGTGATCACGCCGCATGGTAATGGCGCGTTTGGCGCTTTCCAAGTGAAAACCCCGCGCGTGTCACCGCGCGCAGCCTAGCCGGTGAAACCGCGAACGAGTTAGATTCGCGGAATTCAAAAGACGCGCGCGTCGTCGCGCTTTTAGCGCGCTTTCCGCCGGATTCTCACCGCCCGCCCGTCCGTCCGTCCGTCCGTCCGTCCAGCGACAGCGGCAGACAGCAGTCCGTCAATCCTCCGTCAAATTTTTTCTTTGTCTACTCTCGACAGGTATGATTGAGACACGCGATTGAGCGACGCTGACGGACACCACGCGACTGTCCGATGCGAAAGCATCGGCGAATGCTTTGACAGGCGATCGACGGACTGCCGTCCGCGACGGGACGCGCGGCGGCTTCTTCCTCTCGCTCTCCTCGCCGCTTCCTTGCTGCGCGACTCCTCCTGCGCGCGGCACCAGGTCTCCGGCACCAGGTAGGAAGGACGAAGCGTCCCTGGCCGGCCGGTCGGTCGGTCGATCGGTGTCGGCCAGCCGCGAGTCCCTAATTAGCGCTTGCCAAATATGCAAATTAGGCGCACGGGCAACGAGCGCGGGGTAACGCGTTGACGCAAGAACGAGCGAGAATTCGCGGGCACGGTAATTGCGTTGAAATTCGCCCGGCGCTCGTCGCTCCCGCGAAGCCCGGGATACGCGCTGTCGATGGGCGCGCGCGATAATAAACGTTACGGCCGGGCATTATTGACATTCCCCGCCAAGTCCCCTAATTAACTCGCTCTTGTCGACGAGTGTATAAATAACGTGAATTAAGATACGCCATTACGAAAATATCCCGCCGGTCGACTGGCGGAGGGGGGAGGGGGGAGGGGCGATACACGACGACGACGACGACGACGACGAGGACGCGCGACGTTGAGGATCAGCTGAGTTGCAAAGACGAGACTGGAATTTCGTGGGGCGGGGGATAGGGGGCAGACGAGAGGACGACGCGAGATTGACGAAAGGATAAATCGCGTTGGGACGACAAGAGTCGCGCGAAGCTGCATTGTAAGACGTGCGCGCGCGCGCGCGCACGTCTTCACCGGCACGCGATGAGGCTCGAGCGGGCACGCTTTTCTTCCCACGACGAGCGACGAGGAGCGCGCGCGTACATATGTCCGTGGATATCCTTCGTAATGAAACACGTAATCCTTTCATCCTGGCACCGCGGCAGCCCCGACGGTAAGATAATTGCGCGCTACTACCTACGAGCGGGTAACGCGCTCGCTCGCTCGCTCGCTCGCTCACTCGCTCGCGGGAAGCGCGTAATTAGGCGTTGCACAATTGCGGGGCCGAATAATAATTGAAAATGCGGGATTCCTAAGCGCTCGCGCTCGCCCGTCCGTCCGTCCGTCCATCCATCCGTCCGTCCGGTCGCGCAATCTCAGCCCGAGTCGGCCCCGAAGTCCAATCTGTGCGAAAATGCAATCGCGGATCGGCGCTTGGAATCTCATCAGTGTCCAGGTGTTCGCAGTCAATTAAGAGCGCGCGAGACGGAGATAGACAGATGAATCGAGAGAGAGAGAGAGAGAGAGAGAGAGAGAGAGAGGGGGGGGGAGAAAGGGAGACGTAGAGAAAACGAGAATGAAACTTTAGCCGCGGAAAGAGAAACGCCGGGGAGCAAAATAGGTAGACACATATTAGGCGAGTGACGGCTAGCAGTAATTCCAAATCGGAGAGCCATCCTTCTATTCGAGCGCGACGCGTTTCCTCCGCGGCTTTTTAACACTCGGCCTTAAGTATCCCGGCGTGAAGCCTCAAATTAAAATTACCATGCGGTAAGATGAGATAGCGGCTGGCTTTCCCTAAATACAAACAGGGACTTAAGATCCCGTCGTGAGAAACGCGTCGTGCGCTGCGCTCCTCCTCCGCTCGCTCTTTCGTCGTGTGTTTCGCCAGTTTCGCGACGACGACGACGACGACGACGACAACGACGACGACGACGACGACGACGACGACGATGACGATGACGACTCGACCACGGGACGCGATATCGGGTACACGTTAGCGCCGCTTGGACGGCGAAAAAAGTCACCTACGGGACATTCTAGGAACGTCGGATTCGTCCTTACGCGATTGCCGGTACCAGGAAGTCGAAAGCCGATTACGATAACGCGGCGCCACGGACTCGATCGCCGTCGCGACATTCGGCTCCGGTGTCGCTCCGTTCCACGAGACGACGAGGGCTAACAAGAGCAGACGCGCTCCTTCTCTCTCTCTCTCTCTCTCTCTCTCTCTCTGTCTCTCTCTCTTTCTTTCTCTCTGTCTGTCTGTCTCGCGTACACACACGCCGCGTCGACCCCGAATTAAGTCGCGCGCGTATAGTCGCAATCGCCGCGGGACGTCGGTCTCTCGCAGCATCCGGCATCGAGATAAAGCGCGCCACCTCGTCGCGAAGTCGTTATCATCAGTCATTCTCGATGTTCGACGTGAAAGCAGATATTCGCTCGCGCGAATTAATTCTCCGTCGCGCGCGCGAAATTCGTCGGGAAGCTCGTGCGGTACGCGTTTCCAAGACGCGCCCAGGCGCGTCTCTCGCCTGGCGCCGCGGCCTTTACTCGTTGCTGAGAAATTTGTAATTCGATTAACAAAGTAGACACACTCGGCAGTGAAAGTCCGCCGCCTGACGCGGCGGCGGTGGCGGCGGCGGCGGCGGCGACGGCGGCGGCGGCGGCGGCGGCAGCGAGGTGACGGGCAGCGACGGGGGGGATTTATCTGCAAATGCGAATCGGTATGCGACGAGCAAACAATGTAACGTCAGTCACGTCGATCGACCGCGCCGCGAGCTTCTGCCGACGCGACGTAATGAGTTTATCTGAAACGTCGTACGTTCATGACGATTCGGCCGCGCGCGTATTTTTACCCGCTGACGTAACCACGCCGGGAACGCCTCGCGTGCTGTCGCGCCCGCGAAGAGCCATCGATCATCGGCGCTCGCATACGGCGGCTGCCGCGCTCGTGCGGATTTCAGAGACCGATAAGAGGCGAGACAAGGTCGCGCGGATACCAGCGTGCGTGTGCGACCAGGTTAACAGCCGACGCTACTTAGCAACGCGCGGCGATGACGACAGCGCGCCTCCGTCGCTCCCGCATTCGCGTGTGTGATTTCAACGCTATCTAGCCGCCTCTCGTCTGTCATCGCAATAATGATCGATTCCCATTCGGTCCTCGTCAGCGACGACCCCTGTCCGGCCATTCGACGACATAATCGCCGATCTCGTGACGCAACGCGTTTCACAGCTCAACGGGGGACAGAGAAAAAGTGGAGAGTCCAATCTTTCCCTCATCGCAGTCGCAAATCGCGAGATTCAGGGGGGGAGTCGTGAACGTCTGGAAGAAAGAAGTGGAAGAGATTCAGAACGCGCGATTCCGAGCGCGACGCTGCAGCCGGAAACACTCGCTTGCGCAAGATCGCATATCCGTACTTTGTAGCTTGGATGTTTACGCACTTTATATACAGCCCGTGTACGGCGGTCTCGCGAAGATTCGTAACATCTTACGCGACTCGCTGCTGTGTATCGAGGTCCCTCGAGAAAGTCCCCCCGGTTGTGTCTATCGATCGCGCGGCGAGCGCAATATCGGCAGTGATGCAAGTGCGATCGAGTCGCATCGCGTCGCGAAAACCGCGACCGCCGTGCAAGACGAAAGCGCGCTTTTAATGCCAATTAGAAATGTCGCCAAGACTTTCGTCCTCCTCCTCCTCCTCCTCCTCCTCCTCCTCGTCGTCGCGCTTCGTCTAACGTCGCGTTTCACGCGCAACGCCGCGCCACCCAGTTTTTAATAACTTTCACCCGAACGCGCCCAGGTTCTGCGCGCGGCGGTCTTATCTTTACGAAGACCATACGATGCGAAACGTAACGGGGACATCGGCGTGTCCCAGGTGAAATTGAAATCGCGCGCGAAGAATGCGTTCATATTTACGCGCTTTTACGCGCCGGCGAGCCGAAGGCGAAGCCTCGGCCGGTGCAGGCGGGGAGAGGAGCGTCGGCCGTCGGCCGTACCGTACGGCGCTTTAAATTTCAGCCGCCGGTATGTTTATCGGGGGCGTCTCTCTCTCTCTCTCTCTCTCTCTCTCTCTCTCTCTCTCTCTCTCTCTCTCTCTCTCCCTCTCTCTCTCTCTCTCCCCCTCTCTCTCCCTCTCTCTCTCTCTCCCTCTCTCTCTTTCTCTCGGTATCACCCGGAAGCACGTGCGTCTCCGTGCCTGCGCGCCGAGCATTTTTATGGGCCGCCGCTGCCGCCGCCGCCGCCGCCGCGCCGCCGCGCCGCATGGGCGCGGATCCGGGTGCGGATCGTGGCCGGAGATATTCGCGCCGCGAAACTCCGAGAGCCGGAGCGGCAACTCGGAGGAGCGGCGGATACTGTACGTCGGATATATCGCCGACGTGATTTTCCTGCGCGGTATCCCGCGGAGGCGCGTGTATAATCGCGCGCATTAATCCGCGGAGTAGCTGTCCGCCGCATGTCGCGCGTCAATTCGCGCGCGGCGTTAAGTAACGACGTGAGTATCGAGCGTTTAGATACAGATATCGAGGATGAAAATCGTTCCCCTAATAGCTCGGAATTATCGATGAAATATCGTCGGTCTCTCGCGATCATCGCGAGCCGATCGCCGGCGGAGAATTTCGCGGCTGAGAAAAAGGCGGAATATGTTTCGCCGCTTGGCCGAACGATTTCGCGACGATATTTGATTTGCTTTGCTTCTTCCGCGGGGGGCGCCTTTATCGGCGGGAAATCGGCGCCGGCACTTCTGCCGACCGGCCGGTCGCTCCGTGCAAATCCGTCTCGCTTTCCACTTTTGTTGCGCGCCAACGAGCGGCCGCCATGCGGCGAAAGAGCAGCGCGGTAATAGAAGGCGCCATTACTGTTAACGTCGTTACCGCGTAATATTGCGCGCCCGCGGACACTCTCAGCCTCTACTATCGCACCACCGTGCGCTCTTTCCTCCTCCTGGGTCCCTTTGACCACCGATAGACCGCGTCGCGAAAAGCGCTCACGTCGCGGTTAACTACCAAGCATCAACAAAGGAGAGAGAGAGAGAGAGAGAGAGAGAGAGAGAGAGAGAAAGGCCGGGTTTCGCGCAGAGACGCTTGTTAACCTTTAGAGGACCGGCATTTTTCCTTTAAAATTTGCAATTTCTTTTTCGCGGAAAATTTATATATATATATATATATATATATGTAACCATCATGTCGCGTAGAGTTTTCGAGTTTGGTAGTGGCTCCTATAGGAGCCACCCCGGTCCGGAACGGAACGGCCAAAATAAAAAATTTTCAAAATTTGGATCTTTGCATTTTTAGGGGTTTTCTTTAAAGGCAATCATTTACCTAAAATAAGTCTATATTACTATAAGTAATCTCATACGGTAATAAAACTTTCCTTTAGCATAACCCAGAGCTAACAACGTGGACGTAGAAAGTTATGTAGCTCCTTTGTTTTTTTTATATTTTTTGTTATTTAAAATTTTTTTAAATTTTTTAACTTTTTTATAATTTTTAAAATTTTGGTTTTAAAAGATAATGAAAATGATTTTATTTCAAAAACTATTTTTCTGTATTTTTTATACTTATTTGTTACTTTTAGAGTGATTGTTATCGCGCACTGCGCGCAATCGAAACTTTAATAGTGTTACGTGCTGATATTTATATAATTCTGAGAGAAAGTGGGTCTATTATAAATAAGAACGTACTGAGATGCAAATTACTATGCAGTTAAAATGTGTACTTGTTAATAAATGTTTATTTACAAGTAAGGTAAAAATCTCACGAGTCTCACATATGCAAATATATTTTTAGAGCACATAAACATCGACGTAAATGCGACGCAAATAACTATAATATAACCTTTGAGAAAACACTGAATGCCGAGTTATATGTGTCTCCTATAGGAGCCACCCCGGTCCTCTAAAGGTTAAGGAGCAGCTCGTAATTACTCGCGCAGGGTTCTTCAATCGGAACATTCTCGCCGTTCTCGTTCGCCCCAGAGTAGATAAAGGGGGTTAGGGCTACGAAAAAGCGAAAGCGCTTACGAGAGCCACGAGGGGACGCACACATATTCTACGTTGAAAGTTTAATCCATTTCGTTCGCAAGCGGAATAATTCGTACATAATGATTGTCACTTGTCACCAACCGCGGAATAATACGACGACGTTCACTTTTCGCCAACGATGTGCGTTAATGAGCGGTGACACGGGCCGACTGTCAGTCGAACGTCTCCGATTTCTCAAGGTAGTTGCGTATTTAGAGCTGTGATGCAAATGAGTTAAGCGTACGCGTACTTAGAGACCAAAGTAACGAGAACGAGTGCAAGGTCAGCTGCGCGCAGCTCCGCACGTAACGCTGCACTCTGTCAGTCCTGACATTTTTCCAAAAGAGGAATAGTAATCCCCGGCTGCGCTCGTCTCATCGGCGAAGGACTCCTCCGTTCGACAGGTCGCCGAGTCGCCTTTCAGCGGCGCGCCCCGCCGACTAATTTCGATCCGATTCCGCGGCGTTTGACGAGCCGATAAGTGCCCGGCGAAAAGGAGAAGCGGCCGCGGCCCCAGCTTCCTGGACGCATCGCGACGGCGCGACGCCGCGGTGTGCATGATTTGCATACGTCATTCGGGCCGAGGGAGCCTCTAGAGAGCCGAGAGCTGACGTAGGAAATTCGTCACGGCGAATTGCTCGCGGCTCGCCTCGACGTTATATCCGCCGTTAAGATCACCGCGAGTCCGGTTCTCTCGGACTGCCACGCTGCTGCTATCGTTGGCTGTTATGACAAGTGGGCTATTAATTTCGCTCTCGACTTAGCTCGAGCCTCGCGGGATCCGCGTCTCTTCTCTTAGATGCACTTCACGAGAAAGAGAGACCTCTTTCCTGCCGTCGCGCTCGCCGTTGTCCCCCTTTCTCCTCCTGCTCCTCCTCCACGCGTCGTTCGCCTCCGCGGAAAAGAAGCCGCGACCGTCGCTCGATTTCTAAGCGAGTGACGACTTTATTTAAATCTCGCGCGCGCGCGCGCGCGCGCGCGGGAAGCCGGTGGGGATCGCGCCTTGCAATTGCGATAATTATGTGCGCGGGTAATATTGTGCACATCTACTCGTTAATTCGACGATTCTACCGCGCGTTCTTGTCGCGGTGATCGTTAGTGCAAAATGACGCGCGTACATCGCGTCGTGTATCGCGCGTCGTGTGTGAGAACGTTTCGTCTCTTCCTTTTTCTCCGCGCCGCTTTTTCTGCCCTCCGCGCGGACACCGGGAATTCGCGCGAAAATTGGAAATTTTGCGCTTAATTGGCTGAGATTTCTTTCGGAGACGCGCCTTTGGAATTTTTACGTAACGGTACCGCGGAAGAAAGGCCAAGACGGTCGCGTGAAATTGGACCACCGCGACTGAGAGAATACACAATTCAGCGACGGCGGCCGCTCGTGAACGGCGCTTGGAAACGATCCGTTCCGATCGTTAACGAGGAAGCCAGGCAGGCGACGGCGGCGCGTCTTCGTTTAATAACTCCGACTGGAAACTCACGCGCGCGCGCGAGACTCTCGTTCGCGTAATTGAAGCGTCTGAAAGTTTGCGGGACGTTGATGTCCCGCGCGCTCGACTAATCCCCGTCTCGGCTGGATGGCGGCGCGGCGCGGCGCGATCCAATTTACATTTCAATCCACGAAATCCAGAAACGAGCAAAACGTTCTCGACGAACTCGGAGTAGTCGCGAGCGCGCGAGCGCGCGCGGCCGAGTGGAGCTCGACCGCCGAAGATCGATCGCTCGCGCGAACAACGTAATTTGTAACACGGTGTATCCGGCGTGTCGTTCTCCCCGAGCGATAATAAAGTACCGAAAGTCGATCTCGGCCTCGGCCGTTCACAATCGGCGGTGGTAGTAGTAGTGCGGTACGCAGCGGTAGCAGCGGTAGTAGTAGTGTAGGTTGCAGTTCGGCGCGTTCGGCCGCTTTCGCTCGCTCCGCGGAAGAATTGAGAAGAAAAAAGGAAAGGAAGAAAGAAAGAAAGGAAAGAAAAACGAGGCAAAGGAAGAATCGGACGAGCGATAACTTATAGATCCGCGAATGACGGCTCTCCGGAGATGATTGGATACGGCGGCGAGGAGAACGAATTTCAGTTTCGCGCTCCGAGTCGAGGCTGACACGTTCGTTACGAGAATCCGATCTGTCAGGGGCAACAACCGCCGATGTTATCGCCGACAATTTAATTCTTCGCAACTACTATATTTCGCATTTTTCGCGGCGCGCTTTTCTCGACTGGAGAGAGAGAGAGAGAGAGCGCGAGAGAGAGCGCGAGAGAGATCGAGAGAAAGAGAGAGAGAGAGAGAGAGAGAGAGAGAGAGAGAGAGAGAGAAAGAGAGCGATCGATGCGTCCGCAGTGGGGAAAATCCGGGACGCTCCGTGCAAGTGCGATGCACGACGATTCCACGGCGCGATTACGCGCGAGGATAATAATTTATTCGCCGGCGGATAACTCAAAGTTTCGCGCGGCGAACTCGGACTCCGTAATTTATCCGCGGCTTCGAATATAATCGTCGTCCGTAAAATATACTCATTATCCGCGCTTTGTCATAATTACGGCGGAAGCCATCTGTCGCGCCCGATAAGGAGCCTGTAAATGCTGATTTACGCGGATCCGCCGCGTCGTCCTCGGGGGCCGTCGAGTCGCGTCGCGTCGCGTCGTCTCGTGCGTCGCCGAGGAAAAATCGTCAAATGGCCGATATCGATGCTGCGGAACCCGTACGTGTAGACATGTATGTGCGTGCGTATACGTGTGTGTGAATGCGTTGACCTGGCGCACCACGCGCGATAATATTTATTGGGCTTCCGCCGGGATGATGCGATATCCTCGTTTGTCAGCCGAGCGTGTTCCGTCGGGGCGCAGGTGCGAGCAGGAAACGGCGGCCGCGCGATTGGCTTCCCCTCGCGCGGTGTCGCGCTCTTGCCGTAGACCCAAGGTCAACGTTGATGTACACCGGCAGCGGGAGTAGCTCGGGGAGAGGTCGTCGCTCGATCCTGATTAATGGCTCCCGAGATCGGAGCCCTGCGTCGCGCGCAAGCGAGCGCTCCGCTCCGCTTCTCCGCTTGGCGGTCCAGCCGGCGTCGGTGCTCGACGAGAGGGGGAGGAGGGCTGTTCGGTTTCTCAAATCTCGAAAGTTGTCGCGTGTATGTCATCGTCGCATTAAACCCCGAGCGCGTCAGCGAGTTGATGGTCACGCTGCTTATTTTAATACATGTATTCGCTCATACACTACACACACACACACACACAAGTGTCACACAAGGGTCAGGGTAGTTATTCTTCGCGAGAAAATTGCGGGAAATATTAGTGAAGGGAAATTCTTCTTTTTTTTTACAGTAATGGTAATATAATAATTTTGCGCGTGTATTCTACTATTATTTTTCGTGTTAAAACGTGTCAAACAAATATGAGAGCTTGAGAACAACTATAATTCTATAATTCCAGTAAAATTATTAATCTAGTAAAATTCTAATAAAACTATAATTCTAGTGAAATTGAGAATTTTTCCGCCAGGATAAGAAAAAAAAGAACGGGAAGCTTTCCGCGCGCGGAGAGTCTGGAATTCAAGATCGCGAAAGGTGAAACTAGATTGTAGGCTTTCCGGGGCGAATTCCGGGGATTTCCTTCGAAAAATCGAGACGGTTCGCAAACGAAGAGACGCACACACCGCGCGGTTCCGCGCGAGAATACCGTCGGACCGTGGAAAGCCGCGAGCGGGACGAACGTTAGCGCGCTGCCTCGTCCGAGGAGGCTGTGGAGTAGCTTAAGAGAGGTCGTCACTCGATCCTGATTAATGGCCCTCGGTATCGCGCGGGGCTGTAAACAGTATTAATCAGGATCGAGTTTACGGTGCGCGGGCCCGTCACGAATCGCATTAATCAGGATCCAGTCCGGCACGAAACGCTCGTGTCCACCCGTTACGTTGCATTGATTTACTCCTCGCTTCGTTTCGCGAGGAGGGATATATTCTCCTCGCTGCTGCTGCTGCTGCTGCTGTTCCTCCTCCTCCTCCTCCTCCTCCTCCTCCTCCTCCTCCTCCTGCTCTCGCGAAACTCGCGAAAACTCCTCCCTTCCGCCGAAACGAAAGTAAGAGAGACGAGAGGCTCGAGAGCGAGCGAACGAGGAATTGCTTTCCGCGATTTTTCTCCTCGCAAATAAAAGCTCGCTACCGAAAAAGCGACGTGCGTTTGTTATTACAGGAGCGCGAATCGTCGCGTGTCGAACGCGGGACGGGAGGGCGCGCGCATTGATCACGTCGGGCGCGTGACGCAAGTATAATACGCGTCATGATCCCTCGCCATATGCTCGATCGCGATGCATCACGATATCCGTATACATCATTACGGCAACAGGAACCGGCCGGACGTAATTGTGCCTATTCCGACGTCAATTTTACAGCTGTCCGGCCGAAAGAACGAGCCATCGCACGCGCGGGCCGCGTCGGCCTCGTCGGCCTCGTCGTCGTTTTGCGCGGCCCGTGGCGAATGGATTTAGCGGCGGTCGGTGGTCGGGAATCTCCAACATTGTAGTTTACGGCTTCGCACGCGGCGTCCGGGATCGGTTTAGCGGCTGTCAGACGAAAATTCACTCGGGCCCGCTCGTGGCTCGCCCCTTAGCGCCGCTTAGATCAACGCGACAGATTGCGATGAATTGCGAGGCGCGTCGAGCGAGCGGAAATCGAGATATTCGGCGAACTCTCGAGACACTCGAGACAAAATTTGCCAATTCTTGCTTGCAGCTGCGTCGGACCAGAGTGAGAGAGAAAGAGAGAAAGAAAGGCCGAGAGACACGTCATCATCGGCGGGATGGGCTCGCGTACGATTTCGGAGAGCGATTTCGGCGAAAATCGCCGGGAATCGATCATTCGCTCGCTCGCTCGCTCGCTCGCGATTTCTTCCGCTATGCAGTCCGGCGTTTACGTGGAAACGACAGGGCGGCTCGGCCGAGCGGGGAACGGCCGGAGAACGTTTCCGGCATCGGCCATTGTCCGGAATCGCAAATCGCGTCACTCGCGGCGCGGCGCGGCGCGGCGGCGATCGTCCTCGGCGATCGAAGAATCGCGCAGCGGGATACCTGTTTCGATAATCCCTCGGCGGATAAGCATTCCGCCGATGCCCGCGAGATCATTGGAGTGTGCGATCGGCACACTTTCAAAGACGAGACCAGCCACGGAGCGGGTTTTTCACTTCCGCTATTACACGCGACCGCCGCCGCCGTCGCCGTCGTCGAAAACAATAATCGGACGGCGAGCCGATATTGTCCGTACGCGGAACATATGGACGCACAGACGGACGGACGGACGGACGGACGAGCGAACGAGCGAGCGGATGAACGGCCGATCGGCTTTCACTGATATCTCGAGATTCCTGCGTTTTATTCGCCGTATTATTACAAGGAGTCGCGAACGCCGCCAGCTTTTTCCGCTCGCGGCCGGCCGTCTCTCGTTCGAGCAGCTTCGCTGCCTTCGTTCGGCTCGTTTAGGCGCACCACCTCGTTACCATATCACTTATCCTGTCTCGTAACTCAGCGCAAGCATTTCTTTATTATTATGTCCCGCTCGGCGTTTTCTCGCGGCTTCTCTTCCTAGAGACCCGCCATCACCGGCGCACGCTCGCGCATTTCGTAACTGCGCGCGCGCGCGCGCGCGCGCGACGAGAGGAAGTCTCCTCGTGGTCGCTCCGAGGTGAGAAGGGAAGCTTCGTGTCGCCTCTGAGAGACACGTCGTACCGCGCTCGACTCGCTTTTCTCGCACCTCGCAGGTAAAGCACGCGTCTTTCGCGCGAGGAGACCCTGTTGGAACCTCGCGCGATCTCGAGGAGTCTCGAAGAGGAGGAGGGGAGGAAGAGCAACAACGAGGCTTCGCCGCGCGCCGGCTCGCTGAGAAGCGGGATCTTACACCGCGGCTTCTTCATCTTGATACTCGCTGAGATACGGGATAATGACTCTCGCGAGCGCTTCTCTACGCCTCCTAGAGTACACACACCGAGCGTTTCCACGGACGGATTCATCGGAGATGTAGCCTCGCGTCCCGACGACGGCGAAGGTCTCGAAAGTCGGATTCCACCTCGCCCATCTCGCTCACCGCGTGGCAGTCGGATTACGCGGTGCTTTGATCCTTCGCGAGCACCCAGTATATCCTCGAGTGCGGGAGGCAGGATCGGAAAAGGGAGCGGGGGGGGGGAGGGGAGACGAGCGAGAATTTCTACCGCGCGCGCGAAAAAGGAAGGCGCCAAAGGAGGTCTAAGCTCCCTCGTGCTTCCTCTCTCTCCCTCCGCCTTCCTCTGTCCCCCTTTCTTTCTCTTTTTCCCTCCTCGGCGACTTTGAGGGTGGCAGTTTAATTTGCGTGACGGCTGTAAAGCCGAAGACCCGAACGCAACCGCCGGAGAGGAGGGTCCGAGAAGAAGCGACGGATATACGTTTGCGCAGGCAAGGTACGTTGATGTTGTTGTTGGATGGACTGCCTCTCGCATCCAACAACAACAACAACAACAACAACGGGCCCCTCCGCGGGGCGGAGCGGGCGGACGGTGGTTAATCGGCGCCTCAAAAGTGGCACTTCCATTTCGGCCCGCGAGCTGTAAAACTCTCACGTCTCTCGGCGAGGGTTGATGCGACCGAGCAACCCGGGTGTGACTCCCCGCCATGCGCGCGATAATTGCCGCGCCGACGGGAACTGGTTTTAATAACTCAGCGACCTTCGCTCGCGGTTTTCGAGCTGTACGCACGCACGCACGCACGCACGCAGTGCCAGGTACTCTCGTGCGTTCCTGACAAAAGTAAAAGAGGAACACGATCGCGCCCCCGTACGGCGCGATATCGTCCGTGACCCATGATCCCGTTGCAATTTAACCCTCGCGCCAACGCGAACGCGCACGCGTGTACGCGCCGTCGCGCTTTGGTACCACCGCGCGTCTTTACAACGATGTAATACCTTCATCTCGCTTTATTACTGTCCGCGAGCGCGCGCCCGAGCGGGAGAAGAGACTCGTCCTTTTTCGAATCGATTCGCGACGGGGCGGGAAAATATTTCCGTGTACTTTTTACTTTCGCGGGCAGAGCGAGGGAGAGAGGGACGGAGGAGGAGGAGGCGGGGAATTTATGATTTCCGTTTATTATATCAACTCCTCCGCTCCCCGAGTGTGCCGTAAGCGGCGCCGTATAACAGCATTTCTCAGCCGGCGCGCGCGCGGCGGAGTCTTTCGGCTCGCGAATCAAGCTGCAGCGAGGCTCTCTCTCTCTCTCTCTCTCTCTCTTTCTCGGGGTATTCAATCGCTGAGAATTTATCTTGGCCCGCAGCCAATTGGTAGCAAGCGGTAACTTCCAACGCGCGCGCGGAAGAAACGATTCCGTCGGTGTGACTAGTTTTTTTTCGGTCACCCGGCAGAGAGATTTGCATTCGACATCCCGGTCAGAACCGTAACGTTGATACGACGTTGGAGTGGTCGATAGACCGTGATATCAACGTTAATTCAACCCTCATCGACGTCGAATCAAAGTTGCGGTTTTCCGACTGGGCACGTCTCGCAGCGTCTCTGCAGTTTCGGGAGACACTTTGAACGATGCTCCACGACATGCGCTCTCTCTTGCAGCGCGAATATCTGACGTATCGAAGCGACACGTTGCGCTCATCCGTGCAAAATTATTCCAACACGAGTCCGCGTGTCTTATCGGCGCCGCTTCGGTCGCCGTTCAGACAAACCGCCGCCGCGCGACTCCATCAACGTCGACACGTCGCACATCGCCGTAGACTGATGAAGGCGGCAAGGTAAATGTCCCAGTATCCGGCCACTTTGAAAAAAATATTTACTATCTATTTCAACAATAATAAATGAAAGTAATAATTATTGTAAGAAAACTCCAATATTTGACGATTAGTTGGAAAGAAATATACCCAATTTGATACTTTTGTGTGAAAATAAAAATTCATTAAACAAGTATGCACCTGTGGACCTGGCAAAATAATAGCCAATCGTTAATAAATTCATTAAGCATGATAGCATCTACATTTATATCATATCCCGTTGGCACATACTAATTTTCTAATTGCGGTCACACAACTGGGACAAATTATATCCGAACATTGGGTCATAACCTATTTCAACTATCCGACTGCTGGTACATTAATGCACTTCATTATTTGTGTAAATATTTCATTAATAATAGATATATACATTGGTTTAAGTCATTTTTCTCTACTTCAGGGAATCTTAAGTTTTCGAATAAATGCAAATATTTATATCAAAACTATTCTTAATATTAGATATATTATATTTTTGATGACGACCTACGCTTAAACGTTCGGTTACTGGGACATTTTTACCTTACGACGCGAACGAGCGCAGAGGGACGATGATTTTACGCCGGCCGGAAATAATCGCTCTCGAGGCGCGCGTCGAGAAGCGAATTCCGCGAGGGTGGCGATCACCGGCGAAAAATGGCCGGCCAGGGAGACGGTTACGGTAGGCGATCGTTCGCGGCGTTGATAACAATGGAACATTGTACGCTAATATCGCGAGCGTGCGCGAGCTCGCGGACGTAATTACGCCCGCGATATCACGATGGCAGGCAGGCAGGCTCGCGCGAGCGAGCGAGCGAGCGAGCGGCTGCGTGGGTGAAAATCGTGTCATTAGTCAGTCGGTACCGGGCCGCCATTAGTTACGGTCCGTTAATTGCGACCGACCGCCACTTTGGCCGCTGCGACGGTGACCTTCCGTGGCGGAAAACCCGCCGTGCGTCCGGAGTGTTATAACACCGAGCGTGCAGTTAAACGTTAGCCGGCCGATCCTGAGCTTTATTTGCCTCGCGCGAAGGCCTCTCTGTTGTCGCTCCAGCCGGCAGAAACAGACAGACGGTCGGGCAGGCGAATTCTAATCTCGGAAGAACTCCGAGCAAATCTCGCCAGAGAACATTTTGCCGAATGCCGAGTAGACGATATTTTCCGCGAATCTTGCGAGGATGTCGAATGTCCTGAAGGAGGATATTCAAGGAACTTTTTTCATTTCACGGAACGCGTCCATCGTCGACTTAACGAGAGTCTCTCTCTCTCTCTCTCTCTGCCTCGAAATAAGACACTATTGTCTTTGCTCATCTAGATGTCACGTAGCGCTGCATGCTGGTGTGAAAAAATCTCATTCGCCTCGCGTTTTTCATTACGGCTCGGGCACGAACGAAAACACAGAGCGTGCCGCCGCGCGGCGACGAGATCGAAGGTTAAACAAAGTGCGCGTCCGCGGCTTTGAGACATCTTCGCGATGTCGGCGAAGTGAGCCGCGCCGGGTGCATGCTATCACGCGCCATATGACTATTATTATCGTTATTAGACCGCCAATTCTCTGCGCGTTGCGTTCGCCGGGTAGAGGAGGGGGCGAAAGGTGGAAAGAAAAAAAGAGCGAAACGCAGCTTCGGAACAAAGCGGCAACAGGGCAACAGAGCAACAGCGGTGGCGCGCATCGATGCCGTTGCCGATGCCGATGCCGATGCCGATGCCGATGCCGATTGCGCGCGCTCGATCTGCATGTGAAGAAGAAAAACGGGGGCGGTCGGTCGGCCGGCCGGGCAATTTGCGGTGAATGTAGGCCAGGCGCGCACCACGTACCGAGATTAGGATAATAAATATGGCTGAGGTGAAATCATCCACCGTCTACGACTGACCTTACCGTGGGCATAACGTTTCCATACCGCGAAGACGAAGAGGAGATAGCTAGGTAGATCGGTAGGAAGGGAAGAAAGGGGAAGAGGAGAGGAGGGAAGAGAGAAAGAAGAAGAGCGGCGGCGTTCTACGTGGCTCCTCTCATCATAGCACCCTCGCCGCGTTTTACGACGTAACCTACATTTTACTTGCTCGTCTTTCGGACGCGAGAAAGTCAGTCGACGAGCGCAGTCAGTCGCGCGCCGCCGCGCTGCACCGGCTCCTCCGACATTTTTCATCGTGCAGCTACGTCTATTCCCTCGTCGTCGACGATTTTTCGAGGACGAGGACGATCGCGTCGTCCTCGAAAAATCCACCGGGAGGATCTCGCGAAGGCCGTCAATCGCCCGGGACAAATCGTCGTCTACTTTTATTTCGGAGCATATCTTGCCCCGAATGTAGTCTTAGTCTCATGAAAAGGACGATTCTCACAGAGCCCTTTGATTTATGATCAAAACGACGGCGAGAATCGTCCGGTCGTCGTCGCGCGACCGCGCTTATCGATTATTATGATTGTCGGAGCGGCGCGATGCTCCGAGCTCGAGTCCGGCCTTCGCTGCTTGGCGCAAAATAGACGAGCGCGAAGCAGCAGCGGCGCTTATCCAGATAAGGGCAATAAATGCGGCGGGATAAATCACGCCCCCGGCTCCCCCCTGCGTTAATCTGTAAAAAAACGCGCGACGGAGCTCAGGGCGAGCGACCGACCGACCGACCGACCGACCGACTTGGTGAAGGATCTGCCTGCGGCGAAAGGACGAAGGGCAGACACGCGATGGCGATGGCGCGGCGTCTATCGCTTCTCCGTTGCGCGAACATGTCATTGTTTATTGCCGCGAGTCGCGAGATAGTATCAATTGAATGGTCCGGAACGAGATTGATGCCGTCCCAGCGGGCAACGCGTCGGAACATCATCGGCGAGCTATCTTCCCCCTTGCCTCCTCCCTGCTCGCCGGCGACCGCTCTCTCCCCGTCTCTCTCTCTCTCTCTCTCTCTCTCTCTCTCTCTCTCTCTCTCTCTCTCTCGCGCGCGCGCGCGCACGCCTCGCTCTCGTCGCCCGCGGCGTTAATTGTTTTCCTAATTCGGACGTGCCGGATGGGATTATGTACACCTCCAATTACTGTGATACATCGGCAACACGCGACGCGCCACCTCCGATGCCGTCTGCGTTCCGACTTTATTACCGTCCCTGCTGAACGCTCCTGTTAGTTTGTTTCCCGCCCCGGCGCACCGTGAAATTTATTTGTATGTAAATTCGCGACCATGCCGTGCTCGCAGGAGGGATCGCCGCTGCGCGACCGATGACGTCGACAAGTGCGAGGGGAATTATCGCGCAATTACGCGCTCGTGACATAACGTGATTTTTCGCTCAGGAGCTTACCCTCCTCCCCCCCTCGCTCCGTTCCTTCCTGAATCCGAGAGCAGCTCAATTGGCTTGTATTGGATAATTAAGGAGAGATTAAGGCGCGACGGACGTAATTGAGGATCGGCGACGGGCGGGAGGGAGGGGTAAAAGAAGGAGCGGGCACGCTAGGCGCGAGATACGCTCTCGAGCCGGGCTCGTAAAGAATTAGGGGGGTCTTTAAAAAATGTAACGGTGCCGTCGGCTCATTGATTTCGCTTTAATTGCGAATCGAACGAATTTTTTCCCCGGCCGCGCGCTTAATTAGAGGCGCCCCGATTGAAGCTGGCCTCCCCGCCGGCTCGTTCACCTTTAATTGCTTTTAAATGGCGCTTTCGTGCGTTCTCTCTCGACTTGTGTCGCGATTAAACGCGAGGAAGATCCGCGCGCGGAGATAAGTTTTATTATGTCGATTCTGTCGGCCCGCACACAAAACTCCCATCCGATCGTCGAGGGGAATAATTCGGCGAGAAAAGAAACAACCTTGCGAGAGTCTCGTGTGCAGTCGACGCGCAACAACAAGAATCGTCGATACAACGCGAAGGGTAGACAAGGAGAGGCGCAGGGGCGGGGGGGGGAAGGAAGGAAGAGAGGACATCCACGCGTTTTTGCGTCCTCGTTGTTTCCCACATGCACGTTCGCGATGGATCGATCGATCGATCGATCGATCGGCCGATCTTTCGACGGGCGCGATGACGCGGTGCTTTTTTCCCTTCCTCGTCGCTCCGTCGACTTTTGAACCTATTCGAAATCCCCGAATCGGTACACGCGAATTAGAGCGACAGCGGGCTTGTACCTGTCACGCGGCGAACCGTCACGAGGCGAGTCGAAATCCGGCTTCGTCCTTCGGATACGACGTGACGAGCATCGCCTCGGCGATTGGGCGAGCGAGAAGGCACGCATGTACTCGCGGCGGTGATAGAAAAGATAGTCGCGAGTCGACGCGATCGCCAACGACACCTCGCTGGGTAATCGGGAGAATACCGGGAAATGACGGGTTCTCGTAAATCCAGTTTCTCCCGTGTCAATTTCGGCAGCCGAGCGAGCACGTCTCGCAGCTGCGAGACTCCACGCGGAAAGGAAAGATCGGAAAGAGGAAACGGCGGAACGGTGAAAGTGCGCGATGCACTTCGCTCGTATATTCGAAAGATTAGTCGTCTAAGGTGACCGGCTAATCAAGGAACCGGAGGCTTCGTGTTACCTCACCAACAGAGAGCTCCCCCTCCTAATAGGACACGCCCTCCTTCGCCGCGATTACCGGTCGTCATTAGCGCGTGTAATCTCCCACAGCTGATCGTTACCCCAAATTATCTCGTCATCTGTGCGAATCCAATTTTATCCGACACCCGTTTCTCTGTCTTTACGCAACGCGCACACAGAGACCTGGCTGTCTCCCTCTCCCTCTCTCTCTCTCTCTCTCTCTCTCTCTCTCTCTCTCTCTCTCTCTCTCTCTCTCTCTCTCTCTCTCTCTCTCTCTCTCTCTTCTCTCTCTCTCTCTCTCTCTCTCTCTCTCTCTCTCTCTCTTTCGACCGGAGTCTCTCGAGCGATCGACCGTATTCCCCAAAGAGGAACACCCCCCGTTTGATTGTTAAATCCCGAATTCATCCTTATCAAAAATTCGTCGGCAGCCTGCAATGTCCCCCTCCTCTCAACTCACAGCTCTCTTTCTCTCTCTCTCTCTCTCTTCTCATCTTTCTCCCCTCAAAACGAACTTTGCCGTTCCGGCGAGATAGCAACCGCAGGACGAATCATCGTCGTAATAGTCCGGTCGAATGAAACACTCGCGGCTGAAACTGCTTATCCCGACGAGCGGCCGATTCATCTCACGGCGGCGATTCGCTGCGGCTCTTCACATCACGAGAGCGAGAGTCCTCGGCTCTCTCCCTCCCCCCCCTCTCTCTCTCTCTCTCTCTGTCTCTTCCTCCGCCCGACGTACGATTTCGCACCTTTTCACCTTTAGCCTATCACATTCGCTTCCGCCTGCGCGTCTCGGAGTACACGGTGTCCACAGTGCGTGCGTGCGTGCGTGCGTCCCGACGACGAGCGGGTGCGTGGCGCCCGGAGGGCGCCTTTTCACGGGCTGACGCGGGCACGCGTGCAAAGCGAGCAATAAAGTAACGGGGCGTAACCAAAGCGGCTGTGCCTCGCGGTGAAAGTTAGCGCCGTGACGTTAATTGAGGAGCGCCTTGTAGCGCTAAGGAATTAGGAGTTATCCGGAGAGGACCGCGACGCGCCGCGGCGCCTGCCGCCCTGACTCTCGGGCGCCTCGCCTCGCCGCGCCGCGGTCTATAGGGACAAGCTGTCGCACCGCCAACGCGTTGGATCGATCTAAGCGACTATCATTGGATTATCGCAAGTGAGCAAAGCCGGCCGTGCGAGATAGCCATCGTGGATTTTCGGCGATCCTTCGGTGAGAGATGACAGCCGGCCCGTTTTGACATTTTCGTACCTCTTATCCCTAGCTAGGATCTTTCCTGGAAGATTTCTGAAAGCGTCAATAGTCTCGGATAAAACGTGAATAGGAGGTGTTGGCGACCACGCGGATAGTCGAGGGGAGGAAAGGATAAGTTGCGTAAGGCGCTTGCTTGCCGATCGACGTCCTCCTCGCGCCGATGAGAAAGAGAAAGAGAAATCGTCGAGCATCGCGGAGATTATAGATTATTGCCTCGCACCGAAGTGACAAAGCACCGAAATACTCGACACGAAGTTTACGTAGTTTCAAGAGATGCCTTGTAGAACGGGAGAAGTCGCGCCCACGCATATCGTGTAATACTTTGCTCTTCGCGAAGCCCCGGAAGCGAGGCGTCCCGAGAGAGGCGACACCGGGGGGATGACCGAAAATCGTCTCAGCCGCGGGAATCGATTACCCCCGCTGTGCTTTGAAATCGCGAAACCGAATCGCCGCGGCAAGCTGCAATTTGCAGACTCTCGAGACCCGGCGATTCCCATTCTCTCGAAAATTTCCTCGCGAGATTCGCGCGTGGACTCGCTCTCGCCTCTTTTACGTGTCGCGCGTCTAGCCGACCGGAAAATTACGATGATATGACGACACTTCCGGATGCCCATACTTTCTAACGACCCCCGCGGCATCGAGTTGCACGTACGAATCGATATTTTCTTTCCTCTTCCCGGTGATCGGCCGCGCAGAGCGCACGATTGTACAGCCGCGAGTGGAATCGCTAGACGCGCCGCTGTGTAGAGCTGTGCACGCGCTATTTCGTCCGGGGAGCTCTCGCGCGAACTTTTCAGCGATACTCATTAGAGCGTATCGAAATCGGAATCGCGACGAGGCGCGCCGCCACGCCGTGATTGAGCGTCTGATTTTGAATGTGGATTGCGCCGGCCCGGCAAAAGGTCACACACACACACACACACACACTGCACGCAACGTCGCGAATTCATTAATAATTGCAACGGCGTATCGACCTGTTACTTCATACAGGATCAACATACGGCGAAGAGAGAGAGAGAGAGAGAGAGGGGGGGAGGAGAGGAGGGACGGCGAGAAAGACAGAGAGAAGGATACGTACACCCTCGTTACGGGGCTCGCGAGACTTTCACATTCTGCCAACGGCGCGCACGATATCCATAAATCCTTATTAGCGATTAGGCCATCCGAAATGTAATGACGATTCACCGCGAGCCACCGGATTGTATCATTAGCCGATGATAGATGCCGCGTTGCGCAATTAACAATTACCGATGCGCGTCGAAGGAACGAAGGAACGAACGAACGAGCGAGCGAGCAAATAACGCGATGATAAGCCGACTCGTCGCACAAAAGTCACTTTGGAATGACAGCGGCGGCGGCGGCGGCAAGGGGTTGACATTTCGTGAAAAGTGACACTCGCGGATGACTAAGCGAGATGATTGAGCAGTAAATCGCGTCGCACTTTCACCGTTAAATAATTCCGTGTCGATCGATATGTGCCGTTTTTTGTTCTCTCCTTCTCTCTCCTTCCTCTCTCTCTCTCTCTCTCTCTCTCTCTCTATCTATCTATCTCTCCCTCCTTCTTCTCTTCGTTGCGAAATAGCACGCTCGATTTCCGAATGGCGAATTTCCACGAGAAATTCAGAGAGGCTGCCATCGACTGTCCGCAAGCGCGAGAGCAAAAGGAAGGAAGGAAGGAACGACGCGTGAAACTCCCCCGGATATTTTCGAGAGGCACTAAATATCGACGATGCGGCGTGGAAATATAATTTAACGAACCGTAAAACCGCGCGCGCTCGCCGGCGCCGCTCGCGCGCCGACACTTTGCTCGCACTTCGAAATCGCATTTCTGGTTTGCGCTGCCTCGTAAAATTCACGGTGCGCTTCTCCGGTCTCTCTAATTGATCGGGACCGTAAATCTCGCCCTGTCCTAGTTCGTGCGCCGGGCCAATTTAATAAGATGCGAATTAAATAAAGCGGGACGAGGCGCGCCGCGCCGCGCCGCGCCGCACCGCACCGCGTCGCGTCGCGTCGCGTCGCGCTGCAATAAAAAGCGGAGCTCGTTCCTCGTCGTCGATCTTACTCCCCAGATGTGTGTCGGGAGGTTTATTGCGCCGGATTCGTAATCGCGCTCGAGCGAGGCACACACGTTGGGTTAGGTGCGCGCACACGACGACGTCAAACGATACAGCGCGACATAAAGCGAAGCGTCGAGAGGCCCGTGTCATTATTCGAATCGCTCTTACCGTCCACGTCCAATTAAATGGCGCGTCCTAAAATCGAGTGTTCCTGAACGGTTCTGAGATTCTCGTTCCGCGGTAACAGTCATCGCCGTCGTCGTCGTCGTCGTCATCGTCGTCGTTGTCGTCGTCATCGCGAGAGCGGTTCTTACTCCGTTGATCTTCAAGCGACGGGGAAATTGGCCGCGCGGCGGGCTTCGGCCCGAGCTGAAAGATAGCTCCGGCTATTATCCTGTTTTTGCGGCGTATTAGCTAATTTAGGTTCCGCTTTAATATACACCAGCGTTCAGTGAAAGCAGAACATCTCGGCGGTCTCATGCGGCCCCTCTAGCCCGCGGAACGTGATAAGTCGACATTCGATTTTCGACCTCTTTAGTCCGCCGACTCTCCTGAGTCGCCGCCGCCTCCTCCGGCGGATCCTTCGAGTCTCGCGCTTCGATCCTTCGCGCCTCAATGTCCGAATATTCCGGCATGATTCGTCGATGACACCGTGGCGCCTGCATCTCTAATTAGTGTTGGAACTAAACCGACCGTTCGCGTTGGACTTAAATTTAGATTTAGACCGAAGAGAGCAAAAAGACGCGTCTCTCATGTTTCGCGGGCTCAATTTTCAGCGACGTTGAACGTCAACGTTTGTGACCAACGCGTAGTGTTCCTCGGCTTTGATAAGAAACCTTCGACAACGTTCCCGGACAACGTCGCGAGGGATTACCGCGCGAGTTAATCTTATCTCGCTGAATATTACCCGCGCTTCTCTCGTCTACCTGTCGCGCCGCCGCTAATCAACCGCGGCGATCGGATGATCTTCCGGCGCAAAAATCACGGCGGATTCTGCCCGCGGCGCGGCGGCGGCACGTTATTAATCTTTCGATGTTCGCGTATTTCACGGTGCTTAATACGCGCGCGCGCGCGCGCGTGCACACACACACATACACACACACACACATACATATACGCACTCGTGGGATTAAAAGGAGGCCTGCTACGATCGCGCGCTCGCTCGTTGGCGTTACGTAAATCGCAAACTAGAATCTTAATCGCGATTAGCCGCGATTTAAGGATCATTACCGTCGGCCTGCGCGAGCGATCGGGCCGGGTAGCGCGATGACGTTTCAATTTCTCCGCGCGCGCTGGCCGATAACGACGACGACGACGACGACGGCGACGACGACGACGGCACCTGGTCGAATGTATCGCGGCGGCCGTTGATCGCGCTCCGAGATGGACAATCACCGTTCAACGGGATCATTCACGGGGAATCACGGCCGATACGGACAGGCCGTTTCGTATAAACAAAGAAGCGAGTGCGAGCGGCCGCGCGCGCGAGCATGGACTTTCTCCGTTTGATCCAACAACCGCGTCACTGTCTTCATTATCGTCCCTCGCGGTCGCTTATTGAGTGTCAAATTGACGTCTGGCCCGGACGAGCGGCGGGAGGGCAGGACGCGCGGGAGCGGGACGAAGAAAGCGCGTTACCACGGGCAAGTAGGTTAACTAGCGAAATCTTAGATTCGCGTGTGGCAGTGGCGGCTCCTCGGCGGAAGCTTCTCGACGACGGCTCCAGAGTCGAGAGACGAGCGCGCGGAGCGGAGCGCTGCTTCGAGAAACTGGGTAGACGGCCAGTAAAAGCCTGCGCTGCGCGCAGCCTCTCGTCGCCGCGGCCGCCGCGCCGCGTCGAAGAGGATAAGAAAGAAAAAATTGCGCGATATGAGACAAACGTGCGCCGCGAGCTCTTAATGGCCCTTCTTCATCCTTGGATTCTTCATTGCCCGACGGCCCGTCATCGCGGAATCTCTCCTCTCTGCACGCACTTCCTTCGCCACGCGGACGGAGAGCGTCTGCTCCTCCTCGTTCTCCTCCCTCCTTCGCCGTCGAGGTCTTCGTGCGATGCGCAGCCAGCGGGCTGGCTTTTCCGATTCAATGCGATCCGCGGACGCGACTGCACCGTCGCGGAATCCGTCGCGGAATTCGTCCCTGAGGTGTCGACGCGGCCGACGCGCTGCGCGTGTGCGTGCGTGCGTGCGTACGTGTATGCGTGTGTGCGTGCGTCGAGAGAAGAGCGTACGCAGCGATTATCTCTCTCCGACACAGAAGCGTAAGCCGAGACATCCGAGAGGGCCGGCGCGCCGCGCCGCGCCGCGCCGCGCTTTTCGCCGACGGACAATTAGCGGCGATTAGCGGGCCGTAATGACAACCGACGACTTTGACTTTGAGCCGAAGCGGCTCGAGCGCTACGCGTGCGACCGACGCGTCTAATCAGTTCCGCCCCCCCCCGTGCTAATCACTCTGTGTTTTCTCCTCGGATTCCCCTTGGACTTCCCCCCTCGCGCATCGATCCGAGAGCGGCGACGACCGCCTCCCGCACCTCGCAGCTAGTGCGCTATGCGCTCTTATGTAAATCCCGCGCGCGCGCGTTCAAAGTCGACGGAGCGGATTTATGCACGGCGATAATTTATCCTAGACAAGCCGCGCAACGTTTTAATAATGGCGCCACGAGACGCGAGCGTATTAATCGTGAGGCACGGCCGTGTGTGCGGCTTGCGTAATAAATAAGCGGCGAATGAATAAATCCGTCCGTGGCAACGCGCGCGGCCGCTCTCGAGGACGCGCGCACCAAGTCGCGGATTCTTCTATCTTCCCCCCCTCCGCTCCCCCATCCGCCCCTGCGTCCCTTTTCGCGAGAGCTATCCGCAGAGAGCCGATTACTCTCAATCGGTGTCGCTCGTAAATTGATAAGTAATTAACGCGACTGTGGGAGCGAGAGTAATCGGGAGAAAGCGGGTCGGGAGGGGGGGGGAGGGGGCGAGGCAGCCGACGAAAGCCAGCTCGCCGTGTTGCGGACGAGCACGCCGACGTTACTCGGCGGAATGCCGCGCGCGCGCTGCTATCGCTATAGCGCGGTTGTAATTCCCGGCGATTACTCGCGCGGCAGCTGCCATTTAACTCGACAATCGTATATCACGAAGTCCAGCTGATCAATTAAGAGACGCTTCAGCGCGTCGGGCCGAAGATCGGATGGTCGCGTTTAGCGGTAAACGCGCGCGAGCGAGCGAGAAAGGGCCGCCGCCGCCGCCAGCCTTGACACCGCGCTCGGCGGAAGAGCGGCGGACTTGGCGGACGTTATCTAACCGTGTGCAGGATTGATAGAGTCCCATAAAAAGGAGCAAGAACGGCGAGAAGGAGAGGGAGGGGGTGGGGGCAGGCGAAGGAAGAAGATAGAGGGACGCGCGGCAAGAAAGAGCGGCAAGAAAGTTCCGCGTAAAGAAGCGTGCGAAGAAGTGAGTGACAGGCGCGGCGAATTCGCGTCTCCGCCGGAGGAGGGGGGCGAAAAAGAAGGACGAAGAGGGGACGAGGAGGAGGAGAGGGAGGGGGAGGAAAAGAGCGCGACGGCGAAGGGTAGACACGAGATAACTGGCGCCAGCGTTAATAATTTCATGTTGCGGCGGCATGCGCGGCCGGCCGGCCGGCCGGCCGTCTAATCGTTCGTATCATTTAATCGTTCCGGCCTGCGAGCAACCGACACGAATTACGACGTCCGTGTATGCGAGCGCTCGCGAGCCGCTCGCGGAGCGTTTCGCAAAAAAGTCGCGCTTACGAGGGGCCGCGAGCGCGAGCGCGAGCGATGAATTACGCCTCGGACCTGAAATCATTAGCCGCGAAACGCGCGGCCTCGCGCCCGCGGAGCGTCCGATCGGCTGCGGGGCGAAAGGAAGAGGGAGAGGGGAAAAAAGGAACGGCCGTAATCGGCACGCCGGTGTCGCTGACAGCGGCGAAGACAGGTGCGAGAATGAGCGTGACGGATCGGCGATTGATCTGAAATGCGCGAGAGCCTTTTTTCCTCCGTCCGGCCGGTCTCGCGTTCTCCTCCTCGCTGCGTTGCGAGCGAGGAGGAGAAAAAAGGGGTGTGTGTGAGAGAGAGAGAGAGAGAGAGAGAGACACACACGCGAGTCGAACATGAGCGACAATGAGGATCATTACACGGGTAACACGTGTAACAATACGGCAGTAGTGACGGACGATATCGTAAGAGGAGTAGCGGCGGAGCGAGGAGTGAGAGAACGCTTTGCGAAAGAATCGTCAAGAAGTGCGGCCGCCGTTCAAACGAAGCCTTGAAAAGCCGGCCGTGGATAAACACGATGTTAATATTACCGTATGATTTAGGATGAAGCATTTCCCGGCTCTCGTGCGCGGGACTTAGTTATCGTAATATATAACATTACGGGAGACCTTTCATCCGAGCCGTGGTCTCGAGGGTTATGCCTCCTCTGCGCGTTCTCCGCGCGACACGTGTGCGAAGTATACACACACACACACACACACACACACACACACACACACACACACACACACACACACACACACACACACACACACACACACACATACACAGACGCGCTCGCGCGAGGGGAATCCAGTTTGCCGAGAGTTTTTGCAAAACGGCTAGTGTGCACGTCCAGGGCAGTGATTCCCGGACAACGTGACGCAATTATGCAACGAACTGGTCACCTCCCACCCCCTCCCCCTGCCCGCCCCTCGCTCGGTTCAGCGAGTGTCTCCGGTGCTGGCCTCCTGCGCGCCCTCAGCGTCGCCGATTGTATCGCTGACCTTGAAGCCCTTGAAGAGATCACACTCGCGGCCTTCAGCCTCCAGCGCGCGCGGCTGGCTCGAATCACGTTCGGCTACGGTGTCTGAGAGAGAGAGAGAGAGAGAGAGAGAGAGAGAGAGAGAGAGAGAGAGAGAGGGAGAGAGCCCGCGGGCTGCTTACATTGTTGCGCCGCGGAGGTCGCTTATTTCGCAGCCTCGGAGCCCGTTATCGCTGCTGCGTCGCGAGCGATTCCTCGAATTCCTCTCGACGACGCGAGTCTTGGAGTCGGAGGAATCGTGGCGTGTCGAACTCATTTCTCACTCGACAGGCTCTCGCGGATCGCAAGATTGGAGAATGGCAGAAGGATGAAGAAGCAATTGAAAGACCATAGGTGCTTCTCCAGGTGAAAGATCTACCGGCTCTTGAGACTTGAAGTCTGCAGGATATTTTACGGCTACGGGAAAAAACGACGCCTCGTCCGGCATCTCTGGGCATCTCAGAAGTGAGTAGTTCAAAATATTTGTTATAAATAATCCTTTCGTACAAACTTATTATAATATTTCGCCATTTTCGCTCGAACAAAATCGAGAAATTCTGAGGTCGAAGAGGATTCGTTAGATCGCGGCTTTGCCGCCGCGACCGACGACGACGAGCGCACGTCGAAGCGATCGATGACGGCGCGCCACGCAAAAAGAAGGAAACGAGGTGGCTCTCGAGACCTCTTCCTGCAACCGACACCTGCCCGCTCGTCGGCGGTGTCGTAACTCATCTGACATCCTCATGGCCGAAAACAGAAGCCGCTCCGTATCGGTCGTTCGTTCGTTCGGTCGGTCGGTCGGTCGGTCGCTCGGTCGCTCGGTCGCACCGGTATCTCATAACGGCTCGCGCGCCGCGAAAATGGCACTTTAAATTGCACGCTTACATCGACGCCTTATTAACACGCTCACGGAGAGGCGCCTTCATTTCTGGGAAGTGGCACAGGAAGCATAGATTCGAAGAGGGATATCCTCAGGCGTCTCACTTTAACTCGACCGTCGCCGTCGCCGCCGCCGCCGCCGCCGCCGCCGCCGCCGCCGTCGTCGTCGTCGTCGTCGTCGTCGTCGTCGTCGTCGTCGTCGTCGTCGTCGTCGTCGTCGTCGTCGTCGTCGTCGTCGTCGTCGTCGTCGTCGTCGTCGTCGTCGTCGTCGTCGTCGTCGTCGTCGTCGTCGTCGTCGTCGTCGTCGTCGTCGAGACCGCTCGTCAGCGTCGATTATCAATCTCCGGTGAAACTCCCTCGCGCGAGGTTCCGCGATTGACCGCGACGGAGCACTTCCTGCTGCTCGTCAAAGCTCGCGCTGTCTTCGTTAGCCGGAGCGGCGCGTCGCCGCACTGAGACGTGTTCACCTCGGAAGCCGACGGCCGAAAATCGATCCAATTAATCCGCCTGGCCGAAATATCGTCCTTCCACCCGAGACGTTCGGTGCCGCGATTTGTTTCGCGCCGCGTCTCCGTTGGATCCACGTAAACGCGCTGACAAAAGAACCCGCGAGCGACTCCTCCTCCCCGCTCCTCCTTCCCTACCTCTCTCCCGCCTCCGCGCTCTTGTCGATTAATTGATTTCTCCTCACGGCGAGTCGAGCCCGCGTTTTCGACCAGGGAAGCAATGCGACCGCGTAAAATCGCGCGGGCGAGTTTTCCGCTCCTCTCCGCGCCGCCGGCCGCGGTCGAGTATGAAAGGAGGCGGGGTACTTAGAATCTCTGCGGTCTGCTACGTCTATTTATAGCGTGCACCATACTAATGCACACGCACACGTGTGCAGCCGCACACTGCTCGCCGAGCATAACGGGCTTTTATATACGTTGCACTGAATATTCCTCGCGGACGACCGAGCCTGCTTCTCTCTCTCTCTCTCTCTCTCTCTCTCTCTCTCTCTCTCTCTCTCTCTCTCTCTGTCGTCCCCCTGCCCTCCGCGCGCTCTCTCTCCCTCTCTCACTCTTTCTTTCTCTCTTTTTATTTCCTCCTCCTCCTCCTCTCTCCCCCCCCTCTCTCTCTCTCTCTCTCTCTCTCACCAGCCGCCGTCGCTTCTCGTGCATGCACGCGTGCAAACACACGTGCACCCGCGCACACGCGCGGCACACACGTGTCCTCTTCCTTCCTCTCCGACGCGGCTGCGTTAAACTCGTCTCGCGCGTTACGCGATTTCCCGAACGCTTGCAATTTCCGTCGCGATGAAAGCCAGCCCGGGCGCGAGATAAAAAGCTCGCTCTGCCCGACCGGCCGAGGGGGATGAAAGTTGCAACGAAAACATGCCCGCCGACGATCGACGCGGGTATGAATAGAGTCCGACGCGATTCGAGACTCTCGAGTTGCAAGTCGCGTCGACCTTTGCCTCTGCGGAGGATCGAGATAGCCTCGTTTCTTGCTTCTGAGATTCGAGCGATGCGCAACGCGACTTTGAATTCGTCTAAATCTCCATTACACTTCTCCCCACAAGTTCTCTCCTCGCCGGAGAACGATCGTGTCGTGTAACGCGCGTCTCCTCGTTAAGAGGATCGTTGGTGTTGCATCGCGTCGCGTTACACTGCGTTGCATTGCGTCGCGTTACGTTGCGTTAGCAGCGCGTTTGGAAAGGCGATTGGCTCTCTCTCTCTCTCTCTCTCTCTCTCCCCCTCCCTCTCTTTCCCTCCCTCGTTGCGGTAACGAGATTTGCTTTTTCCGCGCCGGTGCGGCGCGGCGAGACCGGTCACGGCGTCAGTAAATTGACCGATAATGTTGCTTGGCACTGATTGCTGGATAGCAATGATGGATGCTCGAAGAGGTGGGCCGCCTCCCCCCTCCCGCTCCTCCACTGCGCGCCGCCGGTCGCGGCGGCGGCGGCGGCGGCGGCGACGGCGGCAGCGGCGGCCTGCCTGTCCTGTCCTTTGCCTTTACGTGCACGCCAAGGTCGCTAACCTTACGAGCCCTCGGGTGCTGTTTGGCGCCACACTCTCCTCGTACTTTTAGCCTGCCCCTGTTACCGCGGCCTGTTCGCCGATAACGGAGAAAACGACGTCGGGCACGTGGAGGAAGCGAGAGCCGGCCAGCCGGCCGGCCGACCGGCCGGATCATCGCCGCCGCGCCATCGAGAGATATTTATAGTTTTCGGAAATGTTACCAGAGAGGCCACCCGTCGCCCCCTCGATAACCGTCTCTCCTTCTCTCTCTCTCTCTCTCTCTCTCTCTCTCTCTCTCCTGCCGCTTGCGCATTCCGCTCGCGAAATAGGAAACGATATCGATGCGCTCGCACTCGCGCGCGCGCGTTCGACAGTCTTTCGACCGCGGAAAAGAATTTGTTCACAATACGTACGACAGATCGAGAAAAACCTCTGCTCACCGCTCATAGCGGAAGTTGGTGGGTTATAAAAGGGTACACTCGACGTCCGTTGAGCGTCCAGTGATCCTCCTTTCTAAGATGGATTCACGATCGCCGCTGTGAGTCGACAAGACGGATCGAGGAGGAGTAGCTCGCGGCTACCACGATGACATAATCGGACGCCGAGTTTTCGCAATTCCAACGTCGCTCTCGCCGTCCGCATTAAACCCGCGGCTCGTCGCGGAAGAGCGAAATACCGACGTGTCGTTCATTCGGATCGACGTGGAAAGCCGCGTTATCCTCCGCTTCAACAGCGGCTATTTTCTAAATCGGAGGCGCGGAGCGACGAAGGAGCGCAAGCGACCGTGGTAATTTTCGATACGTGGCTACTCTCGCGCGCTCCAGATCTTATCCCAGGCCTCTCGCGCGCGCGCGCGCGCGCGCGAGAGAGAGAGAGAGAGAGAGAAAAGTTCCTTCTTCCCTGTTATCTTTAATGTCGCCGATCGCACATCGCTCCGCGCCCGGCACCGCTGCGGAATGCGCGCCGCTCCGGTTTCAACCGCAGCGGCCAACGGCACACACACAAAAATCCCAAACATTATTAAAACCAGTTTATTAAAACCGCGCGCGCGCACGGTGCCATCCGCGCGTTCATCCGGTGCGATCGCGTTGTAATCGCGCGCGATTTATTAACGCCCATCGGGAACGAGCGATCAACGCGTTGAGACCGCTTTCTCGCGGGTCGCATCCACGGATATAATCCGAGGACTCCATCTTGAAGCGAGATCGTTAGGAAAAATTGGCGACTACAATTCGAGATCCGTTTTTCCATCGTGCCGCGAGACTCGGGCGAGATCGGAGCCCGAGTCTGAAGAGGCGCGTGCGAAAATACACGTGAGGTTAAGGAGAGAAAAGGGAGAACTTACTCTCAACGGGTCTCCGAGGAGCGAGGAAGAGGGGAGTAGTCGTCCGAAGTGTGTTACAAAGGTAGCTTAGGTAACTTGGCTCGTCCGTTTTGTAACTTTCAATGTCGTTATCTCGTGAGACTGTCGTCGCCCGGTTCTTCTACCGTACATTATACCCGCGCGACGATGACGTAACGACAACGACACCGTCGTCGAAAGTTGCAGAATAGCGCGTGCAGTCGCTTTGATGGCTTTTCAAGTAGAAAAAGAGCCGCACGCGCAGCGCGGCGGCCGACGTCAACGAGGGAGGGAAGTCGCGCGTCTAGTCGAAGCCGCGGCTGGAAGTACTGCGAGCGCCATCTGGCGTGCGGCGGGTCGCGCGCGCCTCGCGTCGGTTTATCGGGACGATAAAATAGAGTGCGCCGGAGTAGTCGATGACGCATCATCCGGGAACAGGAGACGACGCATTGGTCTCTCGCGGATATACCCCTCCGACGACGTGTGTGTTGGCCGCGCGATGAATCAGGCCGCGCCAGTGTCGTGTATTCCTGCGGGGAAGATGTCAAAGGCGAAGAAGGTGCTGGACGAGGCGCGGGAGATCCAGAATCCCGAGCTGGATCTCGCGGACAAGGGCATCGCCACGTTCGAGGAGATGCCGGGCTTGCGTGAGTGCTCGCGACGCGACAGCTTCGCGCGCGGATCGCCAAATTAGGCAACTTGTCGCGGCTACTTTTTTCGAGCGGGCGGCTCGCATACGCGCGGCCATTCCTCGCCCCCCTCCCCCGCGCCGCCCGACCACGTGGCTGCGCCGGCGCACGCGCGCTCGCGCACTTTCCGTTTGAATTTTGACAAGTCGAGTCTGTGCGCCGCGAACGGTGAAAACAAAGTGTACGTAGATACATACATACATCCGTACGACAGGCCTCTGTCCCGAAATCGGTTTCGGAAACTTTGCTTCTTTTAGATCTGGATAGGCCTTGAGTTAACTTGGATACGTTCCGCAATTGATCAGCTGATCAATTATCAATATAATTAGTAATAAAAAATCGATCCATTTCTAACGTCTAACGTTACAAGATTAATAGCTAGAATCAAGTTTGTAAACGAAACATAGCGCACACATGGCTGTGGACGTCTAAACGTGAGATCAGCTGATCAATTACGGAACGTATTAAAATTAGCTTAAGGCTTTTACCAACCTTATAATTGAAACCAAAGTTTCCGAAAACAATTCTTCGACGTGTCCGTGTATCTTTTCTGTCGCGTGAAATATTTTATAGTGTCGTTGCGTGTGTTTAATGTTGCCGCTGTTCTTTATTTTTCGAGCTCGCGCGGCGAAGGCCCTGGCCCGTGTTTTATCACGTTTTATTATGTTTCAGTGAACATGATCAATGTAACGAGGCTGACGTTAAGTCACAATAAGATTCAAGGTAACGTCCCATCCTGACGTAATCCCCCGCATGTTAGTGTCGCGTCGCGTCGCGTCGCGTCGGCTTGAATCGATTAATCACGCCAACGAACGTTTTCCAATGCTACAGCGGTACCACCGGGCCTCGCGAATCTGACCAACCTGGAGATACTGAATCTCTTCAACAATCACATCACCGAGCTGCCCATTTCGCTGTCGCAGATGCCGAAGCTGCGAATCCTGAACGTCGGGTCAGTAAATGGCTAGCGCGCACTTTATTATAACTTGACGGTCGTGACGGACGTTTAACGTTTCGTTTCGAAGCGTAGAATGAACCGACTAGACGTGCTGCCCCGCGGCTTCGGCGCGTTTCCGGTCCTCGAGGTGTTGGATCTCACGTATAACAATCTCAGCGAGAAGAATCTGCCCGGCAACTTCTTCATGATGGGTCAGTCGTGGTCTTTAGGTTCGGTCGATTGTATCCTTCCCCGCGAATCGCGCGCGTTTTCATTCTTCTCTTCTCCTCAGAGACCCTAAGAGCTCTCTACCTGGCTGACAACGATTTCGAGTACCTGCCGCCCGAGATCGGCCAGCTGAAGAATCTTCAAATCGTAAGAACCTCTCGTCTACGTGACTCTCGCTCGTTTCCTCTCATCCCTCGGGAGAAATGCTTCTGCGTCCGCTTTCGCTAATCTCTCGACCGACATTTGTTTCTAGCTCGTGTTGAGGGAAAACGATCTGGTCGAGTTGCCGAAAGAGATCGGAGAGCTGACTCGCCTGAGGGAGCTGCATATCCAGGGAAATCGACTGACGGTGTTGCCGCCCGAATTAGGTGGATAGATAGATAATAGTTGGACACGAATAGATAGATAGATAGATGACAGATCGATAGACAGACAGAGAAAAACGCGATCGCAACTCGGTGGAGGTGAAGTTATGGACGCTGCATAAATCGCTGCTCTTGCAGGAAACTTGGACCTGGTGGGTAACAAGGCGGTGTTCCGGATGGAGTTCAATCCGTGGGTCACCCCGATCGGCGATCAGCTGCAAGTGGGCATATCTCACGTTATGGACTACATCCGGTCGGAAACTTATCGATAGTAGGTGTCCTTATCGTCATCGGATCTGATCGTCCGGACGATCTTCAAGGACGATCGACGGCTACGTCACAACCTTCTCGAATCGCGCGCGCGCGCGCGCACCATTTTCTCGCGGACTATATTCTGTCTCTCACCGTCGTCGTCGTCGTCGTCGTCGTCGTCGTCGTCGTCGTGCGCGATTCGCGAAGATTGACGTAGTTATTGATCGCTCAGGGCGTAGACGAGAGAGACGAGTCACCTGTCACTTTTTGCAGCGTGTACAACCGACACCAAAACGCCAAAGGACCGCCGCCTCCCATCGAGAACGACAAGAGCAAGAAAATGTCGCGCGCTCGTTGACGTCCCCTTCTTGTGCCTGTCTGTCTGTCTGTCTGTGCTCGCTCACGTATTAATCAAATATATCGTCTCGACTAATAACGTAATGGTCTCGAACGAAGAGAGATCACCTTCGCAAGCCACGTTACTGCCAATGATCGCGTTAACTTATGAGTAATACAATTATAATTAAAGCGCTACCAACAGCGTTAAACGGTGCCTTCTAGGGTAGGTTCGATACCGACAACTAGAGATGCGTTTGTAACATTGTTATACACTTTTTAATTGTCTACTGAAATAATATATACGTACGCTTTTACATACGCATATATTATCGATTGATTGATGTGTAACTCGGAGAGGAATATATTCGAAAGATATTCTCCGCTAGTTCTCTTCGTGTTTTTCATTTTCAGCTTTTCTTCTGCTTTCACGTCGAACGTTGCACTACGGTGCGGCGACGACCAGTCGGTCCTCTGGTACGTTCTTAGACTGTAGAAAGATTTCCTTAGGCGCGGCAAAAAAATCCATCGACGAGGATGGGATTCGAACCCACGCGTGCAGAGCACATTGGATTAGCAGTCCAACGCCTTAACCTCTCGGCCACCTCGTCCACTGACACACTATTCGAAAATACACGTGGTACGGGGGTGGCAACCCTCCGTTGATACAAGATACTCCCCCGACTTGACGATTTATCATTAAACGCGCCTATTTAATGACTTCGAGATAGAAAGATGCTCTTAAGAGCACCCGCGACGTTCCTACATTTCTTTTCAATCTACCTCAATTTGTCGTAAATCTATATATTTTCATCCAGGCCTCCTAGATCTTCGCGTCAAGTCGCCCCGTTTCTCCGAGCAACGGGTGAAACAAAACAGATCGCGTCAGTTCGCGATCTCGGTGGCCGACATCGAAAGTTGTTCGTTTATCCCATCTCCGGCTGCAAGCTAATTCTTCGGTCCCAAGATGGTAAATATCGCAAAATCGCCATCACAATCGCGCGCGCGATTGACAATTGGAGGCTCTCGCGTTCGCTGGCGCTGGCTAGACCTTGGGGCGGGGGACGGTATTGATCTCGTAAGATTCCCGGGATAGAGACGTAGGTTTCCGAAGGTCACGATGAAAGCGAAGCGACCGCGAGACAGCTGTCCGGTAAGATAGGATCCTAATTCGATCCGAAAAATACACGACAGCGCGAGGTGCTCTCCGTGCATATCGGTCAAGGAGGCGTGCAAATGGGCAACGCCTGCTGGGAGCTGTACTGCTTGGAACACGGCATACAACCCGACGGTATGTTGCCGCCGCAGAATTGCGCCAGCGACGAAGGCTTCCAGACCTTCTTCAGCGAGACCGGCGGCGGCAAATACGTGCCCCGAGCTGTCTTCCTCGATCTCGAGCCTACGGTGATAGGTAAATCGCCTGCGAGATATTTGGCTCGCGTGACTGCGTTCTCTAGACCTGACTAGAGACTTCCCTGAAGTCCCGCTCGAAAAGTCGAGTGACAAGCGAGTCGCTCGAACTCGAGTGAGACTTTACTCAGCAAGAAACTCCGGCGAACGGAGTAGTATATATATTTCTGAAGTGACGCGCTCTTCGCGAGCTTCTCGTCTCCGCGAATGTCAATCCGTGTCGCGAAGTCGCGCATCGATCGGTCGTTGTCGTTCACAGACGAGGTGCGCACGGGAACCTACCATCAGCTGTTCCACCCTGAACAGCTGATCTCCGGCAAGGAGGACGCCGCGAACAATTACGCGCGCGGGCACTACACCCTCGGCAAGGAGATGATCGACCTCGTGCTCGACCGGATACGCAAGATAGCCGACATGTGCTCCGGCCTGCAAGGCTTCCTCATCTTCCACGCGTTCGGCGGCGGCACCGGCTCCGGCTTCGCCAGTTTGCTGATGGACCGTCTGTCGATGGACTACGGCAAAAAGTCGAAGCTCGAGTTCGCCATCTACCCGTCGCCGCAGATCTCCACCGCCGTGGTGGAGCCGTACAACGCCATCCTGACGACCCACACCACCCTCGAGAACTCGGACTGCGCGTTCCTCGTGGACAACGAGGCCATCTACGACATTTGCCGGCGCAATCTCGACATCGAGCGGCCGACCTACACGAATCTCAACCGGCTGATCGGCCAGATTGTCTCGTCGATCACGGCGTCCTTGAGATTCGACGGCGCTCTCAACGTCGACCTCACCGAGTTCCAGACCAACCTCGTGCCCTATCCTAGGATACACTTCCCATTGGCGACGTATGCGCCCATCGTGTCGGTCGAGAAGGCTTACCACGAGCAGCTGACGGTCATGGAACTCACCTCAGCTTGCTTCGAGCCGGCCATGCAGATGGTCAAGTGCGACCCACGAAGAGGCAAATACATGGCCTGCTGCCTGCTCTACCGTGGCGACGTCGTCCCGAAGGACGTGAACGCCTCAATCGCGTCTATCAAAACAAAGAGATCGATACAGTTTGTCGACTGGTGCCCGACCGGATTCAAGGTTAATCCTTTACTCCAATGTTCCTTCGTTCCAACTCGAGGGGAGGGGGTAAATAAGTCATTCACGAGAGAGACTTCGGGCTCTCTTCAAATTCAATCAGTCGACTGATCGTCTCGGACCGGCAGGTAGGGATCAATTATCAACCACCAACGGTGGTGCCGGGTGGCGACCTCGCGAAGGTACAAAGAGCTATGGCCATGTTGGCGAACACCACGGCCATCTCCGAGGCGTGGAGCCGGCTGAACCGGAAGTTCGACCTGATGTTCAGCAAACGAGCGTTCGTGCATTGGTAAACACCCTGACCCTGTGCATCATACTTCTTACCTCGTGAGATTAGCGTTATGCGTGGTCGTGTCGCGCAGTCTTCATGCGACCAGTCGGAACTATAACGTTGATTCGACGTTGATTTGACGTTGACGAGTGGATGGACGTCGATGAAACGTTGAATCAACATTAATGCAACCCTCATCGACGTCGAATCAACGTTGTGGTTTTTACCGAGGGATGGTGGCGGTACGTTGCCGGCAGGTACGTTGCCGAGAACATGGACGAGAGCGAGTTCAACGAAGCCAGGGAGGATCTGGCGGCATTGGAGAAGGATTACAAGGAGGTTGCCGCGGACTCCCCGGACATCGGGGCCGAAGAACTTTAGAAGCTTCCGCTTGCAGAGCGAGAATCGCACGCACCGGGAACGCGATGGGATAAACGGACGTCTCGTTAGCGGTGTCTCGCCCCGTTTTCTCCCCTTTTTTATACATTTTTATGCATGTACATTTTTTATTTTTTATTTACAAGTTTACTTTATACTTGTGTATCTCCCTTTTTTTGTTACCTCCTCTGTACATGTTCTTTGTGTGTAAAACGTTTTTTATTTTAGATTTGTCGCGAGGTACTTGTGGATTCAGTCCTCCTCGACTGGATCCGCAGGGATCCTGCGACAGATTTACAGGGTTCAATGCGTCCTCGTGTTGTGCAATAAAAGAAGAAATGAGAACATTCACTCGGTGTTACGAGGATTGTCAGTTTCGCGGACTCGCGGACTCCATTCGCGCGAAAGATTTCCGAAAAGGAGATGAGGAGGTGGGTGGAGAGGGCGGCAAGGAGCGAGAGGGAGTTGCAAAACGAGACGATATGACTCAGAGATATTATAGGCTTTTTATTGTGTAGAACAGCACGCGGCTGCGCACGAATTATATTACATATGTATAAATTTCCATCGGCATATCTTTTTTTACATTACGGTCGGAGAAACTCTCTCATCGCGTTGTAGAATTCTTTTTCCTTCTCTTCCCCATCGGGCGCGGTGGAAGTGTGTCGTGGCAGTTGTGTAAAAATCGCGAATGTTTATATATGTCTCTCTCTCTCTCTCTCTCTTTTTTTCTCTCTTCTTTTTCTCTCGCCTGTGTATTGTGCGTGTATGCGTGTATATATAGGTGTCTCTCTGCGTATGACACGTGGGGAATAGCGGAACCTACATGTATATGCATATTTATATTTATATTTATATATATATATGTATATATGTATATATATGTATATATATGTATATATATATATATATATATATATATATGGACGTTGCAGGGCAAAAACGAAAGAAAAAGAAACACGTCGGTACTCTCGCTCGCGAACATGCATTCCGCAATTAAATGTCGAATTAAATAGCCGTTAGTCGCACAATACAGTCGTACATTGATGATGATGATGATGATGATGATGATGATGATGGTGATGATGATGATTATAATAATAGTAATGATAATATTAATAATAATAATAATAATATTAATAATAATAATAATAGGCGAATAGCAGATCAAAAGTAAGAAACGTAAGTAGAGCGACGACGATATATCGCAGACGCAGCCAAGCCTACGAACGCTATAAATGACAACTAACCGCGCTGACCGCGATGATAACGATGATAACGAGAGTAAATTGTAAGCATTCGTATAATGATTAAACCGCGAACATCTTCCTCTCTCTCTCTCTCTCTTTTTCTTTCTCGCGCTCTCTAATTTCTCTTCGCATCGTTAGCAATGATCTGGAACTATTTTCCCCTTTCTCTCTCGTCATATCAATAAAATAATAATATTATTAATCATTCCTATCGTTACATCCTTTTTCCACAATTTGATAAAATCGCGGACGCGCCATTTGGCTCGGCATATTTCAGGCGTGTTGCAATAATTCGCGTCTCTCTTCATAATCTATAAAATCTCTCGGTCTCACTCTCTTTCTCTCTCTCTCTCTCTCTCTCTAGCGCGCGCGCACGCCTACCTATCTCTCTTTCCTTCTCTTTCCCCGTTTATTGGAGGGAGAAGGAAAGCACTGCCTCGTATCTCATACTCGTCATACTTTTTGGATTGGCGGCTCTTTTGGATTGGAAGACCCGCCGCTCGCTGGACTAGAGATTTCACTACTGCTTTATTGCGCATTCATTAGTTATAATCGAGAGAGGATCGTCTCCTCTTCTCTCTTCGCTTCTCGCTAAAAGTTAATTTTTTTTCTTTTCTTTTTCTCAAGGGCTCAGACACCTCGTTTCCCTTTGGCTCGAAATCGTTATGTCTCGCTCAAAAGTATTCTCTCTCTCTCATTCTCGTCAAACTCGCAAGAAGTTCGTCGTTCCCTCTCGCGCTTCTCAGGAAAGGGCGCGTCGCGAAATAAAATGCGGACGATTGTGCGCGATAAAGAGGCATTCTGTCGCTCATCTTAGTTGAATCCACGGTTATTAAATTATCGCGCACGTGTAAAAGAGCTCATCTCTCGTTTCGTAAGGCGAGTGTCGGAGGGTGCCGCACGCTTACAAAAACTTACAAGAGAAGTCTGTAAGTCCTTCCCCGAAATTAATAAAAAGTCTGCGTAAGGTACGACAACCTCGAAGAGCAGCGCCGAGTTCTCGAACTTGCACGAGTATCAACGCGACAATGTCACTCGGTTTTTGCGATTCCTCCCAACGAATGGACGCGAATCGTCGGCGCGAGGAAGCGAAGCCATGCGGAAGTTCCGGAAATTCGCGGGAAACGCGACGGCGGGGCTTGGAATCGAAACTTGATCCTGCTTCTTCGTTCCGAACTCCGCTAGAAAAGTATCCAAAAGAAGCTCGCGATTACATCGGCTGGTGGAGCGCGCTGCTGCCGAGCGAAGTGCCGTGTTGTTTGCGGGAGACTCGACATCTCTCGCTAATCGTCATGGTACGTGTCATCTTGAAGCCAAACGTCCGAAACGATGCCGAAGACTTTCCAGAGTCTGGATGATCGTGGGTTTTTCGAACGGGGTGACAAGATTGAGGTCGTTCAGTTGGAAGCGATTGTCGCCCGTCGCCCGTCAGTCGCGCTGTCAGTACGCGGTTGCTCGTTGGGATGCCCGCAAAATATCACGAAGTAACGGCGAATAACGAAGTAACACAATAACAGGCGGGAGACGATTAGGATCTTTGGTAAGAACCCACCTGATACGACGCATGTCAGACTTCACGACGACTATGAACTCTCGTGCGTTACAAGGCGTCGCAAGGCGAAAATAATCGTACGAGCGCGGAAGGAAATGCGAACGAATGTCTGCATCTCGAGCCCTTCGCGTTTACGTCGTGGAAAACCGAAACCAAACGGGATCCCATACGATCACGTCCTACAAGACGGCGGGGAGAGGAGCGCGAACGAACTTGCTCTAAAAATGCTCCAGGCGTCCGATCGAAAAGTTCTACGTAATCTCACGGTCCATTAAATAATAATCACACTATATATAGTGACTATGTTAATTCACCAACCATCACTATAATCTCGGCAATTGTAAAAGTAAATAGCGATTGTGACAAATGAAGCTGCTCGCGAGTAATAAAGATAGTTGCAATGTGAACAAATAACTAATAATAATAATAATAATAATAATAATAACTAATATATAGTAGCGACAGAGAGTTGATATTAAAAATAATAATAACAAAGTAATAAAATAATTAAAACATTGGAAATAGTACGATAATAGTAGTAGTAATAGTAGTGGTAGTAGTAGCAGTAGTAGTAGTAGTAATAGTAATAGTAGTAGTAGTAGTAGTAGTGGTGATGGTGGTACTGATAGTATCGAAGTGGGAGTAGAGAGTGGGTAGCGGTAGTAGCAGTAGTAGTAATAGCAGTAGTAGTAATAGCAGTAATAGCAACAGTAATAGTAGTGGTAGTAATAGTAGTAGTAATAATAGTAGTAAATTGGTAATGGTAGTGACGATTATGTGTGTCGCTTGTGAAAATATCTAAAATCGATCTATCTCTTTTTGCAATCGCGCGTAACCTCGCACTCACTCATATCTCTCACGCATTCGCACGACAGGACTTGACAGGATGTCATCAATGCAAGCAGCAACTCGATCATTCACAGCGACTGCTGTTATATGTCTCTTTCTCTTTCATACAGACCCAACACACGCAGCACACATACATTCTCATTTGCTCTCCCTCTCCCTCTCTCTCTCTCTCTCTCTTTCCCTCTCTCTCTCTCTCTCTCTCTCTCTCTCTCTCTCTCTCTCTCTCTCTCTCTCTCTCTCTCTCATCCTCATACAAACCCGCGGCGACTCATCTCCGCGTTCTCGCTCGATCGCAAACGGCGGCAGTGATCGCGATTTCCCGAAAGCACCGCTGCTTTCCCTGGCGCAGGTGATGCTTCGCACTCCCTCATTAATTGGCACGTTAATTGACAGCGACGCGATCATGGCATAGACATAGGCGCGTCGCGACAGTGATCTTCTCGTCTCGGCACAGTTCGCGACTGTTGTTCCTTTGGTCGCGCGAAGCAATCTATCTCCCGGAGAAACTTTTAGGGTGGCTCGATATGTGCGTGTGCGCACATCCACCTCGTTGGCTTCGTCGCGAAACATGTTACGTGGCCCGGCTGTCCAGTAGAAAAGAATTGATAATACGGCAGTGTGAGAGGGAGCGGCGACTCGCGATTATCCCGACGCTCGTGCTGGTGTATCGCAGACGGTGTTAGAGGCTGTATCGTTTGTCCCGGCGGTGGATGCGCGGCGAGAAGCGCTCCGGATGAACCGCGGCGGGGTGTTCGCACGCGCACGCATGCACGCACGCACGCACGCACGCACGCACGCACGCATGCGAGCGAGCGCGCAAGCGCTGCGGAAGGAAACGACGACGGAAGCACGGTAATGATGATACTGGGCGACGGCGGTGGGAACCGGGAAGACGTTCACACTCGCCTCTTAACCCACAACGTGGGCCCGGTCACGACCCGGCCGAGACGACGTTCAGGACCGGTAGATGCGAATGACGTCGCGGATCGGCGCGCGACAGAGCGGACAGTGACCGCCACCCTTGCCGCGCCATTGCTGGATCGCGCAGGTGTAGCACATGCACATGTGACCGCACATGTACAGCACGCTGTCGATGCTCCTCTCGTAGCAAATGGAGCACTCGCTCGGCTGACCGGTCAGCGTCGGTTGCAGGCTCTCGCTCCATTGCTGCAAGTGGGAGGAAGCGTGCGAGTGCGAGGTCAGAGTGCCGTCTAGACTCTGGTACGTGACCGGGTCCACGTAGGTGGACGAGCCGGTACTGGCCATGGTGCCGGTAAGCGGCGGCGAGGACTGTCTGGAGGAGCCCGGGTGCGGCACCGGTGCCGGAGCCGCTGCGGACGACAGGTGCGCCGGTTGTTGTTGCTGTTGCTGTTGCGCCGGTTGCTGCGCGTTTCTGGCGTGCGCGTTCGCCGACGCGTAGATCGGTTGCGGCGTGGGCGGCGGCGGAGGGGTAGGGTAGCCTGCCTGAGGTGGCAGGTTGACAACGAGAACGGTGCCGCCACCCACCGCCGGCTTGAACTGTACCATCTCGGAGAATCGAGACAGTTCCGTGGCAGCGTTGCTGTGGTTCGAGTGCTGTTGCTGTTGCTGCTGCTGCTGCTGCTGCTGTTGCTGCTGTTGCTGCTGCTGCTGTTGCTGCTGCTGCTGCTGCTGCTGCTGCTGCTGCTGCACGACATTGGCTGGTGAAGGATTGCTCTGACGTTGCCGTGGCGGCGATGTCGGTCTACTGGCCAACATCCTGACCCTCTGAGTGCTACCGTAAGCGTCTACAAATGCCCACAACTGCAGACTTTGGTCGACGTGCATGACGACATTCGGCGGGCCGCCGTTCTTGCTCATCTGCACCTCTCCGTAGTGGGTCACCGTGAAAGCGATCTCATCGCCGGGTTGCGGACTAGACGCCACATCTTTGGAGACCACCCAGTACTCGGGACGGTCCAGAAGCAGGTCACTGTCGTCCGGTAGGTCGTCCGGAGACAGCCGTGCAGGGTCGCACGAGGTCAAGCCCAATGCGAGGGCGCCTACGTACATGGGCTCGGTAGAGAGGATCTGCACGACCAACCGTTCACCCAGCAGCAACGGCCGGCTCGTGAAGGCGTAGCCGTGACAGAATTCCGTGTCGGTGCGCGTCGCCACGCACTGCTGGTTGCTGAAGCGGATGTTCCTGCCCCGAGTGCTGCAAAAGAAAACCAGGAAGCGGTTAGCGGGCGGCGCTCGCTAATGACGGGCGTCTTGGGAAACCGTGAAAAGTGGACGGCGAATTAGTTCTGTGTGGCTGAACGGTGCGGCGAATCGCGTTGAGCGTCGCGCGCGCGCGCGAGTCGTCTTCATCGCGGAGAGACCGAAGACTCTCGGCTTTTGCGCGCGTTATATCACTCGCCGTGGTGAAACGAAACAATCGGACGCGGTTCCTCGCGACCAAGCGGGAGGGGAGGGAGATTACGCGGCGTGCGGCTTTTAATTGGAGAACGTAATCGCACGAGCGCGGCCTTGCGGAACGGACGTGAAATCCGGAGCGCGGGCGAATCGCACTTTCGTGATCGGGACCCTCGAATCGCCAATCGGCAAAATCGGCGACGAAGGTGGCCGGAGCCAGCGACGACCGTTAGCGAGCGCGACAAAGTCGACCTATCGCAGACGGTCAAGTTTCAATCTTCGATTAGACTTGTGTCAAGTCCACATCAGGCTCGGTATTGATTAGACTAAGAAGTAGAGTTTGGTGAATCAAACTAACTCCAATCTCGGCTCGATTAGTCCAGTTTCGATCCTCGAAGTGGACTCACGTCAGGTGGTCCACGTCAGACTAGAACTTGTCGATTAGATGAGACACAGGAAAATTCGACAGGCGAATCGACCGGTGTCAAGTGCCAATGTTCAACCTGCAGTTTCAATCCTCAATCTCCAGCACCTAGTCTGGACTCAACAAGGACTCAACGCACTCGCGCTGCTTGCTGGACCGAGACGGTAAGACGAGCGAAAGACGCGGCGAGTGCATCCAGCGCTCGATACTCACGAGTGGAAGGGCAGCGGGGTGAAGATGACGCCGGCAGGTTGAAACCTGAGCCCGGGCAGCTCGACGTCGGGCTCATGATGGATCGACAAGCTCTGCATGGACGGCACGATGATCCTTTCGACGTCCCTGCCGGCGTTGCTGGCGTCGTCCATCGCCGAGTGCCTGCTGTGCTGCGCGTTATCCTCGTTGCTGTGCTCGGCGCCTCGCCTGATGTTGTTGAAGTGTTGCCGGTTCGGATCGACGAACTCGATCGCAGTGCTGTTGCCGTAGACGTCGATGATCGCCCATAACGGGCCCCGCGTCTCCACGCCGCTGAAGAAGAGACCCTTCTCCTCGCCGTTGACGCCGAAGTGAACATCGCCCGCCGAGGTTACGTAGTAGAAGAGCACCGTGTCCCGCTCGGCAAATCTCTCGGCTAACGCTTTGGCCCAGTAGCCCGGCTTATTCGTCAAGTCGGGACACGCGTACCTCGGCAGGCCACTCCTCAGATTGATCGGGTCGTTGCTGGTGAAGCCGAAGCGGATCACGCCGCTCCAATTGTCGGATATCTCCAGGAACTTTACGCAGACCTGCGTGATTGCAGAGAAAAGGCCTAGCTTGTAGAGTGAGTCGCGCTCTCGTGTGTGGGTGGCTCGGACGTGCATGCGTGTTAAATCATTCATCTACGCGAGACTCCCCCGAGTCGCAATTCTGTTTCTAACGTTAGCTCTGCGAATCTCATCTGATACTTGAAGAGAGATACCGGCGCGGTATCTCGAGGGGGACGTGACACTCGTCTCAGCTGTTGTCGGTTAAAGATCTTATTACCTCAGGACTACACCTCATATTCGGTGTCACATCGACTCACACTGCACTCTACATCTTTTATTCTCAAGTTCAACTTGAGTAACGCGCATCGATCGCGCGGTTTTCCAAAGCACGTTCGGCAAGAGGATATTAAACGATCAAAAGACGCTCTTCATAAACTTCGCCAAATTCGTTGGTTGGCGCTGCGAGTTTCGACATTCGGATTCGGGAGTTGGAGAGTGAAAGATTATAGGTCTGTTCTTTTCCTGCATCTGTACCGCTGCACTGGTGCGATAAGTTCGAGTGAGACAAGTATGTATTTGTCTCACTTCAACTTGTCGCACCAGTGCAGAGCGGTGCGGAAGAAAAGAACAGACCAAATAACAGTTGCGCGCCCGATGACGACACGCATCAATAGATATTTTAATCTATTCGCTACATTATACTACACTATTCGGTACGATGAAACAACGGTCCTTCAAGCGGTGCGAAATAAACAAAGCGAAAAAAACCGTCGGCGAGTTCCAAGCGGGACTCGCGGAATGCTGGGCAACATTCATCGTTGTGACCTCTCGGCGGACGGAGCTAGGTGCGCGTCGGTGTTTACGTTCAGCGGAGAAAGCTGCTTTACAACCATTGTGAAAATTCGTGAATCTAATTGGCGTATACTCTTAAATATGGCTGGATCCAAGAGCATGCACCAGTCAGATTTACGGACAACAGTTATAAAGGAGCTTTCTTCGCTGTACGCAGTCAGTGTTTTCGCGGACGACTGGCGACGCGGAGCGCGCGTCGCTTCTCACCCTCGCGGGCCCTTGAGATGTTTAATCGGCATCGTGTTAATTAATACGGCCGTTCGATTGGATCCGCGCGCGAGTGTCAGTGTCAGCGCCACAATGGAGTGTTCGAGGAGCGGCCGAGGGAGCAGGATGCTGAACCGGGAGCGAGGACCGCGCGCGGAGGATGTAGGACGACCGGACGTGGACAGCGACGCATCATATATCTCCAGGTATGTCAAATTATTTATTTGTTGCGAACGGCATATTCCCGATCTTAACGGACGAATGCGAGTTGCTACCCAGGTCGAAATTCAGGCCGTTATTCGTAGTCGCAGTGAAAATTCTTTAGAATCATTAATCGAGCACGATTAATTACGGATCCGCTTTTGTGGATTATTAATCGAATATTCCGATAAATATCTCTCGTACTTGTGAAAAATGCACAGTCGGAGATGCATGAAATTACAATTGTTTATCGAATAATGACGTAGTACGAATATCGGCCTCAGATATTTGGCGTAAAATTACGATTGTTGTACTTTTGATAACACTGATTATGTCAATAATGTTCCTTGGCTCGTGAATCCCGTCTCCCGTCTGCATCTTCTAAAGCTGTTTTTTTTTCTTTTTTTATCCTTGCTATTGTACCGACCAAGATTAAATACCCACTTTAAATATACACAACTGTTATCCTCGCCTTTGCAACAACTCCTTCCTTCCCACTTTTTTCACATCCTCAAATTTTCGAAGGGAAAAAAAAAAAAAAAAAAAAGAAAAGACTACGAATAAAAGATGTGTATTGATTTATTTATTCCCCTACCCATTGATCTCTATCGAGATTATTTGATACTTGTTTATCTCGCGCGTATTCTATCCGCGGTCGGATGAGCTTCAAAAGTAATATTGCTCATTTGCTTATCATCGCTCATCATTTGCAACATGGACACTAGTCATTCGCTGCAAGTAACACTGCTAGTTGGAACTGAGGAAAGATTAAATGCAGATAGAATACCGAGACAAACGGCTATTACATAAGTACTCGAATAGATCGCTCTTCAAGTCTCGGCACGTAGGAGAACGGCGATAAGTGACCACTCGCAACATCAAGGTAGGACAAGAGCCTGTACAAAATGTCACGTTTCGAGATTCTCCCCACATTGATTCTCCAAGTTCGGCGTAATTTGCAGGATTAATGCGCGGGGGAGAGTCGGAATTTCGACTTGGGAATCAGCTTGCGAAATCGCGACTCCGTCGCCAGCCGAGCGATCCTAAAACGGAATTACCCGCGCGAACACATCCTCGCGAATTAATTAAGAGAACGCTTCCCACGAGGCGCGCGTCATCGTCATTTTACGGGTACACATACTCTCGGCGGAGAGAGAGAGGGAGGGAGAGAGAGGGAGAGGGAGAGGGAAAGAGAGAGAGAGAGAGAAACACGACGTTAGAGAGCACGACGACGACCCGGTCCCCGGTGTCGTCGTTAGCTGAAATTCGCCGTGTTTGGGCCGAAAGGACGTCCGAACACGCCTCGACCGGCAATCGCGGCTTCCGCCCACGACTCATTAACAACGATCGGCCATCGCGTATCTGCGGAAGACGCGTCCGTTGCCCATGGGGGGCGATCGTTTAAAGGGCCGTTTAACGCGGTTACACGCGATCTACTTGTGTTACCTGACCTGACCATGGCGAACGTGGAACAAGTCGTCGTCTCGCAGCCGCGGACGACATGCGAAACAACGAGGCGCGTAAAAAAAGCTGCTCGCGGTCGCGGCGGCGGTGTGTTTTAATATCGGAGGAATGCAAACGGCGCGGCGGCTTCTCGAGCGGAACGCGAGTCGCCGGTTTCCCACAATCAGCATGCGCATGCGCCGCATGTCGACCGCGCGCGACTTAGAAATGTCGCGATCGCTCTCACCTTCTCGCCCACTCGCACGGGTCTGGCGCTAAAGGTGACACCCTTGCAAAAGCTCTCGTGCCTCCTGGCGATCGTGCCGCCATTGCACAGCCGGATGTTGTCGCCGTGCACGTGGTGGAACGTCAACGGCGGCAGGTTGTTGGTGCCGGCGCTCGACGATCTCGGCGCTGCAACAGAGAGAGAACAATCGGCCGATCAGTTTCGATGATTGCCGTAATGAACGTCGCGCGCACGTCGTTTGCACCATCGTTGTCGTCGTCGTTGTCGTCGTCGTCGTCATTGTCTTTTTATTCAGCAGTTGGGAACGACGCGGCGAGGCGCGTTAGCTCGCGTAACGACCTCGGTATTTGCATCGCGCCGATACGGGCACGTAATGCGCGCAAGTACGTTCAGCTCCTCTCGCCCGCCCCCCTCCCACCCCCTCGCCGCTACCACCGCCCGCTGTCAAGGCCGAAGCGACGATTGTGTGAAAATCTCAACGAGAAGATAGATATCGCGCGACTCCTCGCGCGCGATGCGGGCAACTCGCGGAAGATTGTCTCGCAAGTTCCGGGAAGTGCGCGCGGGAGTGACGCAAAGTGCGAATTCCCCGAGATGCCTCCTCTCTTCTCCGTCGGCGCGAGCGTTGTGGATTCACGGACATCTCGTTCCTCTCGCGTTGAAAAGCCGTCCCGACCTCTGGCCGTCCCGATGGTTCCGCGCGTGGGTGTTAACCGCGATGCCGTTAGATTTCTCTTTTTCGAGGCGCGATCAGCGGGGAATCAAAGCGGCGGCGACGACGACGACGACGGCGTCGCCGGAAGAAATAGGCCATCGACGTTTTCGGGAAATCCACTCTCAGCGAGCCGCGTCGAGCCGAGGAAACGACCGGACACGGCGGAGCGGAGCGGAGCGCGGCAGGGCGAGGCAGGAAGACTCCAGGGCTCCGGGGCTGGAGAACAAAGAAGTTCCGCGGCGCAGGGAAAGAAGGAGAGAGAAATTCGATCGAATGCGAAAGCACCTCTCGAGACTCGCCGAGCGTTTCCACTCTGGTATTTCATAACGCCGGCACGTCGATTCGGTATGCGCGGGTACTCCCGGGATATTTCCAGGCGATCGACGAGGATGACGGCGAGCCGGCCGTCAGCTGGTATCACCATGAAAGAAGACTCCGCCGGGGGAGGGTCCTGCGCGACCTCGCGCTTTCGCGTCGAATCGACCGGTCGTTGTTCGCGCGCCGATTAATTGATATTCGCGCGCGTGCGCGCGCACACACACTGTCCTTCCGGATCGGTCATCGACCGATCGGCGTCGTCGTCTTATCACTCGTTTGGCCGTTTATCACTATTTCGAGAAGATATTTCCTTCTCATTCACTTGGACTTGGCTGGCCGCGACGATGAGCCCCGCGGAAGAGCGCGGGGAGCTCTCGCCGAGACGAATTCGCGACGAGGGTCTTCTTTGTTCTCGTGGCCGCCGCGAGCCTCGAGAGCGAACCGGGGAGTGCTGCGCGCCGATCAGCCGACCGGCGCTCGCGGGAGCCTCGTTCTTACTGACGACTGTCGATATACCGTAGCGCGTATAGCCGATATCGTACGTGCGCCGGAAACCGCACGTTCCGTACCGGAAGCGGCCCGCGCGGACGACCGTATTAAGGTGACGCGCCCCGGCGCGATCCGCTTTCTCCGCGAAACGGATGCGGCCGAAACCGCCGTTAACAATGCGCGAGGAAGGAAGTCGGTTTACACCTCGGCGACTTTATCGCGGGCTTCCCGTACGCGACAGAGTGCAAACACGAAGGAGAGAGAGAGAGTGGAGTTTTCGTCGGTATACTCTTCGCCGCGGAACCCGACACGTCGACCGACGGAATTTGCCGCTGGGAGACACGCACACTGACCGCCGCGTGGAAACCTCCTCGTGTCGGCTGGGAAACTCGGCTCGGTCTGAACTTCACGCGAAGGAAACACCTGGAACTGGAAAGCAGCCTGGACTTGAGTACTCGAATTTGATGAGCGAAACACTGGGATTTGGCGCAGAGCGTTCATTTGGAGACCAACGGCTCTCTCTCTCTCTCTCTCTCTCAGATTATACCGCCGGAAGGATTATCATTGGAACGGCGGCTGCGCGCGCTCGTGAATAGAATATTAAAAATAGAAAACTAGGATGTATGTGTGTGTGTGTGTGTGTGTATGTGTGGGGGAAATAAAAATAGAACAACGCGCGCGCGCGAAATATACATATACAAAGGACGGCGAAGGACCACCCCGCGCACCGACTCTACTGTTACTACTACTATCACTACTACTAGCGATTGCGTCGCGTCGCATCGACGTGGCCCACTTCTCGTCCGCTCCGCAAGGCTCAACTCCACGAGATTCCTGTGCGCGCTCCTCTAATAAAACTCTCCCACGGACGGCGGCGTTCGCAGCCGCCGCACCGCGCGCGCGAAGACACGGTGGAGGTGCGTGATAAGAAGTTGCCCGTACCGCCGCGGTCGGGATACCAATTCCAGGCGCGATTAAACCGCTAACGAACCGAAACCGAGCAGCGTCGATCGCGACTGAATAAACCGCGCGCGCGCGACGCTGTAATCTATCGGCGCGTATTAGCGCCCGGTAAAAATAGCGAACCGTTCGCTTTTCTCACGCTCCCCGGTAAGGCGCGCGTTAAGCAACGGGTTGTGCTAATTGTAATTTCTAATTCGCCGCTGTCGGCGGAAAGAAAGGAGGAGAGCCAGCGAAAAAGCAAGAAGGGGACAGGCGGAAGGAGGTGGAGAGAGAGAGAGAGAGAGAGAGAGAGAGAGAGAGAGAGAGAGAGAGAGAGAGAGAGAGAGAGAGAGAGAGAGAGCTAGAGAGAAACGGAGCGCCCCGCCGTTTCCTTCTTCTCCGTTCGACCGTTAGTTACCGCGAGTACATGGCGCAGCGGTTGGTAAAAAGTAAAGCGCGTTTTCCAGGATTTGACGAGGACTACTCGCGGAGGGTCGCCAGGGGTCATCGTAGTAACCGCGAACGGTCCGAATGCGTGCTCGCTCTCGAAGCATTACCCGGAACGGCGGCCCGTTTCTCCGGGCCCGTTCCTGCGTAGTTTTTTCGACCGGTCGGCGCCGAAAGGATCGCCCGCTAGCCGCGGAGCAGCGTTGCGAAATCCGGGATTGCCCGGCCCGAGACGACGCCCGACGGTTCGTACCTGGCTAGCAACGTTGGCCAGCCGAGCGCGGCTCGGCAACTCGTCCCGCCCGTCATAACGCGGTCTTCGTCGATTAACAGCGGTGATTAGCACGTTGACCATGCCATGAGAGAACGGCCCAGCACCGCCGCTGATTCGCGAATATCGTGTGTAAATCGGGAACCAAGCACACTTATGACGGATAAAAATAAACGGGAGACAGAGAGTGGACGCGACAGAGAGCCGACGAACTCGTTGCATCCGTCCAGCGGCGCATAATTCGGCGGTTCAAGGTCGGGTTGAGCCTTGAGATAAATCGGAGACCGAGAGAGAGAGAGAGAGAGAATGAGAATAAGCAATGAGCGCGTGTTGGGAAATCCGCGACGCTCGAATCGAGCGTGACGACGTAAACAGCCGTCGGCGCAAAGGTTCTTGAGAAACACGACGGGCCAGGTGTCGCGGATCAGGTGTCAATCTCGTTCTACATGTCGCGCTATTCGCGATTACGACATGCGCAAGGTTGCGACCTCGCTCGGCCGGTCGCCCCGCGACCGTAGTCGACAAACAACCGGCTGAAGTTGACGGAAAAGAGCGGGGGACCTCGCGCGCCCACACCGGCTCGCGTGTGATACACGCACATGGTGGAGAACACGCCGGAGCAAGCGAAGAAGCGCGGCCGAGAGTCCTGCGGATTGTTTAGTCCGCGATTAGTCACGGCAAGAGACGTGCTTCCCCGACGCACCACCGCCACGGCCAGAACCGCCCGGCTGATCATCCAGCGTGGGAATGTTATGACGTATACCGTTGCATCCGAGACGTTCTTGTTGGCCTCGGCGAACAAACCATGACTCCATTTACCCCTCGCGATCGTCGCCCCGCGCCCCGCGCGAGCGCGCGATTCGCCCGCCGGCTCGCCGCAGACGCCTCGGTTCCGGGACGAGGAACTTGGCGAGGAGACTTGGCGGAACTTGGCTGATGCGTTGCATCGTGGGGTATATTTGTGTGTGTGTGTGTGTGTGGGTCTGCGACGACATCTCCCGACAAGACGCGTCTCCTCCACGTGGACTACTTGGAGGACGCCGGGACTCGTGATCGTGCGACTGCGGGGATAACGTACCGCCTGAACAGTTATGCGAACGTCGCGGATTCGCTGAATAATAACGCGCGTCAGCGCCCTGACAGCGGCGACTCAGCGTTCGTCCTCGTCGGCGACGTGCGAAATCGATGGTCTCTCCCGCCGTCTCGCGTCCTGCTCATTCGTCCTCCCTTTTTGTCAGCCTGTTCCGCGCGCTCTCGCCGGCCACACGCGTGCAAATCGCGGGTCAATCGGCATCCCGATAGTAATTGGTGTATAAACCCGCGAGACGCGCCGCCGTTCGCCGGTGCATCTCGTGGGAAACCCGTGACACACATTCGCGCGAGCGCGAGCGCGAGCGCGAGCGCGAGCGCGCGGAAGTGCATCTCGTAGACTGCAACACAGTGCAGGCGGTGCATCTCGTCGCCGTCGTCGCCGTCGTCGCCGTCGTCGCCGGTGAGTGGAATTAAAATCTCGTTTCCGTGCCGACTGCCACTTGGCCGGCGGCAGCAAGCGCAGGATCGCGAGGGAGGATCGCTCGCGCGACAAGGATCGCGCGCTCGGGTCCTCCTGAGGAAGGAGGAGCCTCGAGCGGCGATGATACCTTCGGTCTCTCTGCATCTCGCGGTCGCCTCTCGCAGCCGGGGCTGCGACAATCTCGAAGTGGCCTCCTGTCGTCGTCATCGTCGTCGTCGTCGTCGTCGTCGCGCGAGGCGGACGGACGGTCGGTCGGGTTTTGTTGAGTCGGAAATTAAGATGAAATTACTTCGACCTGATTACCTCCACTTGATCGGCTCCCTTTACTTTGTTCCTGTCGCCGCGCGCGCGCGCGCGCACGCGATCAGCGCGACTATGTGCGTCATTCTTATTTTTACCTCTCTTCGCCTCTTTCTCTCTATCTATCTCTCGTGGACGCACATCCTCTCGTTAGATAATCCTCTTTGACACATCGCAGCAGCAGCGTTTTCTCTCACTCGCCCCAGCCGCGAATGTCTGGTGACATTTACGATAATGTCCCACACGGTGCGCGAGCGGTGTATCGCCGGCGCTCCGGCCAAATGATTCTAATTGATCCGCGAGACTGTATCGCGCCGCGGAGTGAAAGTAATCGGCGCGGGACACTGGTTCGCCTCCGCGAACACGCGCGAGTGCGGGCCGATGTGAACGCGATGCACTTTGCACGATGTAAATAAACGGAGCCTTGACCGAGGAGGGAGACACCTCCTCGTCGTCGTCATCGTCGTCTCGTCCCCCTCGACTCACGGACTACAATCGGATCTATTTCTGCACCGGCCGTGCTCACGCGCGCGCGCGTTATCAGTTACGTAGAAGAAGAAGGATAAGCGCTGCATCCGCGCGCGGCGCGATAAGCGGGCTGCCGTAATTCGCCGCATCCTGGCACCCGAGCGCTCGCTCGGGTTCGACGAACCGTGGCGCGAAACGACGGCTCCGTCGCATTTGTTAATTAACGCCACGCTGTGCCAGCTCGCGAGAGTTTGCTCTTCCTCGTTTCTCCGTTTTGCCTCTTCATCGCCACGGAAATACCCGCCTATCGAACCGAACGAACCGGCGTTATAATTCCGCGCGCTTCCGCTCCGATTTCGCTCCGCCTCGCCTCTTGATTACCGTCGAGACACCCGCGAGTTCCGCTATCGGCATGATCGACGATTAATCGTCCCGACACGGGCGACGATGACGACGATGACGACGATGACGACGTCGCGATGGTAATCTTGCTCATTCAGTCCGTCCACCGTACGGCGCGCGAGCTGATATCAGGATCAAAGCGGTGCCGCGACCTCGGCACCACGCGACCTCGGCCGAATCGACGCGGGAAAAAGAGGAAGGCGGAGGAGGAAAATAGACGACGAGGAGGAAGAGAAGGAGAAGGAGGAGGAGGAGGAGGAGGAGGAGGAGGAGGAGGAGGAGGAGAGAGGAGAGAGACGCAACAGGCTGCGACTGCGGAGTCGCGTGCGCCGTCGCCGCCTAAGGACGCGACTCCGACCGAGGGGTTACGGGCAGCTCGAGTAAGGCACACTCTAGGTACTGTTAAGCAGCGCGAGCCGAGGAAGTCGCTGTAATTTTCTCCGCGGAGTAGCGGCGCATTCACTCGCTCGCTCGCTCGCTCGCTCGCTCGCTCGCTCACGCGTCCACACGGCGCACAGGCTAGGCAGGCAGCAGGAGGGGCCTTGTTCCCACGCCCGGTACCGTGATCTTTGCCGTGCTACCTAGTCCTAGGAGTTGATCTCCCTCTCCCTCCCTCCCTCTCTTTTCCGCCGCGCGCGCGGACGCGCTCCGCTCTGCTCCTCGCCCTTTCTCCTACTCGCTCGAGTGCCCCCTCTTTACCTCTCACTACCCCCCTCCTCTTGTCCCCCCCTCTCTCTCTCTCTCTCTCTCTCTAGCTTTGTCTCTTCTCTTTCTCGCTCCCTTTCTCCGTGTCTTTCTGTTTTGCCCTCCACCATTATGCGCATTACGTAAGGTGGCAATGTGCGAGTCGCTCGTCATGCTGAAATAATAATAACGCGTACACAGCCTGAGGCAAGAGCGGCTGTGTGAGAGACACAAAGAGAGAGAGAGAGAGAGAGAGAGAGACGCGGCAACGAGAGGAGAGATGAAAGAAAAAAGAAAGCGAAGAGAAAGAGGCCGAAAGGAAGGAGGAGAAGGCGCGAGGAGGAGAGAGAAAGAGAGCGTGAGTGAGCGCGCGTCGAGAGAACGCACGCGCGTCCGCGGAAGGTAGCTGGCGAGGTGCGCGCGCGGTTAACATAATTATAGGCAACAGTTTGCGTGATGCGGCCGCGGTAAACAATCGGTATATTAAGCTACTATCCACACGCGATTCGGAATAGCGATTAGGAGCGGATGAGTAACGGAGCGATAAAGGTCGTCGAACCCAACACACACACACACACGAGAGAGAGAGAGAGAGAGAGAGAGAGAGAGAGAGAGAGAGAGAGAGAGTGTGTCCTCCTGATCATCTCGGAGTGTGCGCTCGCTCACAGATTGCATCGGCAGGTGATAACGTGATAACATATCACGATATTCACGATACGTTATCACGGCGATGTCGGGCCGCGCGCGCGACTCAATTATTTCTCCGGCGTCGGCGTCCAATCGGCGAACGTTGTCGCATCGTGTCGTTGTGTCCCGGATGGCCATCGGCATCGTGTCGAACGACCCTGCGGCGTCTCATAATTACGAGCGATCGCTTGTTCCTGCCGTGTCCTTCTGTAGCTTCTTTCGTAATGAAGCGACCGGAGGATCACCGTGCATCGCTCCTCTCTCTGTCTTTCTTTTTTCTTTCTCTCTCTTTCTCTCTCTTATTTCTCAACGAAAGGTGGGCTCGTGCCACGAACTAAGGAGAGCCCAATCTTCGAGGAAAGAAGGAAGGAAGGAAGGAAGGAAGGAGCGAGCGCAGGTACCAACGCGTTTCCAACTACGAAAGAAAGACACCGCAAAGATCTTTATCCATTCTCGGAGAATCCGTGTTCCCTGTTGCTGTCCGCGGTCTTTGTGACTCTCTCTCTCCTTGTGACGACCCACGAGGATCGCTCGTGAAGCTGGCCGGCCGGTCCTATTAATCGCCGGCTATTTGGGCCGCTGACGTAGGCGGCAGGTCAATGACAGGACGATTCGCGTGCCGTTTGCTCCGTCGCGGTGTTATTTGCGACACCGTATTTGGAATATCTCGGAAAATTCACGAGCGAGACAGCACGAAGATCCGCGCATCCCTAGGACACGCAAACGCGCGACGAAACAGACGCGCTTCGGGGGTATTTAAGCCTCCTTGAGCCGTCATTGCTCGACGGGGGTGGTAGATGGGTGGGTGGGTGGCACCCTCCAGAACGACAAGTGCGTATTCCCATCGCGGCACTTTTAACCACCACCGCGCCGTCCGCGAACAATCGGATTAACGAAGTTAAACGAGAGGGTGGCCACACGAGACGCTCGCTCCCTTCGTGCACCCTCCGCGTCGTGGTCGTAGAAATTGGAGGATCGCATCTGTCGCGTTTCGCACGTATAGGATCGCCGCGAGCGCGACTTCGCGGGGGTGTAAAGAAAAAGAGAGAGTGAGAGAGACCTGCTCTCCCTCGTGTATCGCAACCCCTGCGAACGCGAGATTAACGGTTTCATCCCGTGTCCGGACTGTTTCGTATGGGGCACGTTCGCAGAGGGGTTGACGTGGTTGATCTCTCTCTCTCTCTCTCTCTCTCTCTCTCTCTCCTCGATCTGCTCTCTCGGCTGATCAACGAGAGCAATGACGCGTTCCTGGGTGAAGCTGCAGAAAGCTTCCGTAGCTTCTACTAACGGCACATAATCCATGCGATTAACGAGGTGGAAGATAAAAAGGTGGCTCCCTCGATGATAACGCTGATCTGATTAAAAATTCTAAACCGATGGAGCGAAAGGTTAACGCTGGAGATGCGTCGATCAACGTCCTCGTTCCATGCGTTGCTCTCGAGGTTCGAGATTCGAGGACAAAAAGGGAGAAAGCAAGCGAGAGAGAAAGATTCACAGTGCGAGAATGTCGACCCACCATCTAACTTCGTAGAAATCCCTCGTAAGATCCAATTTGGATCCACACGATCAAAAGTGACCTGTTCATCGCAACGCGGCCGAGCCGACGCCCCGACGAAGCCGATCCGCTTCCGAGCACGAGCGAGATCGGGAAGCGATCAGGTCGCGGTGCGTGAGTACACGCTCGTTGGATCAGCCAGCTGCGATGAGCCACGTGAAGCGAAGTGGAGAAACGAGTATCGGATAATTCAAGGTTGTGTCCGCACGCGCGTTCCCTCGCGTTACAGCGCCGCTCGCTTTTAATTAGATAAAAAGTCCAAGCGGATTGGGCTTAACGGTTTTTTCGGCCCGGTCAAGTCCGCGCGGAAACGCGGGCGCTGGAATTCCGCCGCGGAGTGGCGGAAAACTCGGCGCTCGCCAGGACGAAGGTGAAGGCGACCCCGAGCGCGATTCTCCGACGCTTCCGACGTTTCCAGTTCAGAAACGGGCTTTCCTGCGGCGCGATGGAAGAAGGCTCTCGCGAGGCGTGGGACCATCGGGGGACTCTCGCGAGTCGGCCGCGAACGGGCCGCAGCGTGTCGCGGCCGATGACTCACGCGGGTGGTAGCCTTAATGAAATTCCACTTCCTCGTGCGACAAAGAAACGCGTGTCTCTCGCGCACCAAGTCGTGCCTTGTGCGCTAATTTCGAACCGGCTGGCGAAGGCGCTCGCGCGCTGACTGAACGCGCAAGCCGACGTTGACGTAATCCCTTCGGCAATTCCGAAGAATCGCGCGCCGACCGGCCGGCGATTACGTCTCCGACGCGCCAGTTCGCAGACGATCTTTTCAATCGCAGATAAGATAAGATAATCGAAGATAGAGGAATAAAGTGTTTTTTTTTTTTCTTTCTCCTTGCTGCATCTCATGATTTCGGCCGATTAATTCGTCCAAAAGGACCGTCGGAGTGGCGGCTCGCCGCTCCGTGAGATATACGCCAATTATGTAAATTAGTTCCCGATCGTAATATCGTCTACACGACGAGATAACAAGGTGAAATCGAATGTCGGTCGACAGAAATATTTAGAAATTTATCTGCGCGCTCTTTTCAGTCTCGATTCCACGCTCTCGATCCGCAGCTTCCTTCGTTCATTTTCGGCGGTTTAGAGAGAGAGAGAGAGAGAGAGAGAGAGAGAGAGAGAGAGCTTGTCGGGATTTAGCAGCGCTTCGGTAGCGTGAAAGTGTCCCGCCGTTCGGGGAAAGTCGTAGACGAAGAGTTAGTTGTACGTCTCGCACAACGAGGGAGACAGGCGTAAAAGGACAATTACGGTTTTGTACTCACCGAAAACATTGTTCCCCGACAGCCGCAGTCGTGCCACTCTGGTGGCCCTATCGACTGTCAACGGCCGCTTCGGTCGCTGACAAGACAAAGACATCGAGCCTTCCAGCCTTTATAACGTGGAGTCCGTGAAAAAGACCGACTTACGGTGACCGCGTAAGTTTCGCGTGAAAGATATTACGTGAAAAAATGCGGTAACTCCGGCCAGGAGTGCCAGGGGTCATTGTGTACTAAACCGTCCAAGGGTAGGTCGGGCCAGGATGAGATCCGGTGCGGGTGAACTAATCGAAGACGGTCACTCTCCGAACTCGGTCGCGAAGGAGATCGCACGAGGAGATTAGGAATTGGGTTGCGTCGAACGAACGACGCGGCGAGTGTGTTATATATTCCGTAATGAGGAAATTACGAAGGAAGCGAGACGGGAATTGGAGAGAAAGAAAGGGAGCAAAATGGCGGGCACACGGGGACGCGAACGCACGCCGCGAGGGCGCGTCGTTTGTGGGGAGCGGCGGAAGCGCAGGACGCAGGACTATATCAGTCAGGACGGATTGCGAGCTCGAGACGCAAATGCTTCGACGAGTATTCACTACAGACGGAGAACATCCAAGGCACGCGATCGATCGATCGATCGATCGATCCTCACCGCGGGGCCTTAGGCGTCATTTCGAATCCAGGGGGTGAGAAAGGAAAGCGGAGGGGGAGGAGAAGATGGCGAGGGGTGGAAGGACGACGGCACGCGCACGGTCACATTGTCTCTTCACGGATATCTCTCACCCTTCCGATTTTTCCGGGATCGGAAGAAAAGCACAACAGAGGGAGAGACAGAGGGGGAACACGGAGAGATAAAGAGAAAGAAAAAGGCGGTGGGAAAAGAAAAACGAGCGAATCTGCGGAACGGGAGTAGTCGGGAAAAGGCGGGCAGCTTGTACCACGCCGCTACGACGACTGGCTTGCAGAAGCAAACTCCCCATCTGCTGTGTTGCTTGCTGCCCCAACCAACTCCCTGCTGTCATTACGTGTGTCTGTGTACGTGCCTGTGTGTGTGTGTGTGTGTGTGTGTATGTGTGTGTGGCCTGCTGGTACACGCACACAGCCACGTACTTCGGCAAGCTGTGCCGCGTCGCGGCGGACAGGCAGTGCTCGAACCTCTCGAACGGAAAGGCCAGCCGGCCTCTCTATATGTATATCTAGCGAGGATCTCACCTTGCGAATTCCGCGATAAGGCGCGCGGCGGCACACTTTGTTATCTCGTGGACATTACACTGAAAGCAGAAGCGTATCACGTGCCGTGCGCGATAAGAGAAAGCGGTCGCTCGCGAGGCGCACCGGATCGCCGGAGAGCGTGATGATCAGCCGGCGCGTCCGGGACGCTCACCCCGAGCGAAGTTGTGAATCAGTGCTTGGGAATTAATAGGGATAACGGGAAATCGATAATTACATGGCGGCTGAGTTAATGGCGAAGCGTGTGCGCACGCACTCGTCCGGCGGAAAGGACGTCGTTGTTGCGGCCGTTTGAAGTTATCTCGCGGAAATGTTATTTCTCGACCGAGCGAGCGAGAGAGAGAGAGAGGGGGAGGCGGAATTAGAATTAATTATTCTCGATTGAAGATAATTTTCAGGGGACAAAGTGGACGGAGAATTGAATAATTCTTACGATCAAGAGGGCTTCCATGAACACCGCGAGCGAGGCCGACAGCGCGCGGCGTGTCGGGGTTAATTAAAAATTTACCCCTCGAGGCATGTATACGTATCGGGCGGCGTTGCGAAGCGTCCGCCGCGCGAATTACGCGTCGTCTCTGCGCCGTCTGCGACAGTAAAAATAACGAACACGCATTTCTCAGGCGCTAAAAACGCGAGTGTGCGACCCTTACGCACACACGATGGCCCGCGCAAGGAGCGCGCACGCAACGCATACGTACACACACACACACACACACGCACACTCACTCACGCGGGCACCGTCGTTACATGTGCGCGTGTATATATACGTGTGTCGCAGCTGCAGCTGCTCGCGGGAGCGGAACACACGGCTTTTGGGGATGGCGATGCATGCCGTAGCAACGGTTGCGCACCACCTGGCCCGACGACGAAGCCAGCGTCGTCGGGCCACGGCATTGGCGTAGACCCTCCTCTCGTCCGCCAAAGAACGAGCCTGCAAAAAGGACGAGGAGGGGAGGACACAAAAGGACCCCGGCTTTTGGAATTCCGCTACCCTCCCCGCTTATCCGGAGGACCGATCGATCCCGAGATCCTGAGAAGTCCTATCTGTGCGTCGCTACCCTCGTCGTGCGTGCGTGCGTGCGTGCGTGTGCGTGCACGAACTCATGCATACATTTGCCAATAGCGAAAGGAGGAACCGCAACGACCTATATTTTTCGGGAAAGAACGAGCACTCTCTTTCTCTCTCTCTCTCTCTCTCCCTCCCTCTCTCCCTCTCATTCATCTCTCCCGTCTCCAAGAGACGGATGATCATCACGGGGAAAAGCTGGGCGTAATCGCGCACCGCGCCAGCGCGATTCATGGCTCGGCGATTTTCACGGAACATTAGCATACTCGATCGCGCTCGCTCGCTGCCAGCGCGCCGCGAGCGAGTTGCCGCTCGATTAGGGGTGGCTCGAGTGCCGTGACGGATCCGCGGCGGTTGTAATCACTCTCGCGGTAACGCCGCGTCGTAATCGCCCTGCTCTCTGGCGTCTCGTAAGAACAAGCGCGATCAGCGAGAGAGCGCGAGAAGAGAAGAAAAGCCGAGGTATTTATTATCGATACACGATCGCGCGAGAGAGACGACGGTCGATCGCGGAGGGAAGAATTGGCGAGGGTGAGCTTGAAATCGCGGCACGACGCGACGCGACGCGGCGGGTTAAACGGTTGCTATGTCGCCTCCCTTCCTCTCCCTCCCCCTCATTTCCTCTCTCCCTCTCTCTCTCTCTCTCTCCCTCTTCCCTCCCTCGTCCTCCATTTTTTGCACAGGATCCCCACAAGAGCGAGGGTGGTCCTGCGGCGCAGGACTCCCCCACTATCCCGGCTGTTGCCACCATATACGCCCATGGGGTTTGCGCGTTGATATCGCAATAGAAGCTCTATCGATCCCGTTCCCCGACACAGCGGACCGGCTGTTGTCAGGGGGTTGATAGCGATATGCGAGCTCTTACGCACGCATACAGGCGCTACACGCGCGACTGGCGGCGGGAGCTCCGAAAGCGAGACGGGTCCGTCCCTCCTCTCTCTCTCTCTCTCTCTCTCTCTCTCTCTCTCTTCCTCTCTCAGGACTCGTCGCTGAGCACGGTTTAATCCTCGAGCGAGTCTCACAAATTCGCCCGGAAATCACGCGAGCGAGGAGAATACAATTTGAAGAGGAGCGCGTTGTGAGTATCGCGTTACTGAGTTCGCGTCCTCGTAAGGATGACGACGATGACGACGACGACGACGACGAGGACGACGAGGACGTCGAGTCGACCCGAGCGCAGGGTGTACTTTAATCGTGTAATGCTCTTACGATGATAAGTTTCACGGTCCATCTGTCCCTAACATCCTGAAGGGAAGCCACCGGTTGCACCATCGGCTTCTTCCCCTCGCGCACGCAGCAGGCGACTGGGCGACCGATCCCGCGTTTCCTTCCCTCCTTTCCGCTCCTGTTTCCTTCCGACTCTCCCCCTTGCGCGGCAAAATTATATCTCGCTAAAGTCCGTGAGAATTCACATGCAAATTCCCACGGGCGGGGGGAAGGACGGTGTGGTCCTCGTGTTGCCATTAACGTATCCGAAAGCCGTCGCACACTTGGCTTTTCTGCGACAAGTTCCTTCGATATTCCTGAAGGCAGTTCTCGGGGCTGCCTTCGAGACGGGCGAATTACGCCAATTGCCGGGCCGCGCGGGAAAAGAGATAATTGGACGACGACGACGACGACGACGATGACGGGGATGGGCAGAGAGGGCCGAGACAGAGAGAGAGAGAGGATTAAGACACGACGATCTAACTCGACGATGTCTCCACTTGTGTTTCGGTCATCCTCGCCGGCGTCGCCGGTGTTTTCTCTCAGTTTACAAGCGGAGGTCGCCAACGACGTCGTGACTCTCGACCGTGACAGATGAAGCGGAAAGCCCGCGCCGTTCTCTTTCCGTCGCAACGATTGGTCTTTTTGTGCGCGCGCGCTGCTGAGCGATGATACCTCAGCAGGCTCAGGAGGTGCGCCCGATTCGATTAGAAACGTGAGGGACGCGCGCGGCTCTGGCCCGCCCCGGCCCGCTTCGCTTCGCTTGGCCTCACCTGGTCTCGCGGAGACTGCGACTCGAATATTACGAGAACGACCGCGTGCCGTTTCCCGACGCTCGGCCGCTGCCGGCTATTACGGCTAGATATCGAGGTTATCGACGGATCGTTAAGGTGAAATCCCGGCTAATCGCGAGTTTGTACGTACGTACGTTCCGCGCGGAGAAAATCGGCGATTTTCTCCGCGCGGAATTGAGACAATGTCTGGAAGGCAGGCAGGCAGGCAGGCAGGCGTAGCGCGTGGGAGAGGCTCGTTAAGGTGCGATCATCAGCATCGCCCCGGGACGCTGTACGTTAAATTAGACGCAAATTACCGTGCACGGCGATCCGCGACGGCAGAAGTTTCGACGGGCGGCGGAGCGCGGCTGCTCTCTTTCTCTCTTTCTCTTACTCTCTAGCTCCGCTTCCATGCTACGATGATTATTGTTTTATATCGTCGCCGATTGTTTCCGCGCGCGCGAAGCTCGTCGATCTGGGCAGGGAAGAAGCGGAAGATGCGCGCTCCGTGTTCCGTGCGAATCTCACCTGTGATTAATCAGTTCGCTGCTATGCAATGCGTCATTACCGCAGCTTTCCCCGTTAAGCAGTTATCTCGAGGAAAGTTTCGTTTGAAAATCGTCTTACCCGTCGTTGCCCGAGTAGCAGTTTGTAGATACCGCAAGTTTTTCCTCCGTTTATTACTTCCTCAAATATTCAACGCGGACGCTACGACGAATTGCGTGATGTGACGCAACGGATCAGATACTGAAGATTGAGAATCGCGGAAGATTGAAGACTAGATCTCGACTAGAGAGAGAGGCGAGAAGAAGCAACTATCGAAATTAATTGACTCTCGTCACATTGCAATCCCCTGAATTCGCGCGATAATCGATCGTCGATATTCTAATCTGACTGGAGTATCGCGTCTTTTTCAGCGACAAAGCTGCGCGCGTTGAAGCCGAGCGTGAATCCCGGGAATCCCGTGCTAATTGAGACGCGTTCTTAAGTCTCGCCGCCGCCGCCGCCGCCGCCGCGCCGTCACGTCACGATGATCTCATGCTCGGCGGGCGGGCGGGCGGCGAATCGGATAAACGGCCGCGGACGAAAACCGCAGCGGGCGGATTTAACACTGCGGGCGAACGACGTGCGATCATTCCGCGCGCATCGTTTATCGTCCGCCTTGCGAAATTTTCGGCGGCACGGCGGCCACCGCTGCGTAGCAAACAGCACGTCGGAAATTCTCGGATCGCCGCGCCGCGCCGCGGCGCTCGTAAATCACGGCCCGGGTAAAGCGACTAAAAGTCGCGGGAGTTTACGCACGCGTGCCGATAAACGCCGGTCGTTTCCATCGTCGACGGCACCGCGGCGGCGGTTTACACGCCGGTGGTTTGGTTTATCGCGTAAAACCGGGCTCTCTCTCTCTCTCTCTCTCTCTCTCTCTCTCTCTCTCTCTCTCTCTCTCTCTCTCTCTCCCTCTCTCTCTCTCTCTCTCGCTCGCCCTCCTTTCGGCGGGCAAATCGCGCGTCTACGCACGCGGGCTTTCGCGGAAGCGAGAAATTAATCGCTCGCTCAGCGGCGACGGGGTGGAGTATCGCGCGATCAAACCGATCGCCAAGATATCGTAAAATCCGCGCGCCAAAGTGCCGCTCGCAAGTAATTTCGCCGTTTGCCGCATCCCAACAATTCGCCATTACGCTCTCTCTCTCTCTCTCTCTCTCTCTCTCTCTCGTTCGCAATGCGTTAATCGGCGATTGTGGCGTGTTTGATGGAAGCGTCGCGCCGAAACGCGCTGCGGACAAACGGACGTGCGCGCGCGTTCGCGAGTCTCTCGACAAGCCGCTGGGCATAATTAGCAGCAATTAAATGTGAGAAATTCACCGTGAGCGTGAGCCGCGCGCCGCCAATTGAATTCAATCGCGGCGGCGGGCGGGAGGTCAGCCGCGAACTTCCTGCGATTAGGTCGATGTCGTCGTCGTCGTCGTCGTCGTCGTCGTCGACAACGTCGTTGACACCACGCCGTAGGCGCGTGGGTGGCGCGCCGGATGAGAGAGGCACTGATCGCACGACAGTCACGTAGTCCGGGATGAACTCTGACACGCGGCAATTAAATCATCTCGTCGTTCATTCAGTCATTGACTCGCCGAGTCGTTGTTAGGCGCCACGCGGCGAATTGCGCGTGGGCCGCGCGCGATTCGGACTTTTCTCCGCGGCCGACCGGGGCCGCCCTTTTTCCTTTCCATCATTTTTCCAACGACGACCCACCGGCGTTACACTCGTGGGCGGTGTAAGCTTGCCCGCTGTCGCAATCAGCGGCAGAAATTGCGAGGATCAGCCGACTTCCGGCGATTAGAGGCGGAGGGCAAGTGCACGCGGCGAAAGTTAACGACGACTCGGCGCGCTCGAAGGGGACGCGCGCGCTATTATGCGCGTTCCAGAAAGTATGCCATACGTATGCTAATAATTGAGCAACGGACTCGGGAACGGGATGGCCAGCGGCGTTCTCCTCGCGGATCGATCGCCATTCTCAATTGATTTGTTCGTCCGAACAGGAGATTCGGGGAAAGTCTCGAGTCGCTCAGTCGGCAAAACAGTCGCGCTTAAATTATGGAATTACGATTTGCGAGTAAGCAGACGCCGTAAAACGTAAAAAGTAAAAAGTAGGAGCGTCAAATAATGCAGACGAGAAGCAGCAACAGCACGGATCGGAGGGGGAGGATAGGATATTAATTGAGGAGAAAAATAAAGAGAGCGAAATGGTATGAGGAAAAAGGCGCGGCGGAGAGCTCTTTCGAATGAAACATAACAGAATTTACAAACAGCAATTGAGTCGCGTAATTGGATCAGAGCAGCAGCATGAAACCAAACTCCAACGAGGAGCACTCGGCGATTGTCGCGGCGATGGCCGCCAACCCCCGCAGTTGGGTTCTCGAGATGGCACGAAGGGGCGACGTCGACAAATGTCTCGCAACATTTGTTCCATTAAAGTCTAGAGGCGGTTTTCGGCTCCCTGGAGTAATATACGTATACCGCGAGTGAAGAGCTCCAGGGGACTTTTCTCTCTCTCTCTCTCTCTCTCTCTCTCTCTCTGTCCCTCGAAAAAGTCAGTCTGGGGGCGAGGGCCGAGTGTCCTGAGTGTATAACTCGATAACGAACCACCACCCCGCGATCGGCGGAATGAATGAATCATCATCGAGCGCGCGCGCGCGAGCGACTTCAAAGTATACAATAAAAGAAAATAGAAACAAAGTGAAATAAATACCGACGCGATAAAAACGTTCGAAGCGCAGTCGGTATCTCGCGCGCCGCGGCCGGAGAGATTTCTTTCGCGGCTACAGAGATTTCCGAGAATAAATCTATCTCGATCTTGCTTCATTTATGTTTCGTCTCGATACTCCAGAGCTCGAATCGAAACATCAGCGCATGAACGCTTCCATTTTTAACGTCCCTCCTTTCGTGCTGATGCTACTTTCGCGCTACTGCCGCTTTCAAACTTTTCGATTACGTTGTTTCATGATGAATTGACGAAATATCGAGGATACGTCAAGAGGAGCAACGGACTCGACGGAAGCTCTCGTCTCGTCTCCTCTCCTCTCCTCTCCTCTCCTCTCTCTCGCTCTCTTTGGCTGAGTGAAAAGCTACGTAAATCAAAGGAAGCCCGCTAGACAAATGTTCTCGAATTGAGAAATGGCTTCGCTCGCGCGCGCGCGCCGAAGCCGGTGTCTCACCGTTTGCTCCATTAAAGGCACGGCGAATGCACTTGGATGCAGTAGAGCACCCATGGAGAAAAAATGAAGCCTTGAAAAAGCAGCCTCGATAAATCTCGACGAGGGGAGACTGCCGCCCGTCTAGTGTTGAATATCACGCGAAGGAATACGCGCGTCGTTAGGAGGTCTCGCTGCGTAGTTAGGGGATTTATGCATAGAATACGCGTGAAGATCGCAGCCGACAAGCAGCCGACTTCCTTCTTTTTCCAGCTCGGGCGACTCGGGCCCGCCGGTTGTTCGTTTCGTCGGTGATTGAAGGCGTAACATTAATTTCGCCTTTAATATTTCTATTTGCTCTATTGAACTAACACTTGTATTAAATCAATATACACACATATCGGCGCAAATTGGTAATACTGCCAGTGGTGGCAGTAATAATATTTTCATCGGTATTTATTTAACATTCATTTCCCGGGGCGAGGGATGCTTGCCTGCTGCAAAAACTCGCGGGAAAATAGCGCGCGCCGCGAGATAAATCGTTCGCAGCGCGAAAAACGAATGACTGGCGGAAAAGCGAGCGGATTTATACGGGGGGGGGGGGGGGGGAGGATCGAGCGGTGACTTCGCGATTCAAATGGATGCAAATCGGGCGTGTATTTCTCCCTCCCTCTCTGCCTCTTGCCCCTCCTCGGCCCTCCTCGAATTACGAAAAGCGCGAGATATATATTTCTCGTCGATGGCAATTTATAAAAGTCCGCGATCCGGCGCGTCTCGCTCTCTCGAGTATCCGTTACACAGGCAGCGGCCGCTAACGCTTAGCAAATGAGCTGCTCGAAAGCCCTCCGTGAAAGCTCTTCTCTCGCTCGTACTCTGGACCGCGTCTTCTGGAAGCACTTGCCCCGACGACAGATGTTCGGCAGTCACTCCGCTTTTTCAGCTCGCTCGCGGCCGGCTAATTCGATGTTAGAGTCTTGTGCGCGGCGGAATGTCCGTCCGCGGGCAAACGTAGCCGAGAGCGAGGGAGAAAAATCGGCCTTTAAATTCCACTCAAATTTCGCAATCGACCCGAGCACGCAGGAGAGAGAGAGGGAGGGAGAGGGAGAGAGAGAGAGAGAGAGAGAGAAAGAGAGAGAGAGAGGGGGAAGGAGACCAAGGAGAGAGACCGGGCGAGAGAAGAGCAAAGGAGTTGATAACGCGCGAGTCTGAATAATCGCAACGGCGCGAACGCTCTCGAACGTGTTCCAGACGCTCGTTAAAAATGAAGTGTCCGAAAATATTTAGAAAATGCTTCCAGGCAATCGTAAGAGCGCGAGCTCACGGTCGCGTTACGCAGCCGCGACTTGGGCCGTCGCTTCGCGCGTCACGGCAGGCTGGCCCCGGCCGCTTTTGCGAATTTCCACGCAGCCGAGCACGTGGCGATAGGCGCGCGAGTTTGCTTATGAAGCCGCGCCATTAAGTCCACGGTGTGGCTGCTTCCGGTGCGTGTGTACAGACAGCAGGTATACGCGACGCACGTGCTAAGTGCGTGCGTGCGTGCGTGCGCGCGCGCGTGGGGTGTTCACGCACCTTGCTTCCGCGAGTTCCACTTTCGCGTCCGTATCGCGGGAGATACGATCCCTTTGCGCGAGGGAGAACGCGAGGGAGGCGCGCAGGCGAGGCGGCGGACGCGACTCGGATATCCCGGCGTGGAAGTGAGAGGGAAGAATTTCGCGAAATAAAGGCGGAAAGAAGCGGAAACATCTCGGCGCCTGACCGCGAAGACAAGCGATCGCGGAGGCGAACGGAACTTCTCAGGTGTGCTCCGGTGAGGAACGATTTCCGCCCTCAGGCGAAATAGGCTCGCTTCCGCTCACTCGCGCGCGCGCGCGTGCGCGCGGTATGTGTCGGCGGCGGAAGTTGCGGACGACATCGGGTCTGTCGAAAAATCGGCTCGCCGACTGTCCCTCGGAAATCGATCGGACGGAGAACGGAAAATGCGTCAAGTACGCGCGTGTACGCGGAAACGCCGTCGAAAGAATGTGAAAGAACGGGGAGAACGATTCCTCTGTCGGTCAGTAATTGAATTTTCCGCTGTCTCGGAAGAATAGAGACAGAATGGAGATACGCTGGCAGCCGGAAAGACGCAGAAAGGAGGCTTCTGATCGGTCAATTGCTTTCCCGGACGAAAGCTTTCGACAACGAGAAACGACGTTACCTTCGTCGTCGCGACAGATATTTGTCTGAGTTTTCGCGACTGCATTTTGGGACTCGGTTGGGGTAATTTAAAAACCCCCAACCGAGCAGGAATCTCCTACGAGGCTCTCATCCAGACGTCGCAGTCTGTCTTCGCCTAATCCCTAGATAATACGGAAAATCACCGTTACACGAGCCGAGTTTCTTTTCTTCTTCTTTTCTCTGTGCAGAAAGAAAAACCTTTCGACAGGACGAGCGAGCTCGTGAAGACGCCGGCAATCGGGTGTCCCTTGTCGAATTGGCGTCGTTCGCCGTGGAAGTCCGTTATATTTCCGACCGACTCGTTTGAGCGGAAATCCTGTCGAGACAACGGGCGATAAGGATGTTGAGAAAAGACGCAACCTCGACGTGCCTCGTCTCTCTCGCTCGTGGGCGTTATCGTTCGGCTAGGACGGCTAGGTAGATAGGAAGGTACGCAGGCAGGCAGGCAGGCAGGCAGGCAGGCAGGCAGGCAGGCAGGCAGATAGACAGACAGACAGACAGACAGACAGGCAGGCAGGCAGGCAGGCAGGCAGGCCGATGGGCAGGATGAATGAACGCTTCTCAGAAAGGGCTAGTCGGAGGCAGCGTCCTCAGGACGCTCGATCCCTTAAAATAGGCGGAGGAATCCTCGATTAAACGGTGCGGCCAGCTGACAGGGATACTACGCGGAACCACTACGCGCAAACCGGTTCGCGAAACGCTTGTGGGAACAAAGACGGGTTTCGTCCGCGCGGCGGGACTCTGACGTCACGCGCGAAGCGGAAAGTGGGTGGATGGGTGTGCGAACGCGTGCGTTGCGTACGTGCATGCGTGCGTGCATACGCGCGTATGTGTGTGTGTGTGTGTGTGTGTGTGTGTGTGTGTGTGTGTGTGCGCACGCGCGCGCGCGAGTCAGTGAGGACGGTCAGTGATCGCTCCTTTTCTCGGTAGACTGGCGTGGCTCTTCTGCGGGACGTAAGCGAAACGGACGGCTCGAGCGCGGTGAGACACACGAAAACCGCAGGAAATTTCATTTCCAAGTAGCAAGTCGCGAGAAATGGCAGGGGGGAGCAGGGAGGAACGAACGGATGATGATAACCCGCTTGAACGTAACCGCATTAGCTCTCCGCGGATTTGAGCGCAATTCCGGCCGCCGAGAGTCACTTGCTGATCCGCGACGAGAGCTGAGTTTTGCGACAAGCAAGCGGAGATAAGCTAATTAACGGTGATTAGACCCGCCGGTTAAAAATCGCGGCATTAGGGATATAATCTCGTGCGCGTCACGCCGGCAGGAAGATCCCCCCGTGCGAGAGCGACGGCGTGATATTCCCCGCCGCGCCGCGAGGGGATTCCCGATCCTTGAATCTCGCGCACAGCTGATCGCAGGTGGCACATTGTCTCGCGTCCGAGCGTGTTGGTGGCGTCGCGTTGTGCAATCCACATTGCAGCGGTGTTTCGTCACGGCCAGCAAACGGACCCGCGCTATCTAATGCGTCATCGATCGTTTCCGGTGACTCAGATAGATCGGAGCCCGGAGAGACAAGACGAGAGGAAAGAGGGCCTTTCCGCGAACGAGGAACGGGACAGTCCGGTTTTCGGCGGCTGGCAGTGGCGCCCGTCATATCTCGACCTTTTTCAATTTAACGACGAAATTTCCGAGAGGGTTCCGGTTCCTCTTCGTGTCGATAGTGCGATACAGAAGAGAAAGGAAGAATGCGGGCTAAGACGATGATACAAATCCGTCATGGGAGACGCGAGAAAATGAAAGAAGTATCTCAGCCGTGTCTGTGAAGAACGCGAAGGATAGAGAGAGAGAGAGAGAGAGAGGGGGGGAGAGGGGAGGGCAGAGAAAAAAAGGGAACACGAACGGGGATGGGAAAGTAAAGAGGCTGAGAATCTCTGCAACAACTGAGAAACGAGTGATTCACCAAGCCGCAAAAAGACGGGAAAAGGAAGCGAGGGGGAGAGGAGGGCGAAGAGCGGCGGTATCTCTCAGCGGGCAACGCGACGAGTTGCTGTCGCCGTCTCGCTTGGCGTCGCGACGATAATCGCGGCAAGAAGTACAACGAGTACCCGCCCGATTGGGAGTATCCTAGCGTCTTCCTAGCGTTTCTTCTTTTCCCTTTCGGTGTCGACTTTTCGTTCACGCGTTCGTGATGAGTGGCAAAGCGCGTGTCTGGTATTAATTAAATACTCGCGTCGAAGCCCAGAGCGAAAGCAACGGGAGGGCCCGAGAGGGAGAACAAGCGAGGGGTAGAGAAAGGGGGAGACGGGGGGAGAAAAATTGCCGGGCGAAAGTTTCCGCGCGAGGAAGTTAACGAGACATCTTCAGAAGTGCTGCGAGGTGATTGCGCGTCAGCTGTTCGCTCCAGATCGCTTCGCTGGAAAAGGGGCCGAGGCAGAGGGAGGACGGAGAAGAAGACGTTTTTCTTATTCACGAGTAAGGTCCGCAGGAGCCGCCCCTGAGGGTTGCTCGTGAAAAGAATAATCAGCTTGGCTGCTGCACCGTGGCTTCTAAAGATAGACTTTTTACGACTCTTTTTGTGACGCTCGTGTAAAGACGAAATCCAGATGATCGCCAAGCACTGCGGTGCTCGCATTGTTTATCACTCGCAGTCGGTCGCGCTTCTTCTATCCGGGGTGAAAATGCAATCGTGTTTCAATCCACAGACGCGAAACCGCGAAGGACGACCACGTCGGCGACCGAGTGAGAAAATTTGATAACGGGCTCAACGCCGAGGTTCAGCATCGCCTTCCGTTACTCGTCACGCCGCTGGGACGGCGGGCGCTAAGGGGTGAGAAAAAAGAGCCGAAGACGCCTCTTCAGGCACACCCATAGCGTGCCCACAAAATATCGCAGGAGCGCGCACGTGTCCGCGCCTCTCGGAGATCTTTAACGGTTCAGAGTCCTCCCGCAGAGAACAGCCGCATTGCGTTGGTCTTTCTCTCTCTCTCTCTCTCTCTCTCTCTCTCTCTCTCTCTCTCTCTCTCTCTCTCTCTCTCTCTCTCTCTCTCGCGCGCGCGGTAACCTCCCGGTAACGCGAAGTCGCCGACACTTAAGAGCCATTGCGCGCGTGGAGGAACCTATCCGTAACCTCCGACCTCGATTTCAATCGCCGACAATCGACGCTTTGTCTCTCCTTAGCGAGCGGCGACGCGCTATATAAATCTTGTCACTTGCGCGACAGTAAACAGTCGTCGAAGATCTCGGCTGCGCGATTGCAGGCGACGGTATGCAGATCGCAGGAAACGCATCCGCGCAAGAAAGCCTTCCTTGTCGCGGCCGTGTTACGCGCGCGACGCAACGCCGACGCTCCATGTGTCTCATGTGAGCTTGACGTTTCATTAACACCAGAGGCCAAGTATCGCGCGTGCGAACAAGTTTCTTCTCATCTTTCGAGAGTAGATTATGCAATTACGCATAATCTGCTTTGGATTTCCCGAATCAGGCTGGAAAAGTGATTTATGCATTTATGCCTTGTACCGGCGTAGTACCGTATCAGCAAAATAGCACAAAGAGCCGCGTGACAATCGTCACTGCGAGAAGAGCGTGGTGCAATGACAAAAAGGACACTCGAGAGATCGGAGGAGGCTTTTCGCTTTCTCTTTGTCGCGTTCGTTTAAATAGACTCCCCCCGATCGCTCATCGGGACTTCCTTAGATCTAGTTGGACGTCGCGCGAGCCAAGATAACGATCGAATGCATCTTCGGCGACGTTGCTTTTGTCTCGGTCGTTGTCTAGCGTCATGAAATTCGCCGTGAAAAGACGACGTGGAAGATGAGGCGGAGGGAGAGAGAGAGAGAGAGAGAGAGAGAGATAGAGAGAGAGAAAGAGAGAAGAGACAAGTATCCACGAGACAAAAGTTTCCACGAGCGAGAAGGGGTTGAGGTAGAGTTTCCACTTTGCGAGAGCCGTCGTCGACAATGCTTACACTCGCGGAAGAGGGTCGCGAAGGAAGGATATCTGATGAGAACGTCGCAGGATAGGAAGCGAGGCGGAGTAGGAGACGCCAATGAGGAACGATATCCTCGTTTCACGGGTTCCCTCGCGCGGAATCCGACGGATCGTCCATTGAGGGAAAAGTCGGTCAACGATACACCGGGCTGTAAGCTTCCCGCGAAATGAGCTTTTACCGAACGGCTATGGAAATGAGCGCGATACGACGGCCGCGCGTCCTGAAATCGGAGCGGCCGGAGATGACGCCCCGCCGGGCTTTTTCGCGATCCATTTTCTATTGTGTTGTCGCGCGCTTCCAGCGCGCTTCGGAATCGGCCGCGGATCGCGGAGTTATTGGCGTGCGAATACGGCATTATATATCGCCGCGGTAACACGATCAAGTCTCCCAATCGGGAGTCTCTACTCTTTCCTCGGCGGATATCTCAGGATTCTATTTCCAGGCTGTAACAACACGTATAAAAATGTTATCACGCGATAAAGCCCCCATCCGGGAGTCTATTCTCTTCTCTAACGCGCGATATCTTCTTAGAGTCCCATTCGGGAGTCAAATATCCTCCTCCTCCTCCTCCTCCTCCTCCTCTTTCCTCTATATCGGCAACAAGCGCGAAATCGATTTCGATCTGCGCTCGGGGCAAGTTCGGGGATCCCGACCGATGCAATTTCGATCAGATCTAAACCATACCGAGAGTGGAGGGGAATATGACGGAAAAAGACTACAAAAAGTGTCATGAAACTCGATTAAAATTCGCTCGCTGCGAGGTACTCGCAACGAAGCCGGCAACGATGCCGGCGAAGCTGGTGGTTGCACTTCTCTCGAAATCCGCCGAGAAGCGGAGGGAGCGGCAGCAATAGCAACATACACGGGAGAGGGAGGAGGAAGAGGGTAGGACTACCCCGTCAATAATTATCGGACTCGCGGCGGTACGATAAACCGCCGGCGAACCACAGGGAATAAAACCCAAAATTGTTTCTCGCTCGTTAGTCGGTATCGCCGTCGTTTTGGGAGTTTAGAGATCCGTTTCTCGATGACGAAAGCTCGCTCGCTCGCCCGTTCTGTCTGTCTATCTCTCTTCCTCTCGCATCGAGCGAACGGCATCGGTCTCATCTCTATCATCAATATATCCATTGCGCCGATCGATGAATTCAATTTTACCACGTAAATTCGCATGCGAATCTCCCCGGCGAAAGAGTCGCCCTTTCGGACGATTCCATAGACTGTTTCACAGTATGTGTGTGTGTGTATATATATATATATATATATATATATGTATAGGGTGCCCCATTTTAAAAAAACGCACCTCGATAATTCTTCAACGAAGCATTTTCAGCAAAAATGTTTCGAAAGTTATATAGTATTTCAAGGGGGACATAAAACAACTATACTATACTGTGTCATTTGTAAACAAAATAGTACAGTTGTTTTATGTTCCAAACAGTTTTATGTTCTTAAAATCATACAACTTTTGTCCGAAACATTTTTGCTGAAAATCCTTCGTTGAGGAATTATCGAAGTGCATTTTTTAAAATGGGACACCTTGTATATGTACATATGCCAGCCGGTCTTGTGCGCTTTCGATAAAACGCGAAATCCACGTACTCCTGATTAAATGTCTACAGCTAAGAGGTGTCTACGAACGACACAGATACACCAAGAGACACAGAGAGAGAGAGAGAGAGAGAGGGAGAGAGAGAGAGAGAGAGAGAGAAAGAAAGACCGAGACTCGATGGAGCCGCGGGTCATATCTACGAGAGAGAGAAAGAGAGAGAGAGAGAGAGAAGCCAAAGAGATTTTCTACATCTAACCGGAGCAACCCTGCCTCGTCGTGTCGACCCGGTCGGACGAGTCGGACTCTCGCGATCGATCAGCAATCATATGGGATCAGCCGAGCAACGGCCGGGGGAAGCATGACAGACAGCGAAGGGAAGTGAAGAAAGATAAAGAGAGAGAGAGAGAGAGAGAGAGAGAGAGAGAGAGAGAGAGAGAGAGAGAGAGAGAGAGAGAGAGAGAGAGAGAGAGAGAGAGAGAGAGAGTGAGAAAGAAAGACGGTGGTGTGTAGCTCACCTAGACCCATCTTGCGCTTGAGCTTCTTGAGTACTTTCATCTTGCTGCGTAACGGTGCGAGGATATTGCTGTCGCCGCTGCTGTTGTGCTGCGGCGTGGCCGGCGCGTGCTTGCCGTGGTGATGATGGTGGTGATGATGATGATGATGCTGGTGATGGTGATGATGAAACGGTTCGTAGGGCGTAGTCTGTTGCTGATGGTGCTGGTGGTGTTGATGGTGCTGGTGCTGGTGCTGATGCTGATGCTGTTGTTGTTGCTGCTGTTGTTGCTGCTGCTGCTGCTGCTGCTGCTGCGGCGGCTGCACGCTTGCGCCGGAACTGCCGACGCAGCAATGACAGGGGTGGCTTTTGCTGCCCTTGACCACGCACTCTCCGGACACCCCCATAAATGTAGCCGTGCTGCTGCCGCGGTCTCGGAGAGTCAGATGCGAAAACTTGCGGCGAGGTGTGCGGAGAAAGAGAAAGAGAGAGAGAGAGAGAGAGAGAGAGAGAGAGAGAGAGAGAGAGAGAGAGAGAGAGAGACAGAGAGACAGAGAGAAAGACAGACAGAAAGAGAAAAAATGAGAAAGAAGAAGAAAATTTGATGGAGACAGTTATTAACGAGGAGGAGAAGAAGAAGAAGAAGGAGAAGGAGGAAGCGGAGGAGCTACAGGAAGAAAAGATCGCGGAGCAAGCAGACCGATGACTCACTGACGATCGCACTGATTCGGACACTGATCCTGAAGACGCCGGGACAACTATTCGGGACTATGTCTCCTGGTTGCTGCACACCACTGTCCGGCCGATCGAGGTCGCAGAGAGCTACCTAAGCGAAGCTTCAGCTTAGCGCGAGGACTCCCGATAGGCTTGACGAGAAAGACGATGATGATGATAAAGACGAAGACGGAACATAAGCCGACTTCTCTCAACGTGACTTATATATCCTGTCTGTCGCGGACACGACTATCATTCATCCGGTGCGAGTCGGAGGTGTATACGTGCGGACGAATGATCGTCGCCTGGGATCACTGTAATCCTAAGCCCGATGTTGAGGAAGAGGAAGAGAGATGCGACAGACTTGTGCGAAGGAACCGCGTGTGTCACGACGACGACGACGACGACGACGACGACGACGACGACGACGACGACAACGACAACGACGACGGCGAGTAGCACGACCTAGCATGTAGCCGCGAATCGCCTGCGTGTCCCGTCGAGCGCCCTGAGACGACTGACTGTTTTCTGTCGTGAGCGCGAGAGTATTGCTGCAACGAGCGCGAGCCAACATCCAATGGGGCCGTGCGAATCCCCACCGTTTACAAGGTGGAGGCGCGCTGGAGGGGTGACCGGCACCTGGTGGACAGCTGCCCCTTACCTGGCTGCGATGCACCCGGCCACCCCAACGCGACCAGCACTTGGGATATACCTCACCTCGCCGCCCGGGGTTAGAAACACCAAGTGACCGCTCATTGGATTCGGAAAAAGGACTCTCGACTTCGACTCCGTTCCGCTCGCCGAGTCGCTCGGCGTTCTCTCAACGCCGAGTTTTTCCCTTTCGATCGCGCGACGTCGATCGAGACTTGCCGATTGCCGCCGATCGAGCGAGCGGCAGCGACCGTTGATCGCTCATTCTTCGGGTCTGTTCTTTTCCGAAGAACTTTTGAACTAGTACATACTACTGCAAGAAGTTGAATGCGAGGAAATATATCTGTTTCACTTCAACTAATCGCGCTAGTTCGGAAGTTCTTGGAGAAAGGACAGACCTATCGTCTCGCAGTTGAGATAAAGGTCCTCGGTGTCAGCGGTCGGGATAAAGGATGCGTCCCGAGGACAATCGTCGGGGAGATCTCGCAGCGATAAAACGAAGAATCCGATAAAATCGTAATAATCGGGACTCGGGGCTCGGAATTCGTCGGCGAAAAGGCGCCTGTCGTTCTGCGACTTTCGTTCCGTAATTTCCGTTTTTCGATGGCGCCTCGTCCCGACTGAAAGAACGACGGCGGCGAATCTCCGTGAGCGCACCGCGACGAACGCGACTCCGTTTTGGTCGTCGACTCCGAGCCATGCCGCTCGGAGCATATCGAGGGGGGAGATCGTGTTTCCATGGGACTCGAGATGCATCTCTCATCCCATGACGAGATACGAATCGAGATCGACGCGACGCGACGTCGGCCCAGCGACGAATCGCCGGATGATACAAATAAAAAGGAAAGGGAGTCGGGCAGAAATAGAGAGAGAGAGAGAGAGAGAGAGAGAATGCGAGAAACGATATTCGTGTCTGAACGTCACACGCGAAAGAGTCTTATACAGGTACCCATATACCCTGTTATCCTTCACACATGGTGTACTTGAAATCCGCTCGGTCCTAACCGTTCATGCGGGCTGCGCTAGAGCTGATAGAAGAATGGCCCGGCGCGATAAACGAAGCTTGTAAGAATCCATCTCGAACTACTCGAACTAACTCGAACTAACGACGATTTCATTCGAACGGGCTTTCGATTCAACGACGACGGTGGCGTTGCGGGCGGTCGTAGATAATTATGAGGACGCACAGATGGAGAGCGAAGAGCGAGAGCTCCTCCGAGGACACGACGCTCGTACACCCTCCTCTGCAAGGACGCGGGATTGAATTTGCGCGAAGGAGACACCGAATCGACTTACGCGCGACGGGAAACGTCGTTACAGCCGGGAATTGGATCTGCATCGGGTTGACGAGGAGATGAAACCAAAGTCCCCCGATCGGCGATCGATGACTTATACGACAACCCGACGTTTCTTTGCCTCCGTCTCCTCGCGGTCGACGAGCGGTCGACGCGCGTCCGACGGTACGTGTTAATGGCATTCGCAAGGGGAGTGTTGACTCCGCGCGAATTTGCGCCGCGGAATTTATCGAGCAGATTATGCTCAGCGAGTACATGAGGCAGAAAAGAGAGGAGAGAGAGAGAGAGAGAGAGAGAGAGAGAGAGAGAGAGAGAGAGAGCTGTGTACATCAGGGGGAAGAGTTATTATTCCAGCGACATAATGACGCGGCTAAATACATGGGGGAAGCGTCCAACCCTTCCTATCGATGACCTCGTTCGCGTTCCTCGTCCCGCCTGACTCCGACTAAGCGTCGGTTACAACGAGCCGAATGAGTCTCATTTCGCGACCCCATCTGATCGGCGAGTCGAATTTCGCGCGGACCCGACACGACGAGGACGACAGGTTGCGGTATTCGCGCGCAAGGTGCGCTCAATATATTATGCACCCTTGCGAAGTACGAACGCGATGCTGTTATGAGAGCTCGGATAAAAAGCACTCGCTCTTCCTCGCCGTTATATCCGTCCGATCGATCGCGCTGCCGTCCCGGCTGCTCGGTGGGAGAGAGACAGAAAGCGGCAGAATCTCTATCGGGCGGCAGAGCGAAGTCGCGGAGCGGACGAACGCCCGACACAACGTGGATGCTCTGTACCCACGTGATAGACGCCTGTCGTGTCGCTTTGTTAGCAATTATTTCAGCCGCGAGCGAAGCGGAAGCAGAAGTAGGAAGAAAAAATCGCGGAGCGCGACGTCCCGGCGCAGAGATTAACGGAGATCCAACCAAAGTTGCGCGGCGCGTCGCGTTTGAGGGAGGACTCACACCTGGGCAGACAAACGGAAAGCAGAAGAGCAGAAACTAATCAGAACGCGCGCTGATAGTCTATCTCTCTCTCTCTCTCTCTTTCAAGAGAGAGAGAGAGAGAGATAGAGAGATTCAAGACAGACTAACCTAGACAGAAGAGACAGCGCGAGTTCTCATTGGTTTCTGCTTTTCTGCCTAGGTGTGAATCTTTCCTTACACGTAAGCGTGGAGCGCGTAAATATCCTTGGTATGTATCGCAGAGTCGTGAGAGAGAAAGAGAGTGGGAGGGAGGGAGAGAGAGAGAGCGAGCGAGCGAGCGAGCGAGCGAGCGAGCAAACAGGCGGCCGCGCGAAAGTCAAATCAAACAGACAGCACCTACGCGGCTGCCGACTGTCGACGAAAGAGAGGTTTGTCACGCCGCGCGGTTTCCACGCACCGTTCCTCCACGCGGCGGCCTCCTCACTGGTGTGCGTGCGGATAGATAGCTGGCTGACTGGATGGCTGCGTGTATACCTGCCTACGTCGTCGCATTCGTGTGTATTGCCGGGTATTATTCGCGCGCGCCCGCGTGTGTATATTCGTACGGTAGTAGGAAACGGGCCAAGAGAGCCACTCGGCGCATTCTCGTAGGATGGAAAATATGCCCACGGCACCGTGGCCGCGCGGCTTCCTTTCGCACATCCTTTTCGCCGGTGCCGGGCGCCTTCTCTTGCGTAACGATTACGACGAAGACGACACGCGAAGTAGTAACCGAGTGGTGTCCGCTCGCGTCGTCACGCGAGTCCATTCATAAAGATCGATCCGAGGCTTGAGAGGTCGTTTCGATATC